>NC_068439.1:13259388-13286888 GCF_023373465.1 Oncorhynchus keta | reverse complement strand
TGAAGGGCTGATGAAGGACTGATGGAGGTTGATGAAAGGTTGATGAAGGCTGATGAAGGGCTGATGGAGGTTGATGAAAGGTTGATGAAGGTTGATGAAGGGCCGATGAGGGCTGCTGAAGGGCTGATGGAGGTTGATGAAGGTTGATGAAGGGCTGATGGAGGTTGATGAAGGTTGATGAAGGGCTGATGGAGGTTGATGAAGGTTGATGAAAGGTTGATGAAGATTGATGAAGGGCTGATGAAGGGCTGATGAAGGTTGATGAGGGCTGATGAAGGACTGATGGAGGTTGATGAAAGGTTGATGAAGATTGATGAAGGGCTGATGAAGGTTGATGAAGGGCTGATGAAGGACTGATGAAGGGCTGATGGAGGTTGATGAAGGGCTGATGAAGGGCTGATGAGGGCTGATGAAGGGCTGATGAGGGCTGATGAAGGGCTGATGAAGGGCTGATGAAGAGCTGATGAGGGCTGATGAAGGGCTGATGAAGGGCTGATGAAGGGCTGATGAAGGTTGATGAAGGGCTGATGAAGGACTGATGGAGGTTGATGAAAGGTTGATGAAGATTGATGAAGGGCTGATGAAGGACTGATGAAGGGCTGATGGAGGTTGATGAAGGGCTGATGAAGGGCTGATGAGGGCTGATGAAGGGCTGATGAAGGGCTGATGAAGGGCTGATGAAGGGCTGATGGAGGTTGATGAAGGGCTGATGAAGGGCTGATGAGGGCTGATGAGGGCTGATGAAGGGCTGATGAAGGGTTGATGAACCTATTCCGGTTCCGGTTGGAGCGAGCGGTCGCATTCGCACTTCGCTCTGCAGGTTGTATAACTTTGTATAACTTTTTCATTACATTTCATTATAGTACAACGGTTGATTTGTCTAATCTTAGCAATTCTTCTTAGCTAGCTACATAGCCGTCCTTGTATCAGAGATAATTGCTTAATTATCGATTTCGGCCCTAACGTAGCCTTCACTGCTATTCGCCCAGGAGCTAGCTAACGCTAGCTAACGCACACAGATTAGCATCACTGTAGTGCTATTCACTCAACTGTACGACTTGATTAGTTTACTGTTAGCTAGCTACATAATCTTAGCAATTCTTCTTAGCTAGCTACATAGCCGTCCTTGTATCAGAGATAATTGCATAATTATCGTATTTCGATTTCGTCGCCCTAACGTAGCCTTCACTGCTTTTCGCCCAGGAGCTAGCAACGCTAGCCAACGCACACAGATTAGCATCACTGTAGTGCTATTCACTCAACTGTACGACTTGATTAGTTCAGTGTTAGCTAGCTACATAGCTGTCTTTGTTTCCAAGATAATTGTGTAGTTTAGTGTGTGTAGCCTTGGAGTGATTATCTTAATTCACTGAGGTTCGCTAGCCAGCTATTTGTCGTCCTTAACGTAGGAGACTCTGCTAGCTAGCCAACAGCTAACAGCTAACAGCTAGCCAACGTCACCACACGTTTACTGATTCGAATTCAATCACCGGTCAGGGAGTATCACATTTTCATTTCATTACAGTACAACGGTTTGATTTGTTGATCGTAGCTAGCTACATAGCCGTCTTTGTTTCAAAGATAATTGTGTAGTCTAGACCGATTTCCTAGGTTAGCTAGCCAGCTATTGTCGTTCTTTTAACTCAACGTAACGTAAACAACACTGCTAGCTAGCCAGCTGCCCCCGAATAGCAGCACTGTAGAAATTATTACACTCAGGGAACGACTTGATTAGTGTAGTGCCAACAACGCAGCTACTGCCAGCTAGCCTACTTTAGCAGTACTGTATCATTTTAATCATTTTAGTCAATAAGATTCTTGCTACGTAAGCTTAACTTTCTGAACATTCGAGACGTGTAGTCCACTTGTCATTCCAATTTCCTTGCATTAGCGTAGCCTTTTCTGTAGCCTGTCAACTATGTGTCTGTCTATCCCTGTTCTCTCCTCTCTGCACAGACCATACAAACGCTCCACACCGCGTGGCCGCGACCACCCTAATCTGGTGGTCCCAGCGCGTTGACCCACGTGGAGTTCCAGGTCTCCGGTAGCCTCTGGAACTGCCGATCTGCGGCCAACAAGGCAGAGTTCATCTCAGCCTATGCCTCCCTCCAGTCCCTTGACTTCTTGGCACTGACGGAAACATGGATCACCACAGATAACACTGCTACTCCTACTGCTCTCTCCTCGTCCGCCCACGTGTTCTCACACACCCCGAGAGCTTCTGGTCAGCGGGGTGGTGGCACCGGGATCCTCATCTCTCCCAAGTGGTCTTTCTCTCTTTCTCCCCTTACCCATCTGTCTATTGCCTCCTTTGAATTGCATGCTGTCACAGTTACCAGCCCTTTCAAGCTTAACATCCTTATCATTTATCGCCCTCCAGGTTCCCTCGGAGAGTTCATCAATGAGCTTGATGCCTTGATAAGCTCCTTTCCTGAGGACGGCTCACCTCTCACAGTTCTGGGCGACTTTAACCTCCCCACGTCTACCTTTGACTCATTCCTCTCTGCCTCCTTCTTTCCACTCCTCTCCTCTTTTGACCTCACCCTCTCACCTTCCCCCTACTCACAAGGCAGGCAATACGCTTGACCTCATCTTTACTAGATGCTGTTCTTCCACTAACCTCATTGCAACTCCTCCAAGTCTCCGACCACTACCTTGTATCCTTTTCCCTCTCGCTCTCATCCAACACTTCCCACACTGCCCCTACTGATGGTATCGCGCCGTCCCAACCTTCGCTCTCTCTCCCCCGCTACTCTCTCCTCTTCCATCCTATCATCTCTTCCCTCTGCTCAAACTTTCTCCAACCTATCTCCTGATTCTGCCTCCTCAACCCTCCTCTCCTCCCTTACTGCATCCTTTGACTCTCTATGTCCCCTATCCTCCAGGCCGGCTCGGTCCTCCCTCCCGCTCCGTGGCTCGACGACTCATTGCGAGCTCACAGAACAGGGCTCCGGGCAGCCGAGCGGGAATGGAGGAAAACTCGCCTCCCTGCGGACCTGGCATCCTTTCACTCCCTCCTCTCTACATTTTCCTCCTCTGTCTCTGCTGCTAAAGCCACTTTCTACCATTCTAAATTCCAAGCATCTGCCTCTAACCCTAGGAAGCTCTTTGCCACCTTCTCCTCCCTCCTGAATCCTCCCCCTCCTCCCTCTCTGCAGATGACTTCGTCAACCATTTTGAAAAGAAGGTCGATGACATCCGATCCTCGTTTGCTAAGTCAAACGACACCGCTGGTTCTGCTCACACTGCCCTACCCTATGCTCTGACCTCTTTCTCCCTCTCTCTCCAGATGAAATCTCGCGTCTTGTGACGGCCGGCCGCCCAACAACCTGCCCGCTTGACCCTATCCCCTCCTCTCTTCTCCAGACCATTTCCGGAGACCTTCTCCCTTACCTCACCTCGCTCATCAACTCATCCCTGACCGCTGGCTACGTCCCTCCCGTCTTCAAGAGAGCGAGAGTTGCACCCCTTCTGAAAAAACCTACACTCGATCCCTCCGATGTCAACAACTACAGACCAGTATCCCTTCTCTCTTTTCTCTCCAAAACTCTTGAGCGTGCCGTCCTTGGCCAGCTCTACCGCTATCTCTCTCAGAATGACCTTCTTGATCCAAATCAGTCAGGTTTCAAGTCTAGTCATTCAACTGAGACTGCTCTTCTCTGTATCACGGAGGCGCTCCGCACTGCTAAAGCTAACTCTCTCTCCTCTGCTCTCATCCTTCTAGACCTATCGGCTGCCTTCGATACTGTGAACCATCAGATCCTCCTCTCCACCCTCTCCGGATTGCGTCCTACCTGACAGGTCGCTCCTACCAAGTGGCGTGGCGAGAATCTGTCTCCTCACCACGCGCTCTCACCACTGGTGTCCCCCAGGGCTCTGTTCTAGGCCCTCTCTTATTCTCGCTATACACCAAGTCACTTGGCTCTGTCATAACCTCACATGGTCTCTCCTATCATTGCTATGCAGACGACACACAATTAATCTTCTCCTTTCCCCCTTCTGATGACCAGGTGGCGAATCGCATCTCTGCATGTCTGGCAGACATATCAGTGTGGATGACGGATCACCACCTCAAGCTGAACCTCAGCAAGACGGAGCTCCTCTTCCTCCCGGGAAGGACTGCCCGTTCCATGATCTCGCCATCACGGTTGACAACTCCATTGTGTCCTCCTCCCAGAGCGCTAAGAACCTTGGCGTGATCCTGGACAACACCCTGACGTTCTCAACTAACATCAAGGCGGTGTCCCGTTCCTGTAGGTTCATGCTCTACAACATCCGCAGAGCTGACCCTGCCTCACACAGGAAGCGGCGCAGGTCCTAATCCAGGCACTTGTCATCTCCCGTCTTGATTACTGCAACTCGCTGTTGGCTGGGCTCCCTGCCTGTGCCATTAAACCCCTACAACTCATCCAGAACGCCGCAGCCCGTCTGGTGTTCAACCTTCCCAAGTTCTCTCACGTCACCCCGCTCCTCCGCTCTCTCCACTGGCTTCCAGTTGAAGCTCGCATCCGCTACAAGACCATGGTGCTTGCCTACGGAGCTGTGAGGGGAACGGCACCTCAGTACCTCCAGGCTCTGATCAGGCCCTACACCCAAACAAGGGCACTGCGTTCATCCACCTCTGGCCTGCTCGCCTCCCTACCACTGAGGAAGTACAGTTCCCGCTCAGCCCAGTCAAAACTGTTCGCTGCTCTGGCCCCCAATGGTGGAACAAACTCCCTCACGACGCCAGGACAGCGGAGTCAATCACCACCTTCCGGAGACACCTGAAACCCCACCTCTTCAAGGAATACCTAGGATAGGGTAAGTAAGGGTAAGTAATCCTTCTCACCCCCCTTCCCCCAACAAGATTTAGATGCAAGTGGCTGTTCCACTGGGTGTCATAGGTGTTTGCACCAATTTGTAAGTCGCTCTGGATAAGAGCGTCTGCTAAATGACTTAAGTGTTAAATGTAAATGTAATGGAGGTTGATGAAGGGCTGATGAGGGCTGATGAAGGGCTGATGAAGGGCTGATGAAGGGCTGATGAGTCCTGATGAAGGGCTGATGAAGGACTGATGGAGGTTGATGAAGGGCTGATGAAGGACTGATGGAGGTTGATGAAGGGCTGATGAAGGACTGATGGAGGTTGATGAAGGTTGATGAAGGTTGATGAAGACCTGATGGAGGTTGATGAAGGGCTGATGAAGGGCTGATGGAGGTTGATGAAGGGCTGATGAGGGCTGATGAAGGGCTGATGAGGGCTGATGAAGGGCTGATGAAGGGCTGATGAGGGCTGAAGAAGGGCTGATGAAGGGCTGATGGAGGTTGATGAAGGGCTGATGAAGGACTGATGGAGGTTGATGAAGGACTGATGAAGGGCTGATGAAGGACTGATGAAGGACTGATGAAGGTTGATGAAGAGCTGATGAAGGGCTGATGAGGGCTGATGGAGGTTGATGAAGGACTGATGAAGGACTGATGGAGGTTGATGAAGGGCTGATGAAGGGCTGATGAAGGACTGATGGAGGTTGATGAAGGACTGATGAAGGACTGATGGAGGTTGATGAAGGGCTGATGGAGGTTGATGAAGGACTGATGAAGGACTGATGGAGGTTGATGAAGGACTGATGAAGGACTGATGGAGGTTGATGAAGGGCTGATGAAGGGCTGATGAAGGACTGATGAAGGACTGATGAAGGTTGATGAAGAGCTGATGAAGGGCTGATGAGGGCTGATGGAGGTTGATGAAGGTTGATGAAGGTTGATGAAGGGCTGATGAAGGTTAAGTGAAAGTGAGAGTGTAGCTCAAAATTGCAATTTCATATAATAAAAATAATAATAAAAATACAACATTTATGACTAAAATGTATTCAAAGTTATGCAAAATATTCACATTTTGAAGAAATCCTATGACGCAGTCTGGGTGACATTACACTTTCATAGCATTTTCAAAGAGAGGCCTCTTTGACGTTCTCCAACCTGACAGAGAGAGCAGAAAGACAAGACCAGCTCAAGCAGGTCCATCTCCGCCTCTCATCAGGATTTCACGCCATGCAGCATATGTTGCTGTAGAACTCTGTGTGTGTGTGTCAGTCTCAAAGGCCTAATGATAGTCAATGCCACGCTAATCAGCATGCGTCTGCCTCTCTCTCCCATGATCCCTCTGGGCACGTCTTCCCACCTCAGGCCCCCATCCCTGACACACCCCTCCCCTGACCACGCTCGCCATCTTGTGTTCTGGCCACGGCTCCGTAGGTCAGCCTTATGTCTGACCGGGTGGGGGGATGTGATGGGGGATTGAAAGCCAGGAGAGGACACGACATACATAGACAGCTACACTGAACATAGGCCCACCCAGTGGGGCCTAATGAATTTCTTTACTTTTCCTGATTTCCTTATATCAACTGTAAATCTTTGAAATTGCTGCATGTTGCATTTATATTTTTGTTCAGTATAGAAGACAGAGGAAGCCTATCCCTGAGAGGGCACCAAAGATAGAACACACACATGGACACATACACACACACACACACACACACACACACACACACACACACACACACACACACACACACACACACACACACACACACACACACACACACACACACACACACACACACACACACACACACACACACACACACACACACACACACACACTCACTCACACCCAGACAGGAGACAGAGAGAGCCTATATATCTGACACACCCATCTCTGCTGGGGGGAGAAGGGCACCAAGAGAATACCACACACCGAGACAGGAGACAGAGAGAGAACCTCTGACAAGGTGACACACCCAGACAGGAGACAGAGAGAGAACCTCTGACAAGGTGACACACCCAGACAGGAGACAGAGAGAGAACCTCTGACAAGGTGACACACCCAGACAGGAGACAGAGAGAGGCGTTGCCATGGAGACGGTGATCGTCCCACGGGTTGAAGTTAATGATCTGGGATGGAGGAAAATTCATTGGTCTTCTTTCCCCCTAAATGGGAAGTGGTCGGACGGACTGCATAATTTTGAGGGCTAGTCTGGATTTTTGGGTCCCTTACATTTCTTATCTACAAGACGGTGACATTCTGGCCTGCTTAAAGCCATTATTTCTCTCGCTTCTCTTCTGAGTGCTTCCTCTTTTTCTATTTCTCATCACATCCCTCCATCTCTTCGTCTTCAGAGTCCCCCTCTTTCTCTCTTTAAAGATGCCTGTCAAGTTAACTTTAGAGAATTAAGGAAATGAAATTGAAAGGTGCCTAATGTTTTAGTGCTGCAACAGGCAGGGTTAGGGACAGTCAGTGAGAGATACTTCTCTAAAATAAGACATGTGTTTTTCAACTGAAACCCTCAACCCTCCTAACTAGCCCTGGGGGTATCTGGAGGACAGCGCTCCTTCCTCTCAAAAGACAGACAGACAGACAAACAGGAGTTTATTTTAATGATAAATCTCTATTGATAAACTGGGTAAATCAAAATGTAGCCGGTAACCGGAAAATAATACACATTTTCAAGGAACAGAAACAGACTATACTGTTTTATACTGTTCTATACTGTTCTATACTGTTTTATACTGTTCTATACTGTTCTATACTGTTCTATACTGTTTTATACTGTTCTATACTGTTCTATACTGTTTTACACTGTTTTATACTGTTCTATACTGTTCTATACTGTTTTATACTGTTCTATACTGTTCTATACTGTTTTACACTGTTTTATACTGTTCTATACTGTTCTATACTGTTTTATACTGTTCTATACTGTTCTATACTGTTTTACACTGTTTTATACTGTTCTATACTGTTCTATACTGTTCTATACTGTTTTACACTGTTTTATACTGTTTTATACTGTTCTATACTGTTTTATACTGTTCTATACTGTTTTATACTGTTCTATACTGTTCTATACTGTTCTATACTGTTTTACACTGTTTTATACTGTTTTATACTGTTCTATACTGTTTTATACTGTTCTATACTGTTCTATACTGTTTTACACTGTTCTATACTGTTCTATACTGTTCTATACTGTTTTATACTGTTCTATACTGTTCTATACTGTTTTACACTGTTTTATACTGTTCTATACTGTTCGATACTGTTTTATACTGTTCTATACTGTTTTATACTGTTCTATACTGTTTTATACTGCTCTATACTGTTCTATACTGTTTTATACTGTTCTATAGTGTTTTATACTGCTCTATACTGCTCTATACTGTTTTATACTGTTCTATACTGTTTTATACTGCTCTATACTGTTCTATACTGTTTTATACTGTTTTATACTGTTCTATAGTGTTTTATACTGTTCTATACTGTTTTATACTGCTCTATACTGTTCTATACTGTTTTATACTGTTTTATACTGTTCTATAGTGTTTTATACTGTTCTATACTGTTTTATACTGTTCTATACGGTTTTATACTGTTTTATACTGTTCTATAGTGTGTTATACTGTTCTATACTGTTTTATACTGTTCTATACGGTTTTATACTGTTCTATACTGTTCTATACTGTTTTATACTGTTCTATACTGTTCTATACTGTTTTATACTGTTCTATACTGTTTTATACTGTTCTATACTGTTTTATACTGTTCTATACTGTTCTATACTGTTTTATACTGTTCTATACTGTTCTATACTGTTTTGTACTGTTCTATACTGTTCTATACTGTTTTATACTGTTCTATACTGTTTTATACTGTTCTATACTGTTCTATACTGTTCTATATGTTTTATACTGTTCTATACTGTTCTATACTGTTTTATACTGTTCTATACTGTTTTATACTGTTCTATACTGTTTTATACTGTTCTATTCTGTTTTATACTGTTCTATACTGTTCTATACTGTTCTATACTGTTTTATACTGTTCTATACTGTTCTATACTGTTTTATACTGTTTTATACTGTTCTATACTGTTCTATACTGTTCTATACTGTTTTATACTGTTCTATACTGTTTTATACTGTTCTATACTGTTCTATACTGTTTTATACTGTTCTATACTGTTTTATACTGTTCTATACTGTTCTATACTGTTTTATACTGTTCTATACTGTTTTATACTGTTCTATACTGTTCCGGAACAGAGACGTTATTTCAAAAGCATGAGAACCGGTTACAGTTGTTTGCGATTGCTTACACACTTGTTGCGGAATTTGGCTCATTGTGTCAAAACTCTACAAATAAGACACCAAACTTGGAGATAAACATCTCACTTCTACGTCAAAATGAAACTCTGCAATCAAAACCAAACAATCCTTTTTCAAAATGGCATTTTTGCAACAAAATGATACACACAGGCACCATTTGAATGACTCTTCCAAAGCAGCAACAACACACTGATGTACTGTTATACAAAACACTGCTTTAGTACTTTGTATGCCTTTTTCATGTTCTCATACAGGCTTCTGTGACAGATTGTCCCAGTACAGTACATATACTCACATTTCAATTGCAATTTTTCTCGATTGCTTAAACACAAATAAATGGTCCCTTGTAACACAAAATTAGAAAAGCTTCAGAAAAAAAAAGATTCTGTAAATTTTTTTGCCATTCTCCATTCTAAATGTCTGTATTATGGATGTTACCGCGTAGCGACTCAGGTTGGGCTGGACTCTCTGCCTCCCTCATCGTCAGGACATGATTTATGACATGGTCCACTAAAGTGGCCCTAATGTCTTCCAAAATATGTCTCCATCTATTGTATGGTCCCCTTCTTCGTTATCGTCCTCGTCCTACTCCTCTCTCTTCCTCTACCTCTTCCTCTCGCTCTCACTGCCTCTATGTTCTCACAAAAGAGGTGAGCTTACCTGAGGTCTATCTGTAGTGTTAAGGCTCATATTACTAATTGATGTTTAAATACTGTATAAGTGTTTTCGTGTGTGTGTGTGTGTGTGTGTGTGTGTGTGTGTGTGTGTGTGTGTGTGTGTGTGTGTGTGTGGGTGTGTGTGGTGTGTGTGTTGCCAATTTCAGGTATGTTTTGCATTTTGAATATATTGTTTAATGTGTGGTTAGGTTTTGGTGCTTTTGTTTAAGGCGTGGTTAGGTTTTGGTGCCTTTGTTTAAGGCGTGGTTAGGTTTTGGTGCCTTTGTTTAAGGCGTGGTTAGGTTTTGGTGCATTTGTTTAAGGCGTGGTTAGGTTTTGGTGCCTTTGTTTAAGGCGTGGTTAGGTTTTGGTGATTTTGTTTAAGGCGTGGTTAGGTTTTGGTGCCTTTGTTTAAGGCGTGGTTAGGTTTTGGTGCCTTTGTTTAAGGCGTGGTTAGGTTTTGGTGCCTTTGTTTAAGGCGTGGTTAGATTTTGGTGCCTTTGTTTAAGGCGTGGTTAGGTTTTAGTGCCTTTGTTTAAGGCGTGGTTAGGTTTTAGTGCCTTTGTTTAAGGCGTGGTTAGGTTTTGGTGCCTTTGTTTAAGGCGTGGTTAGGTTTTGGTGATTTTGTTTAAGGCGTGGTTAGGTTTTGGTGCCTTTGTTTAAGGCGTGGTTAGGTTTTGGTGATTTTGTTTAAGGCGTGGTTAGGTTTTGGTGCCTTTGTTTAATGCGTGGTTAGGTTTTGGTGATTTTGTTTAAGGCGTGGTTAGGTTTTGGTGCCTTTGTTTAAGGCGTGGTTAGGTTTTGGTGCCTTTGTTTAATGTGTGGTTAGGTTTTGGTGCCTTTGTTTAAGGCGTGGTTAGGTTTTGGTGATTTTGTTTAAGGCGTGGTTAGGTTTTGGTGCCTTTGTTTAATGCGTGGTTAGGTTTTGGTGATTTTGTTTAAGGCATGGTTAGGTTTTGGTGCCTTTGTTTAAGGCGTGGTTAGGTTTTGGTGCCTTTGTTTAAGGCGTGGTTAGGTTTTGGTGCCTTTGTTTAATGCGTGTTTAGGTTTTGGTGCCTTTGTTTAATGCGTGGTTAGGTTTTGGTGCCTTTGTTTAATGCGTGGTTAGGTTTTGGTGATTTTGTTTAATGCGTGGTTAGGTTTTGGTGCCTTTGTTTAAGGCTTGGTTAGGTTTTGGTGCCTTTGTTTAATGCGTGGTTAGGTTTTGGTGCCTTTGTTTAAGGCGTGGTTAGGTTTTGGTGCCTTTGTTTAAGGCGTGGTTACAGAAGCTAAGGTTTTGATGCTTTTATCTAACCATTCACTTTCAGTGTGTAAGCAATCGGCAAAAACTGTAATAACATTATTGTACATGCCATTTTTATCCAGTTCCACAACAAAGCGCCTATGCAAAGCCCTCCCACTAAACGTCTTCCAGCACATTGCCAGTTGGTTGGCTACCTGCCCTTCCCCCTCAAAAACATAGGCTACTGTAGCCTACTGAAGTTACAAGATAGATTCAGAGATTTTTTATTACAGAAGAATTTATTAACTTTTTCAATGCTAGTTAGGGTACTATAGTTATATAGTTATATATAGTTATATAGTTATATATAGTTATAACATTTTACATTGGATTTATTAACTACAAAAAAGTAAGATGTGTTTTTAATTCTGGTGCCACTCTGCAGACACAAGCTTGTTGGCTAGTTAGCTTCTCTGGTCCAACGTTAAGCCAACTCTGAAGTTTAAACATTCAAAGTTCCTCCATCAAAGCCACTCCTCCGTAGGTATAATTCAGTGGGCCTAATTCAGATAACGCATGTCTTAAAAAGATTCCCAGCGCTTCAAGACAAGCCTCCTCCTTTACCCTCTCTCACTCTCCTCCCCATCTGCAAAATTTCAGTTGCATCTCATATCCAACACTTGTCTTTCCATCGCGCATGTTAACAACACACTGATCTATAGCTAGCCTGCTCAATATCAATCTTGGTGAAGAAATGTAATATCGAGCTAAATGTTAAAAACACAGAACAGAAAGGAATAATATAAGCCGGTACTTTTTTTGTGTTCCAACCAGTTCAGAACATGATTTTGCTGTCAGAACAGTGGAACAGAACTTTAAAAATAATGGTCCTGCTCAGAACTAAACGATTGGAAAATAATTTTGGTTCCAACCCCTGGATGAAGCCTACAATCAGCAGCAGCGCATGGGTAAAATCACTAAACCACTAAACAACTATTGATTTAGAACCACAGAGAGGTACCACAAGTCGCAAAGAAAACGGGAGCTGCCTCCACAATTCCAGGACCATTTCAACTTCAACATTTCAACATCATCAAATCACCTCTGCTTAGTCTAATACAGTGACAACTAAAAGATACCAAAAACAATTTAGTCCAATCAACGTCAGCTGAATATGATGTGGCTGTCCAAGGTTCTGATTTCTGTGACGAAACGGTCTATCACTCTGTCATACAGTACACACTTTTAGTTTGTTGTTGTCCTAGGCTACCTGGCTAAAATACTTGCTCGCTAGCTTAACTTCCATTCATGGACAACATCAGGTAGTTAACATTATCCTTCTACATCTAGCTACAAATTGAACATCCATCCTCTCAGGCCAGGGGCACAACAATGTATGAATTAATAGTTGGATCAGAATCGGCATTCGCTAGCCAGCCACTGGAGGACAACACAACAAGATGCAACATTTCAAGTTGTTTCTGTCAATGACATATGCGCTCGATTCTATTTGATAGGAGTTGAAACTGGCTTCCATTGACACTTCACAGTTGTGCTCACTCAGTTTAGCTCAACACTGATTGGCTATTATTTAATACTTTTTTATACTTTTTTAATCATGGGAGGCCAAATGTTCGCTGTCTTCCCTTGCGTTCAATACTACGGGTGGCAACAATGTCTTACTGTTTTGGACCAGACAGCATCAGATAGATGGTCTACACATACAGAGACAGAGGGGGATTTGAAATCGGCATATTTTGCTATCCCAAACAAAGTTCTAAGGTCGTGAATTGATGTTTGCTTCAGCTGTAAGCTAGCAAGTAAAGTTAGCTTAGTACAATTACAGCTGGAAGTTAACGGTATCTTCTTGCATTAGGAAGTGGTCTAGCCTGTAGGGACATTGATAAGCCAACAGTAATGAACAGGTTCAACATTTGTACATGTCGTGTTGCATTAATCAAGTGTGTTAAGTTCTGTGCAGTATGAGTGGGGAGCTAACAATACAGACAGACAGCTGTAGCAATGAATGAGGAAGTTGAGCAGACACTTTGCTTTTCACGCTATAAGGGGCTGCACTGACAGACAGACTTCTCTCAATCACACGAGACACATTTGACAGAAATACTGAACGTAGTAAGAAATATTACTACCGAACATACACACAGCTGTGCCCTGCAGTGGCCTCTGTGAGAGTGATTAGTGGCCTGCAGTGAACTCTGTGAGAGTGATTAGTGGCCTGCAGTGAACTCTGTGAGAGTGATTACTGGCCTGCAGTGGCCTCTGTGAGAGTGATTAGTGCCCTGCAGTGGCCTCTGTGAGAGTGATTAGTGGCCTGCAGTGGCCTCTGTGAGAGTGATTAGTGGCCTGCAGTGGCCTCTGTGAGAGTGATTAGTGGCCTACAGTGACCTCTGTGAGAATGATTAGTGGCCTGCAGTGACCTCTGTGAGAGTGATTAGTGGCCTGCAGTGACCTCTGTGAGAATGATTAGTGGCCTGCAGTGACCTCTGTGAGAGTGATTAGTGCCTGCAGTGGCCTCTGTGAGAGTGATTAGTGGCCTGCAGTGACCTCTGTGAGAGTGATTAGTGTCCTGCAGTGACCTCTGTGAGAGTGATTAGTGGCCTGCAGTGACCTCTGTGAGAGTGATTAGTGGCCTGCAGTGACCTCTGTGAGATTAGTGATTCTGTGAGAATGATTAGGCCTGCAGTGACCTCTGTGAGAGTGATTAGTGGCCTGCAGTGACCTCTGTGAGAATGATTAGTGTCCTGCAGTGACCTCTGTGAGAGTGATTAGTGCCCTGCAGTGGCCTCTGTGAGAATGATTAGTGCCCTGCAGTGACCTCTGTGAGAGTGATTAGTGGCCTGCAGTGACCTCTGTGAGAGTGATTAGTGGCCTGCAGTGACCTAATGATTAGTGTCCTGCATCCCCATCATTGTCATGACCTCTGTGAATTAGTGGCATTTCAGTGACCTCTGTCAGTGATTAGAGTCCCACAGTGACCTCTGTGAGAGTGATTAGTGTCCTCTGACCTCTGTCAGTGATTAGTCCCACAGTGACCTCTGCTCAGCCCATTAGTGGCCTGCAGTCAGCCTCTGTCCCACAGGCCACTTAGTGGCCTGCAGTGACCTCTGTGAGTGATTAGTCCTGCAGGACCTCTGTCACCCCATTAGTGTCCTGCAGTGACCTCTGTGAGTCTGATTAGAGTCCTGCAGTGACCCCACTGTCCTCTGATTAGTGTTGAACTCTGCCCACAGGCCACTGCTCACCCATCCCCATCATTGTCCCACAGGCCACTGCTCACATTTCTGTCCCCTACTAGTCAGTCTGTCCCACAGGCCACTGCTCAGCCCACTGTCCTCTACTAGTCAGTCTGTCCCACAGGCCACTGCTCACCCCACTGTCCTCTACTAGTCAGTCTGTCCCACAGGCCACTGCTCACCCCACTGTCCTCTACTAGTCAGTCTGTCCCACAGGCCACTGCTCACCCCACTGTCCTCTACTAGTCAGTCTGTCCCACAGGCCACTGCTCACCCCACTGTCCTCTACTAGTCAGTCTGTCCCACAGGCCACTGCTCAGCCCACTGTCCTCTACCTCCCTTTGCTCTGCATAGCCCTCCCAGAACACCCACGTAGGCATATACAAAATGAGACCTGCACTCAAGCACACCCACATCCTGTTGCTTCTTCTTCGTCCAACCAGAAGACCAGAACCTATTCATATGGGATTAAAGCAAAGCAGTGTACTATTGACAATAAGAAATGAAGCCTTCACAGGGTCTAATGATTAACAGTGCAGCAGCTGCTGTTTTACACACACACACACACACACACACACACACACACACACACACACACACACACACACACACACACACACACACACACACACACACACACACACAGATTATTTCAACCAAGAAATATATCCCATCCAGGCCTCCCGAGTGGCGCAGTGGTCTAAGGCACCACGTTGCAGCGCTGGCAAGGCCACTACAGATCCTGGTTCGATTACAGGTTGTGTTGCATCTGACCGGGAAACCCATGAGGTGGCACACATCGTTGTCCGGGTTAAGGGAGGGTTTGGCCGGCAGGGATGTTCTTGTCCCATCGTGCTCTAGCAACTCCAGTGGCGGGCTGGGTGCCTGCACGCTGACACGGTCGCCATGGGGAACGGTGTTTCCTCCGACACAGTGGTGCGGCTAGCTTCCGGGTTAGGCGGGCATTGTTGCTTTCTCGCTCTATAAAACACCACACCGCCTGCCTTTCTCTCTCTATAAAACACCACACCGCCTGCCTTTCTCTCTCTATAAAACACCACACCGCCTGCCTTTCTCTCTCTATAAAACACCACACCGCCTGCCTTTCTCTCTCTATAAAACACCACACCGCCTGCCTTTCTCTCTCTATAAAACACCACACCGCCTGCCTTTCTCTCTCTATAAAACACCACACCGCCTGCCTTTCTCTCTCTATAAAACACCACACCGCCTGCCTTTCTCTCTCTATAAAGCCAGTGAAGGAACTGAGACAGTAAAATAAACCAAATGTAACTGTAGCTCTCACACACAATGTTCCTAGACTAAAAGGTTGAAGCTGCACTTATGGGGCTCAAAATGGGGGTTTGGATTCTCTTCCGGCTCTCTCTCAGTAGTGTCTCATGGGCTGAGGCACGGGGCCCTTGCTCTGCATGAATGGCATGCTGCTGTGTTCTGCTCCACTGTGTGTCCTTGGTTCAGCTAGCAGACAAACAATACTGTCTGTGTCAACCATTAACACACTGTAGTCTCTAGAGAGACTTCTCCCTCCCTCTATTTTTCTCTGCAGGCGAACACTCTTTCTCAACCCCATCTCTTTCCCTCCATCTGGCCAACACTGAGAAAGAGGAAGCTTATTCATCATTATAATATGAAGATAATTTGTCACTTCTCCATTTGGAGAGAGTGAGAAAGTTAACCCTTTACACTTGTACCAGTAGACGGGTTGAAAATGGCTGTACAGTAAAATTACAGCAAACATGGGTAGTCCTGCGAACGTGCTTCTACACCTGCATTGTTTGCTGTTTGGGGTTTTAGGCTGGGTTTCTGTACAGCACTTTGAGATATCAGCTGATGTACGAAGGGCTATATAAATACATTTGATTTGATTTGATTTAGGCGATGTTCCCATTCGGTCCCTTAAGGGCTTCAGTGCGACGTTATCCACTGACATTCTGTGAACGTTCTAATGAGAATGTTGCGCGATGGTCCCAAGGAAACATTCTCTGGGGGGCCTTTGTCTGGTTCCCTGTATGTTCCCAGGACATCAAGGAGGACCATGGCAGGACCTTTTTAAGGATGTTCTCAGAAATTTCATTTTACTAGGCCATAAGACATCGCGTGATGGTCCCAAGGGAACGTTTTATGGGGGACTTTTGAATAGTTCCCGGTTTTTAGGATGTTCCTGGGATGTTGTGTCATGGTCCACTGAACGTTCTTGGGACGTTGTGTCGTGGTCCCCTGGAGGTTTTTTTGCCTAGTTCACTTCTTAGGACATCCCAACCGGGAACTAGACAAAACCTCCAGGGACCATGACACAACGTCCTGACGACTATAGGCAACAATTTCGTGACATCCTAGAGACGTCCTAACGACTCACTATTGTTTGCAGGGATGCTATACTGTAACGATTGTCTTCGGGTGAAAGAGAGGAGGACCAAAATGCAGCGTGATGATTATCCATATTTAATAGGAAACTTAAACAATGAAGAAAAACAACAAACCGATAAAAATGAACAAAGACGAAACAGTCCCGTAACTGGAACACTGGAAACAGGAACAATCACCCACAAAATACCCACAGAATATGGCTTCCTAAATATGGTTCCCAATCAGAGACAACGATAGACAGCTGCCTCTAATTGAGAACCAATCTAGGCAACCATAGACTTACAAAAACACCTAGATAGGTCACACCCCCATAAACATACAAAACCCCTAGACAATGCAAAAACACATATATCACCCATGTCACACCCTGACCTAACTAAAATAACAAAGAAAACAAAGAATACTAAGGTCAGGGTGTGACATATACATCACGCTTCACAGCTCTGTATGGTTTTTGACTGACAGACATTTTGAACTTGAGCGCGACAAGAAGTTGCCCCCATCCCTCCTGATAATTGGGCAACTTTTGAACATGTTTTTGTTGTCTGATTGAGGGAAATGCTCTAAATTAAGATGACTCAATGTATTTGAAAGATGAGACAATGATGATTAAAATAAATACCACTTTGACGTCATACAAGCAAGCCAAACACCTGTGCGTCCAAATGCACATCACAGAACTCATGTCATATACAATGTCAACGTTTATGATCAACGTGTTTGATGTACAGTTACAAGATTACATGTGATAACCGGAGTTGTTCTGAACACAATGAGCCTATGTTTGTTTATTGTGATGTAAAGCCATGTTTGTTATGGCTTTACAGCACCTGCCATCACATGGCTGTAGAGTTATTCATCCAAACGAACCCAGAGAGTGTTCTTCAATGGAAGCTTCTCTAACATCAGATATGTACAGTGCGGTGACCCTCAGGGCAGTTGCCTTGGGCCATTACTTTTCACTATTTTTTACAAATGACTTGCCACTGATCTTACACAAAGCAAGAGTGACTATGTCTGCAGATGATTCCACACTCTACCTTTCAGCACCCAAAGCCAGTGACATCACTGACATTCTAAACAAGGAGTTACAGTCAGTATCAGAATGGGTGATTAATAATAGACTGGTCTTAAATACATCGACAGCTAAAAGCGTTGTGATTGGTTGAAAACATTCTCTAAGACCTAAACCTCAACTGGAGTTGTGTATAAAGGGTGTGACCATTCAACAAGTTCAGGAAGCTAAACTCCCAGGTATAACATTATATAGTCAATTATCATGGTCAAGTCATATTGACTAAGTTGTTGTGAAGATGGGGAGGTCTGTCTGTATAAAAATATTTTCTGTGTTGACACAAATCAACTACTAGTTATTCAGGCTCTGATCTTGTCTCATCTTGATTACTGTCCAGTAATATGGTCAAGTGCAGCAAAGAAAGACCTAACGAAGGTGGAGCTGACTCAGAACAGAGCAGCACACCTTGCCTGTCATCACCAACATGCATGTCAGTCTGTCCTGGTTGAGTGTTGAAGAGAGATTAACTGCTTCTCTTCTAGTTTTTATTAGAAATATTACTGTGATTAAAATTCCAGATTGTCTGTATAATAAAATAATATTCAGCTCAGACACCCAAACATACCCCACCAGACATGTCACCATGGGTCTCTTCAGACACCCATACATACCCCACAAGACATGTCACCAGGGGTCTCTTCAGACACCCATACATACCCCACAAGACATACCACCAGGGGTCTCTTCAGACACACATACATACCCCACAAGACATACCACCAGGGGTCTCTTCACAGTCCCCAAATCCAAAAGGAATTCACGGCAATGCATTGTATTATAGAGCCATGATTGCATGGAACGTCCTTCAATCTCCCATTACTCAAGGAAACAGCTAAATGACCTTCAAATACAGATTAAACAACATTTCATGGAACGGTGGGGACTGTGAGGGGACAGAAACATACACACACACAGACACACACACAAACACACACACACACACGCACGCACGCACGCACGCACGCACGCACGCACGCACGCACGCACACACACACACACACACACACACACACACACACACACACACACACACACACACACACACACACACACACACACACACACCCTACATCTTCATCTCAACAGACACATACATCACAGAAGAACGTCCCCATCACCAGTTAGCCACCCTTATATCACCTGCTCTGACACTAGCCTGGCGGACACTGCAAAGCGATGGGCTATTAATACATGGACACTATCAATATAGGGGCAGCAGTGAGAGTGGAAATGTGATCCCTCTTTACAAGACCCCCTCAGCTCCATTAGCACCAGGCTGATTTATTAAACCTGCGTGTGTGTGTGTGTGTGTGTGTGTGTGTGTGTGTGTGTGTGTGTGTGTGTGTGTGTGTGTGTGTGTGTGTGTGTGTGTGTGTGTGTGTGTGTGTGTGTGTGTGTGTGTGTTAACACTGTCTAGGCCGGCTTTGAGTTAGGGATGTGGATGGATGGGGTGCAGGGTTAAGGAGGGCTGAGACAGAGGTATAGGGGTGGGGTGGTGTATAGCTCCACCAGGGTCTGTCCCCTCTCACCCCTCCCTGGCTGATTGGGAGTGAGAGTGATGGAGGAGAGGAAGGTGTTGGGATGACAGTAATAGAGGAGTGAGAGGAGTGAGAGGAGTGAGAGGAGGAGAGGAGGAAGAGGGTGGTGGATGGGAGGCAAGTAATAGAAGTGCTGCTCTGCAGACGCTGTTTGACCTTTGAAACAGCACCATTTATCAGACACAGAGTTCCACAGGGTAGTAATCTATCATGCAGACTCCTCCACAGAGCCCCATAGGGTAGTAATCTATCATACAGACTACTCCACAGAGCCCCATAGGGTAGTAATCTATCATACAGACTCCTCCACAGAGCCCCATAGGGTAGTAATCTATCATGCAGACTCCTCCACAGAGCCCCATAGGGTAGTAATCTATCATACAGACTACTCCACAGAGCCCCATAGGGTAGTAATCTATCGTACAGACTCCTCCACAGAGCCCCATAGGGTAGTAATCTATCATGCAGACTACTCCACAGAGCCCCATAGGGTAGTAATCTATCATACAGACTCCTCCACAGAGCCCCATAGGGTAGTAATCTATCATGCAGACTACTCCACAGAGCCCCATAGGGTAGTAATCTATCATACAGACTCCTCCACAGAGCCCCATAGGGTAGTAATCTATCGTACAGACTCCTCCACAGAGCCCCATAGGGTAGTAATCTATCATGCAGACTACTCCACAGAGCCCCATAGGGTAGTAATCTATCATACAGACTCCTCCACAGAGCCCCATAGGGTAGTAATCTATCATGCAGACTCCTCCACAGAGCCCCATAGGGTAGTAATCTATCATGCAGACTCCTCCATAGAGCCCCATAGGGTAGTAATCTATCATGCAGACTACTCCACAGAGCCCCATAGGGTAGTAATCTATCATGCAGACTCCTCCACAGAGCCCCATAGGGTAGTAATCTATCATGCAGACTCCTCCACAGAGCCCCATAGGGTAGTAATCTATCATGCAGACTACTCCACAGAGTTTCCACAGGGTAGTAATCTATCATGCAGACTCCTCCACAGAGCCCCATAGGGTAGTAATCTATCATGCAGACTACTCCACAGAGTTTCCACAGGGTAGTAATCTATCATGCAGACTCCTCCACAGAGCCCCATAGGGTAGTTATCTATCATGCAGACTCCTCCATAGAGCCCCATAGGGTAGTAATCTATCATGCAGACTACTCCACAGAGTTTCCACAGGGTAGTAATCTATCATGCAGACTCCTCCACAGAGCCCCATAGGGTAGTTATCTATCATGCAGACTCCTCCATAGAGCCCCATAGGGTAGTAATCTATCATGCAGACTACTCCACAGAGTTTCCACAGGGTAGTAATCTATCATGCAGACTCCTCCACAGAGCCCCATAGGGTAGTAATCTATCATGCAGACTCCTCCACAGAGCCCCACAGGGTAGGATTCGATCATGCAGCCTTGATTGGGGCGGTTGGACTAGTAACCAGAAGGTTGCAAGTTCAAATCCCCGAGCTAACAAGGTACAAATCTGTCGTTCTGCCCCTGAACAGGCAGTTAACCCACTGTTCCTAGGCCATCATTGAAAATAAGAATTTGTTCTTAACTGACTTGTCTAGTTAAATAAAGGTTAAAAAACAATTATTTTTTAAATTGGACATTATTTGGCAAGGCACAAACCTGTCTATATAAGTTCCCAGTGCATGTCAGGTATCAGTGCATGTCAGGTATCAGTGCATGTCAGGTATCAGTGCATGTCAGGTATCAGAGCATGTCAGGTATCAGAGCATGTCAGGTATCAGTGCATGTCAGGTATCAGTGCATGTCAGGTATCAGTGCATGTCAGGTATCAGAGCATGTCAGGTATCAGAGCATGTCAGGTATCAGTGCATGTCAGGTATCAGTGCATGTCAGGTATCAGTGCATGTCAGGTATCAGAGCATGTCAGGTATCAGAGCATGTCAGGTATCAGTGCATGTCAGGTATCAGTGCATGTCAGGTATCAGTGCATGTCAGGTATCAGAGCATGTCAGGTATCAGAGCATGTCAGGTATCAGAGCATGTCAGGTATCAGTGCATGTCAGGTATCAGAGCATGTCAGGTATCAGTGCATGTCAGGTATCAGTGCATGTCAGGTATCAGTGCATGTCAGGTATCAGAGCATGTCAGGTATCAGTGCATGTCAGGTATCAGTGCATGTCAGGTATCAGTGCATGTCAGGTATCAGTGCATGTCAGAGCCAAATTGAAGCCATGAGGTCGAAGGAATTGTCCGTAGAACTCTGAGACAGGATTGTGTCAAGGCACAAGTCTGGGGAAGGTTACCAACAAATTTCTGCAATATTGAAGGTCCCCAAGAACACAGTGGCCTCCATTACTCTTAAATGGAAGACGTTTGGAACCACCAAGAATCTTCCTAGAGCTGGCCGCCCGGCCAAACTGAGCAATCCGTGGAGAAGGGCCCCCTGATGGTCACTCTGACAGAGCTCCAGAGTTCCTCTGTGGAGATGGGAGAACATTCCAGAAGGACAACCATCTTTGCAACACTCCAACAATCAGGTCTTTATTTTTGAGTGGCCAGATGGATATTGAACATAACTGGAGAGACCTGAAAATAGCTATGCAGCAACGCTCCTCATCCAACCTGACAGAGCTTGAGAGGATCTACAGAGAAGAATGGGAGAAACTCCCCAGATAGAGATGTGCCAAGCTTGTAGCGTTATACCCAAGAAGACTCGTGGATGTAATTGTTGCTAAAGGTGCTTCAACAAAGTACTGAGTAAAGGGTCTGAATACTTAGGTAAAGGTCCTATTTCAAGTTTTTTTTGTTGATACATTTGCAAACAATTCTAAAAACCTGTTTTTGCTTTGTCATTTACTTGGCTCATCGCGCTCTAGCGACTCCTTGTGGCGGGCCGGGCACCTGCAAGCTGACGATGTTCGTCAGTTGAACGGTGTTTCCTCCGACACGTTGGTAGGGCTCCGGGTTAAACTGGAGGGTGTTAAGGAGCGAGGCTTGCCGGGTCATGTTTCAGAGGATCATGTTTCAGAGGATGCCTCTCCCGAGCCCGTTGGGGAGTTGCAGCAATGAGACAAGATAGTAATTGGATCGCAATTGGATATCAAGAAAAACAGGGTTCAAATACCCTCATACCGTCAAAACGTAGAAAAATATTGTGATATGATATTTTGCTCATATCGCCGAGCCCTGTCTCTCTCTCTTCTCTTTATGTATCTGTCAATGTCTCTCCCTTCCCCCCATGGGGTTTCTTTCTTCATATTAGGCCTGGGCAAATACAACACATCTCACTAGATATGGTGAAATATGGAACCAGCGCTCTGAGGGAGCATATCAGTAGAGACAGCATGGAGGATGAAAGAGACAGCAACAGAAGACACAGAAAAATGAAATACAAATGATGGACAGAGAGAAATCCCATTGAACGTCACACATTTAGATATATACATATACATACAGTCGTGGCCAAAAGTTTTGAGAATGACACAAATATTAATTTTCACAAAGTTTGCTGCTTCAGTGTCTTTAGATATTTATGTCAGATGTTACAATGGAATACTGAAGTATAATTACAAAGCATTTCATAAGTGTCAAAGGCTTTTATTGACAATTATATGAAGTTGATGCAAAGAGTCAATATTTGCAGTGTTGACCCTTCTTTTTCAAGACCTCTGCAATCTGCCCTGGCATGCTGTCAATTAACTTCTGGGCCACATCCTGACTGATGGCAGCCCAATCTTGCATAATTAATGCTTGGAGTTTATCAGAATTTGTGTGTTTTTGTTTGTCTGTCACGTTCGTCGTGACGATGAGACCAAGGTGCAGCGTGATTTGAATACATTCTTCTTTATTTACGAAGAACACGAAGAACACGAAGAACACTAAACAAACTAACAAAATAACAAAACAAACGTGAAGCTAATAATAACGAGTGCTGACATGCAACTACACATAGACCAAAATGGAAAATGGCAACCTAAATAGGATCCCCAATCAGAAACAACAACAAACGGCTGTCTCTGATTGGGAACCAATTCAGGCCACCATAGATCTACATTTACCTAGACAAACCAAAACCCCATAGATGTACAAAAAACCAGAGACACACATACCACCCTCATCACACCCTGACCTAACCAAAATAATAAAGAAAACAAAGATAACTAAGGTCAGGGGGTGACATTGTCCACCCGCACCTTGAGGATTGTTCTCAATGGGATTAAGGTTTGGGGAGTTTCCTGGCCATGGACCCAAAATATCTATGTTTTGTTCCCTGAGTAACTTATTTATCACTTTTGCCTTATGGCAAAATGCTGGAAAAGGCATTGTTCGTAACCAAACTATTCCTGGATGGTTGGGAGAAGTTGCTCTTGGAGGATGTGTTGGTACCATTCTTTATTCATGGCTGTGTTCTTAGGCAGTATTGTGAGTGAGCCCACTCCCTTGGCTGAGAAGCAACCCCACACATGAATGTTCTCAGGATGCTTTACTGTTGGCATGACACAGGACTGATGGTAGCGCTCAACTTGCTTTTTTCCGGATGCCCAAAACAATCGGAAAGGGGATTCATCAGAGAAAATGACTTTACCCCAGTCTTCAGCAGTCCAATCTCTGTACCCTTTGCAGAATATCAGTCTGTCCCTGATGTTTTTCCTGGAGAGAAGTTGCTTCTTTGCTGCCCTTCTTGACACCGGGCCATCCTCCAAAAGTCTTTGCCTCACTGTGCGTGCAGATGCAGTCACACCTGCCTGCTGCCATTCCTGAGCAAGCTCTGTACTGGTGGTGCCCCGATCCAGCAGCTGAATCAACTTTAGGAGACGGTCCCGGCGCTTGCTGGACTTTCTTGGTTGCCCTGAAGCCTTCTTCACAACAATTGGAGTATATGCAATCTTACTGGCAGTAATATCCTTGCCTGTGAAGCCCTTTCTGTGCAAAGCAATGATGACGGTACGTGTTTCCTTGCAGGTAACCATGTTTGACAGAGGAAGAACAATGATTCCAAGCACCACCCTCCTTTTGAAGCTTCCAGTCTGTTATTCAAACTCAATCAGTATGACAGAGTGATCTCCAGCCTTGTCCGCGTCAACATTCACCCCTGTGTCCTTTTGTGGCAGGTCTGAAATGCAGTGGGAATGTTTTTTGGGGGGATTCAGTTAATTTGCATGGAAAAGAGGGACTTTGCAATTAATTGCAATTCATCTGATCATTCTTCATAACATTTTGGAGTTTATGCAAATTGCCATCATACAAACTGAGGCAGCAGACTGTGAAAATGTATATTTGTGTCATTCTCAAAACTTTTAGCTACGACTGTAGGTTATAGATAGAGGATGTGGTTATAACGTAGCTGTACTTATAACGTAGCTGTAGTTATAATGTAGCTGTAGTTATAATGTAGCTGTAGTTATAATGTAGCTGTAGTTATAACGTAGCTGTACTTATAATGTAGCTGTAGTTATAACGTAGCTGTAGTTATAATGTAGCTGTAGTTATAATGTAGCTGTAGTTATAATGTAGCTGTAGTTATAATGTAGCTGTAATTATAACGTAGCTGTAGTTATAATGTAGCTGTAGTTATAATGTAGCTGTAGTTATAACGTAGCTTTAGTTATAATGTAGCTGTAGTTATAATGTAGCTGTAGTTATAACATAGCTGTAGTTATAATGTAGCTGTAGTTATAATGTAGCTGTAGTTATAACGTAGCTTTAGTTATAATGTAGCTGTAGTTATAATGTAGCTGTAGTTATAATGTAGCTGTAGTTATAACGTAGCTGTAGTTATAATGTAGCTGTAGTTATAACATAGCTGTAGTTATAATGTAGCTGTAGTTATAATGTAGCTGTAGTTATAACGTAGCTTTAGTTATAATGTAGCTGTAGTTATAATGTAGCTGTAGTTATAACGTAGCTGTAGTTATAATGTAGCTGTAGTTATAACGTAGCTGTAGTTATAATGTAGCTGTAGTTATAATGTAGCTGTAGTTATAATGTAGCTGTAGTTATAATGTAGCTGTAGTTATAACGTAGCTGTACTTATAACGTAGCTGTAGTTATAACGTAGCTGTACTTATAACGTAGCTGTAGTTATAATGTAGCTGTAGTTATAATGTAGCTGTAGTTATAACGTAGCTGTAGCTTTAACGTAGCTGTTTGTTATAATGTAGCTGTAGTTATATTGTAGCTGTAGTTATAATGTAGCTGTCGTTATAATGTAGCTGTACTTATAACATAGCTGTAGTTATAATGTAGCTGTTTGTTATAATGTAGCTGTAGTTATAACGTAGCTGTACTTATAACGTAGCTGTAGTTATAACGTAGCTGTACTTATAACGTAGCTGTAGTTATAATGTAGCTGTCGTTATAATGTAGCTGTACTTATAACGTAGCTGTAGTTATAATGTAGCTGTTTGTTATAATGTAGCTGTAGTTATAACTTAGCTGTTTGTTATAATGTAGCTGTAGTTATAACGTAGCTGTAGTTATAATGTAGCTGTTTGTTATAATGTAGCTGTAGTTATAATGTAGCTGTAGTTCTAACGTAGCTGTAGTTATAATGTAGCTGTAGTTATAATGTAGCTGTTTGTTATAATGTAGCTGTAGTTATAACGTAGCTGTTTGTTATAATGTAGCTGTAGTTATAATGTAGCTGTAGTTATAACGTAGCTGTACTTATAACGTAGCTGTAGTTATAATGTAGCTGTAGTTATAATCAGAACAGAGTGAGTGAGCCAACTGTGTGCATCAGAGCAGCAGATATAGAGCTGTTGGCAAATCTGTCGAAGTCACAGAGGCTTCCACTGGAATCTGAATAGAAATGAGCCAATTAGCAGGTGGTGTGTGTGTCTGTCTGTCCGCAGACACAGCTGACATTTCCAAGGTGCCCAACATCGCTGTAGGCAAATCCCTTCTCCCACTGATAATCTGGTGTGGAGCAGAGATGGAAGGAGGTGTCACTCAAACGCAGTATCCACAACGGTGATTAAAGTGTCTGACAGACCACACACACACACACACACACACACACACACACACACACACACACACACACACACACACACACACACACACACACACACACACACACACACACACACACACACACACACACACACTACACCCACTGAGTTAGCTTCCATCCCATAATATTCTCCACTCTAAGTGGCAACAACACCTTTACACAGTGCTGGTTGGAGTGCTGGTTAGTGGCAACAACACTTTATACAGTGCTGGTTAGAGTGGCAACAACACTTTACACAGTGCTGGTTAGAGTGGCAACAACACTTTACACAGTGCTGGTTAGAGTGGCAACAACACTTTACACAGTGCTGGTTAGAGTGGCAACAACACTTTACACAGTGCTGGTTAGAGTGGCAACAACACTTTACACAGTGCTGGTTAGAGTGGCAACAACACTTTACACAGTGCTGGTTAGAGTGGCAACAACACTTTACACAGTGCTGGTCAGAGTGGCAACAACCTTTGCTATCATACTGCACTTCTACAGTCATTCATGTTGACTCGAATGCTACCGTGCTCCGCTTGTATTCATGAACAGTACAGTACATATCACGGGAGCTCATCACTGTTTATTTGAGCCAAAGAGTCTCTGTCATTCAAACGATGCGAAAGCTTTGTGCTTCAGTGAACAGCAGCTGCAGGTGGCTCTACTCTCAGTTTCAGCTAGGCCCCTTTTCTCAGTTTCAGCTTGGCCCCTTTGTGGATGAAGGAATTTCAATTTCATCTGTTATAAATAATGAATTCAACACATTAAAAACCCAGATACAGAAGCAGTGGTAGCGAAGTACTGTATTGTGACGTTATTGTATAAAGGGAGCAAGGTCATAAAGAATCAGAAAGCCTGTTTGTATTGACCATAAACTCTTAGTGGTACCTGGGGCTGCTTTTAACTCTCCCTTGAGAGCCCACAGATTGAGCAAAAATATTTATCCCTCAAAGAGGAATTAAGAGTACCACCCGAGTTTTGGAGCAGATTGCATGTCTTTGTAAGCCGCTTGCCATCTAGAAAACATGTGCAATCATCCCTAAATTCATACTAGCCACCATATTTGGAGCATCATGTCATATTTTATGATTTCCTAGAAATGTCTAGAGCGATCTACAGATCTGTCAACGTACGAATCCTTGGAGGGACTGACAAGAAAACACACACACACACACACACACACACACACACACACACACACACACACACACACACACACAC
>NC_068439.1:13126888-13254388 GCF_023373465.1 Oncorhynchus keta | reverse complement strand
ACTATTCTCTTCAGTAGGTCATATGATTGAATGTAGTCTGGCCCAGGGGTGCGAAGGTGAACAGATGTGCACTGGAGTGACGAACCGCCCTTGCTGTCTCTTCCTGGCCGGTTCCCCTCTCTCCGCTTGGATTCTCTGCCTCTGACCCTGTTACTGGGGCTGAGTCACTGGGTTACTAGTGCTCTTCCTTGCCGTCCCTAGGAGGGGTGCGTCACTTGAGTGGGTTGAATCACAGACGTGATCTTCCTGTCCGGTTCGGCCCCCCCTCGGTCTCGTGCGGTGGGGGAGATGTTCATTGGCTACACTCAGCGTTATCTCAGGGTAGTAAGTTGGTGGTCTGTTGATAATCCTCTTGTGAAATGGGGGCTGTCCTTTGACAAAGTGGGTGGGGTTATATCCTGCCTGGTTGGCCCTGTCCGGGGGTATCGTCAGACGGGACCACAGTGTCCCTCGACCCACCCCTGCCTCAGTCTCCAGTATCTATGACAGTATCTAGGGTCAGTCTGTTATAGCTGGTGTAATTATCCTGTCTTATCTGGTGTGCTGTGTGAATTCCCCCTATTTCTCTCCCTCTCTCCGTCCCCTCCCGTAGGGCCTGAGCCCTAGAATCATACCTCAGGACTACCTGGCCTGATGACTCCTGGCTGTCCCCAGTCGACCTGGTCGTGCTGCTGCTCCAGATTCAACTGTTCTGCCTGCGGAACCCTGACCTGTTCACTGGATGTGCTACCTTGTCCCAGACCTGCTGTTATTGACTCTTTCTCGATCTACCGCACCTGCTGTCTAGACCTCTGAATGCTCGGTTATGAAAAACCAACTGACATCTACTCCTGAGGTACTGTCCTGTTCCACCCTCTACAACCACTGTGATTATTATTTGACCCTGCTGGTCATCTATAAACGTTTGAACATCTTGAAGAACAATCTGGCCTTAATGGCCATGTACTGTTATAATCTCCACCCGGCACAGCCATAAGAGGACTGGCCACCCCTCAGAGTCTGGTTCCTCTCTATATTTCTTCCTAGGTTCCTGCCTTTCTAGGGAGTTTTCCCTAGCCACCGTGCTTCTACATCTGCATTGTTGATGTTTGGGGTTTTAGGCTGGGTTTCTGTATAGCACTTTGAGACATCTGCTGATGTAAAAAGGGCTTTATAAATACATGTGATTGATTGTCTCTGTAACGACATCCCACCACCAACGAAGCTACAAAAAGCTAACTGGCGTTTGAAGTTGTCGGTGCCGGGGGTCCCATTGTTTGAGGTCTGAGAATACGAGGCTATTCAAATAGTGGGATCCCAGTTGGCTAGGACAAGCAGCTTCCTTCACACACACACACACACACATGCGCGCGCACACGCACGCACACACACACACGCGCGCGCGCGTACACGCACGCACACGTGCGCACATGCACGCACGCACACACACACACACACACACGCACACGCACACGCACACGCACACACAAGACAACTTTACCCTCAGCTCAGGCAGGCAGACCTGTGTAGTGACTTTCTGTCTCCTCAGAGATTCCAGGTCCCTCTGCGCCCTCCTGAGTCCCTATGCGTCCTCCTGAGTCCCTATGTGTCCTCCTGAGTTCCTACCCGCCCTCCTGAGTCCCTACCCATCCTCCTGAGTCCCAACGTTTCCCTGAGTCCCTACCCGTACCCCTGAATCCCTACCCGTACCCCTGAGTTCCTACCCATCCTCCTGAGTCCCTACCCGTCCTCTTGAGTCCCTACCCGTCCCCCTGAGTCCCTACCCATCCTCCTGAGTCCCTACCCATCCCCCTGAGTCCCTACCTGTCCCCCTGAGTCCCTACCCATCCCCCTGAGTCCCTACCCATCCTCTTGAGTCCCTACCCATCCCCCTGATTCCCTACCCGTCCTCCTGAGTCCCTACCCGTCCCCCTGAGGCCCTACCCATTCTCCTGAGTCCCTACCCGTCCCCTTGAGTCCCTACCCGTCATCCTGAGTCCCAACGTTTCCCCCTGAGTCCCTACCCGTCCCACTTAGGCCCAACGTTTCCCCCCGAGTCCCTACCCGTACCCCTGAGGTCCTACCCGTCCTCCTGAGTCCCTATGCATCCTCCTGAGTCCCTATGCGTCCTCCTGAGTCCCTATGCATCCTCCTGAGTCCCTATGCATCCTCCTGAGTCCCTATGCATCCTCCTGAGTCCCTATGCATCCTCCTGAGTCCCTATGCTTCCCCCTGAGTCCCTATGCGTCCTCCTGAGTCCCTATGCATCCTCCTGAGTCCCTATGCATCCTGCTGAGTCCCTATGCGTCCCCCTGAGTCCCTATGCGTCCTCCTAAGTCCCAACGTGTCCTCCTGGAGGAGCCTACTGTAGAAAGGAGACTACTGTATTAAGGAGCCTACTGTAGAAAGGAGACTACTATAGAAAGGAGACTACTGTAGAAAGGAGACTACTACAGAAAGGAGACTACTGTAGAAAGGAGACAACTGTAGAAAGGAGACTACTGTATTGAGGAGACTACTGTAGAAAGGAGACTACTATAGAAAGGAGACTAATATAGAAAGGAGACAATTGTAGAAAGGAGACTAATATAGAAAGGAGACTACTAAAGAAAGGAGACTACTATAGAAAGGAGACTCATATAGAAAGGAGACTACTGTAGAAAGGAGTCTACTATAGAAAGGAGACTACTGTAGAAAGGAGACTGCTGTAGAAAGGAGACTCATATAGAAAGGAGACTACTGTAGAAAGGAGACTCATATAGAAAGGAGACTACTATAGAAAGGAGACTACTATAGAAAGGAGACTACTATAGAAAGGAGACTACTGTAGAAAGGAGACTACTATAGAAAGGAGACTACTGTAGAAAGGAGACTACTGTAGAAAGGAGACTACTGTAGAAAGGAGACTACTATAGAAAGGAGACTACTGTAGAAAGGAGTCTAATAATTTCCCATATAGGGTACTGCCTTTGACCAGAGAAAGTGGAGCACTACATACAAAATAGGGTGCCATTTGGACCGCAGAACATTTTTTATTTTTTATTTAACCTTTATTTAACTAGGCAAGTCAGTTAAGAACAAATTATTATTTAAAATGACAGCCTAACGGGGAACAGTGGGTTCCTACTGAAGGAGGGCCTACTGAAGGAGGGCCTACTGAAGGCGGGCCTACTGAAGGAGGGCCTACTGAAGGAGGGCCAACTGAAGGCGGGCCTACTGAAGGAGGGCCTACTGAAGGCGGTATTCCTCTTTAAGGAATACCTAGGATAGGATAAGTAATCCTTCTCACCCCCCCCCCTAAAAGATTTAGATGCACTATTGTAAAGTGGCTGTTCCACTGGATGTCTTAAGGTGAATGCACCAATTTGTAAGTCGCTCTGGATAAGAGCGTCTGCTAAATGACTTAAATGTAATGTAAATGTAATGAAAGCGGGCCTACTGAAGGAGGGCCTACTGAAGGAGGGCCTACTGAAGGAGGGCCTACTGAAGGCGGGCCTACTGAAGGAGGGCCTACTGAAGGCGGGCCTACTGAAGGAGGGCCTACTGAAGGAGGGCCTACTGAAGGAGGGCCTACTGAAGGCGGGCCTACTGAAGGCGGGCCTACTGAAGGAGGGCCTACTGAAGGCGGGCCTACTGAAGGAGGGCCTACTGAAGGCGGGCCTACTGAAGGAGGGCCTACTGAAGGAGGGCCTACTGAAGGAGGGCCTACTGAAGGCGGGCCTACTGAAGGCGGGCCTACTGAAGGCGGGCCTACTGAAGGAGGGCCTACTGAAGGCGGGCCTACTGTGAAAGCGAATGTTCTTCCTAGGCGAGGAAAGGTAGGGGTTAGTAGGTGCTGAAAATATCACCTTTTGAGCGATGGCCGCATTAGGTGTTAGCCATTGAATGCATCATCGGAGCGGGTGTTAGTCACAAGATGGGGGGTATAGCAGAATTTTCAGAAAAGATGGAGGGTATAGCAGAATTTTCAGAAAAGATGGAGGGTGTAGCAGAATTATCAGAAAACATGGAGGGTATAGCAGAATTATCAAACAAGATGGGGGGTATAGCAGAATTATCAGAAAATATGGAGGGTATAGCAGAATTATCAGAAAAGATGGAGGGTATAGCAGAATTATCAAACAAGATGGGGGGTATAGCAGAATTATCAAACAAGATGGAGGGTATAGCAGAATTATCAAACAAGATGGAGGGTATAGCAGAATTATCAAACAAGATGGGGGGGTATAGCAGAATTATCAAACAAGATGGAGGGTAATAGCAGAATTATCTGAAAAGATGGAGGGTATAGCAGAATTATCAAACAAGATGGGGGGTATAGCAGAATTATCAGAAAAGATGGAGGGTATAGCAGAATTATCAAACAAGATGGAGGGTATAGCAGAATTATCAAACAAGATGGAGGGTATAGCAGAATTATCAAACAAGATGGAGGGTATAGCAGAATTATCAAACAAGATGGGGGGTATAGCAGAATTATCAGAAAAGATGGAGGGTATAGCAGAATTATCAGACAAGATGGAGGGTATAGCAGAATTATCAGAAAAGATGGAGGGTATAGCAGAATTATCAAACAAGATGGAGGGTATAGCAGAATTATCAGACAAGATGGAGGGTATAGCAGAATTATCAAACAAGATGGAGGGTATAGCAGAATTATCAGACAAGATGGAGGGTATAGCAGAATTATCAGACAAGATGGAGGGTATAGCAGAATTATCAGACAAGATGGGGGGTATAGCAGAATTATCAAACAAGATGGAGGGTATAGCAGAATTATCAAACAAGATGGAGGGTATAGCAGAATTATCAAACAAGATGGAGGGTATAGCAGAATTATCAGACAAGATGGGGGGTATAGCAGAATTATCAAACAAGATGGGGGGTATAGCAGAATTATCAAACAAGATGGAGGGTATAGCAGAATTATCAAACAAGATGGAGGGAATATAAACAAGATGGGGGTATAGCAGAATTATCAAACAAGATGGGGGTATAGCAGAATTATCAAACAAGATGGAGGGTATAGCAGAATTATCAAACAAGATGGAGGGTATAGCAGAATTATCAAACAAGATGGGGGTATAGCAGAATTATCAAACAAGATGGAGGGTATAGCAGAATTATCAAACAAGATGGGGGTATAGCAGAATTATCAAACAAGATGGGGGGTATAGCAGAATTATCAAACAAGATGGGGGGTATAGCAGAATTATCAAACAAGATGGGGGGTATAGCAGAATTATCAAACAAGATGGAGGGTATAGCAGAATTATCAAACAAGATGGGGGGTATAGCAGAATTATCAAACAAGATGGAGGGTATAGCAGAATTATCAAACAAGATGGGGGGTATAGCAGAATTATCAAACAAGATGGAGGGTATAGCAGAATTATCAAACAAGATGGGGGTATAGCAGAATTATCAAACAAGATGGGGGGTATAGCAGAATTATCAAACAAGATGGGGGGTATAGCAGAATTATCAAACAAGATGGAGGGTATAGCAGAATTATCAAACAAGATGGGGGGTATAGCAGAATTATCAAACAAGATGGGGGTATAGCAGAATTATCAAACAAGATGGGGGTATAGCAGAATTATCAAACAAGATGGAGGGTATAGCAGAATTATCAAACAAGATGGGGGGTATAGATGGGGGTATAGCAGAATTATCAAACAAGATGGAGGGTATAGCAGAATTATCAAACAAGATGGAGGGTATAGCAGAATTATCAAACAAGATGGAGGGTATAGCAGAATTATCAAACAAGATGGGGGGTATAGCAGAATTATCAAACAAGATGGAGGGTATAGCAGAATTATCAAACAAGATGGGGGTATAGCAGAATTATCAAACAAGATGAATTATCAAACAAGATGGAGGGTATAGCAGAATTATCAAACAAGATGGAGGGTATAGCAGAATTATCAAACAAGATGGAGGGTATAGCAGAATTATCAAACAAGATGGAGGGTATAGCAGAATTATCAAACAAGATGGAGGGTATAGCAGAATTATCAAACAAGATGGAGGGTATAGCAGAATTATCAAACAAGATGGGGGGTATAGCAGAATTATCAAACAAGATGGAGGGTATAGCAGAATTATCAAACAAGATGGGGGGTATAAAGGAAGCATGGTTTTAAGGGTACGACTCTTTTTCAGCTTGCCAGAAGAACCTGTCGACTGCTGGAAGAAGATTTTTTCTTTTTAGCTTAAAATATATTTACATTATATTATACTTAAGTCAAAGTTAAATTCTATGAGGAATCCTACAGGTTACCTCATTAACAGAAGTGTGTTAAAGTAGCTGTTAGAGTTGTTAGATGCCATCAAAGTTGTAATAAACCGTTTTTCTTATTATTAAATATTGTGCTTCTCATAAAATTGTAATTGACCAAGAAAATGTTGTCTTGGCACCCCAATAAGGGTTAAGTTAAGGGCGCTGAAGGAGTCTATCACTGTGAATTTACTGTTGATGTTCGCTTAACATTGAAAGGTGGTGTCGATATGTAATTGATCCTGCAGAGGTGGTATTTTAGCTTTGACAACCTAACACCATTACAGTTAGTTGATAAACACTTGTATCTGTCTCAATGACGCTGCCCTTCACTCACAGAGGCAATAATGAGACAAATACAATGTTGCACTCTCTATACATCTCTATGTGACAGCGGGACAGAGAATGAGGAAGTGGATAGAATCACATTTTTTTAGGATTGTCGGTAAAATTAACTAAACTGAAGAAAATGTTTAACGCAATGTAAAGTGTCGGTCCCAAGTTTCATGAGCTGAAATAAAAGATCCCCGAAATGTTCCATATGCACAAAAAAGCTAATTTCTCTCAAATGCTCAAATTTGTGCGAGCGTGTGGGTGTTTTGTGTGAGAGTTTGTTTATACTTGCAGGTATCTGCACAACTGTAGCTGTGTGACTAACCAGGCCCCAGCTGTTGCAGATTCTCACACAGACACACACACACACACATAGCCTACTGGGAAAGCTGTGGGTCAGAGTACTGCTGCTCATCTCCCATAATCCTTTACTCTGTCAATACCACAGCTGCTGAGGATATCCCAGGGGTTGACATGCCACAGACTTCATACAAACTGTCGCTCTCTTTAGCTCTCTCTGTCTCTCTCTTTCTTTTTCTCCTTCCCTCTCGCTCTCTTTCTCTCCTTCCATCTCTCTCTTTCTTTTTCTCCTTCCCTCGCTCTATTTCGCTCCTTCCTTCTATCTCTCTCTCTCTTGCTCTCTCTCTCTCTGAATTCTTAGTGGTTTTAATGGGATTTCTGGATTCTAATGGTTTTAGACTGAACGAAAATATAAAAACAACATGTAAAGTTGGTCCTTCTGTGGCTCAGTTGGTAGAGCATGGCGCTTGTAACGCGAGGGTAGTGGGTTCGATTCCCGGGACCACCCATACGTAGAATGTATGCACACATGACTGTAAGTCGCTTTGGATAAAAGCGTCTGCTAAATGGCATATATTATATTATTATTATTAAAGTGTTGGTCCCTTGTTTCATGAGCTGAAATAAAAGATCCCAGAAATGTTCCAGACACACAAAAAGCTCTCAAATGTTGTGAACATATTTGGTTTCCATCCCTGTTAGTGAGCATTTCTCCTTCGCCAAGATAATCCATCCGCCTGACAGGTGTGGCATATCAAGAAACTAATTAAACAGCATGATTGTTACACAGGTGCACCTTGTGCAGGGGACAATAAAAGGCCACTCTAAAATATGCCGTTTTGTCACACAACACAATGCTGGAGATGTCTCAAGTTTCGAGGGTACGATGACTGCAGGAATGTACAGGAATGTACACCAGAGTTGTTACCAGATAATTGAATGTTAATTTCTCTTCCATAAGCAGCCTCTAACATAATTTTAGAGAATTTGGCAGTACGTCCAACCGGCCTCACAACGGCAGGCCGTGTGTAACCACGCCAGCCCAGTATTTCTGTCTGTAATAAAGTCCTTTTGTGGGGAAAAACTCATTCTGATTGGCTGGCCTGGCTCCGAAGTAGGTGGGCCTATGCCCTGCCAGGCCCACCCATGGCTGTGCCCCTGCCCAGTCATGTGAAATCCATAGATTAGTTCAATTTATTGAAATTGTTGCATGTTGCGTTTATATTTTCGTTGAGTATATACCGATAAATATCACCGAAATCTGACATTTTTTATCTGCAACAGAAAAAGTAGCTCGATTTATAGAGACGGTTTTCTATTAAGCGTTATTAAGCGTTATTAATTGTTCGATTGAATGACAGAGAAATGAAACTGTTAACTTCCCCTCTCTCATGGTCTCTCTCCTTCTCTCTTCCTCTCTTTGTCTCCCCCCTCTCGCACTCCCTCTCTCCTCTCGCTTTCTCTTTCCCTCTTTCTCTGAGACAGAGTACCCTGCCATGATACTGAGTGACCTGCTGGCACACAGTTTCGCCACTCCAACCTGTCCATCCATCACCTAGCAACCATGTCACCCATGGAGACAGAATAGAGGACGGATAGACAGTCTGGACAGACCCCAACCTCGCTCACCATGAGACCAAGATTTTCCAAAGTCCGCACAGAGAGAAAGAAAGAGAGAGAGAAAAAGATAGACAGACAGAGAGAGAGACAGAGAGGAGAGAGACAGAGATGAGCAGACAGACTTGCCTGAGAGAGAGAGAATCTGAGAGGACAGCACAGGAAGGTCGTGGGCTTCCCAACTCATCAGCATCAAACACATTAGAGAAATGTGATGTGAAGTTTTTAGAGCACTGCGCCCCCGTGACTCTCTCTTTCTCAACACACCACTGGCACTGAGGCCAAGGAACCAACCAACCAATGCTACCGTCCATCCCCTCAGCCACAGTATCTAGTTAGAGAGAGGCCTGTTAGAGTAGGAATACAGTATCTGGTTAGAGAGAGGCCTGTTTCGAGTAGGAATACAGTATCTGGTTAGAGGGAGGCCTGTTAGAGTAGGAATACAGTATCTGGTTAGAGAGAGGCCTGTTTAGAGTAGGAATACAGTATCTGGTTAGAGGGAGGCCTGTTAGAGTAGGAATACAGTATCTGGTTAGAGAGAGGCCTGTTTAGAGTAGGAATACAGTGTCTGGATCAGCTGTGTTTGTTTAGAGAGATGCCCAGCTTTCAGTCCCAGTCCCTGCAACACAGACATAGTCCAGGCCTTGCCCCAGACACACAGCCAAATCCCAGCCATCTCTCTCTCTCTCAGAGTTACAGAGGCACTCTGGAACTTTCTGTGTTAATTAATTATAGTTCAAGGCACCGGAGCAGCTGGAACAGATGGGTTGGAATGGAGTTGTTATTCTCTCCCTCATCTCCCCTTCTCCCTCATCTATCTCTCCCTCATCTATCTCTCCCTCATCTATCTCTCCCTCATCTATCTCTCCCTCATCTATCTCTCCCTCATCTATCTCTCCCTCATCTCCCCTTCTCCCTCATCTATCTCTCCCTCATCTATCTCTCCCTAATCTCCCCTTCTCCCTCATCTATCTCTCCCTCATCTATCTCTCCCTCATCTCCCCTTCTCCCTCATCTATCTCTCCCTCATCTCTCTCTCCTTCACCCCTCTCTCCCTCATCTCTCTCTCCCCATCTCTCTCTCCTTCATCTCTCTCTCCTTCACCTCTCTCTCTCCCTCATCTCTCACTCCCTCATCTCTCTCCTTCACCTCTCTCTCCCTCATCTCTCTCTCCCTCATCTCTCTCTCCCCACTATAAAGCTTCATTCTACAGAGAGCGAGATGGTAGGGAGAGTGAAAGAGAGAGAGAACATAACAGAACCGAGAGAGTGATTTGTTGAGCAGCTTTTATAGTAGCGTAGTGGCTTGCTAATGAGAGACCTGGTCTGCTGGCTGTGTGGTTACAGTGGTGGACTGGGTTCCCACAAATATGGTCTCATAAAATAAAATAAAACTTAGAGGGGGGCCGTGTGGCCGTGGGGAACAGCCGAAGAGGACTGTGGTGGTCTGAGGGGAGGGGGGGAGGGGGAATCAGGATCAACATACACCTCCAAGGGGTGAGACACTCCAGAACACCTGGAACAGAACACTTACAACAGAACACCTAGAACAGAACACCTAGAACAGAACATATAGAACAGGTCTATGGAGCTAAAAACATAAGCTGCTTCCTATTTGAGGTACAGTTTATGTTAGTTTTTTTACAGTTTTGGTTAAGAAAACTAAGAAAATATATTGATGGTTGACAGCTCAAATTGAATCCACCCCTCATGAGCGGCTGTCAGTGCTATAGCAGCAGGAAGCATTATAACTATAGCTGTGTGAAAGAGGGGACAGAGAGGGGACATCAACTGAAGTTCCTGGAATCACAGCGTCCCTGATGAGTGTGAAAGTGTCCCTACTACACCCAGAGTCACAAGACACACACACACACACACACACACACACACACACACACACACACACACACACACACACACACACACACACACACACACACACACACACACACACACACACACACACACACACACACACACACACACACACACAGTGACCAAAGAATTACTGGATAATGTTGTTTCACATTCCCAAGCACATGTTGCAGAAACAGCAGTGGGATCCAAGGTCTCTTGTTGTCCTTATCCAATCATCATTCAGCATGTTTGATTACAACTGGGATTTCCTCTACTCACTTCCTGTCCAAGTAGTTCCCATTGGATCCTTTCCCGCCATCCTCATCATAACCTTTCTTCCTTAATGATCCTGCATTCCCAAACTAGAACAGTCCCATTCCCTAACATTCCCAAACTAGAACAGTCCCATTCCCTAACATTCCCAAACTAGAACAGTCCCATTCCCTAACATTCCCAAACTAGAACAGTCCCATTCCCTAACATTCCCAAACTAGAACAGTCCCATTCCCTAACATTCCCAAACTAGAACAGTCCCATTCCTTAACATTCCCAAACTAGAACAGTCCCATTCCCTAACATTCCCAAACTAGACCAGTCCCATTCCCTAACATTCCCAAACTAGAACAGTCCCATTCCCTAACATTCCCAAACTAGAACAATCCCATTCCTTAACATTCCCAAACTAGAACAGTCCCATTCCCTAACATTCCCAAACTACAACAGTCCCATTCCCTAACATTCCCAAACTAGAACAGTCCCATTCCTTAACATTCTCAAACGAGAACAGTCCCATTCCTTAACATTCCCAAACTAGAACAGTCCTATTCCCTAACATTCCCAAACTAGAACAGTCCCATTCCCTAACATTCCCAAACTAGAACAATCCCATTCCCTAACATTCCCAAACTAGAACAGTCCCATTCCCTAACATTCCCAAACTAGAACAGTCCCATTCCTTAACATTCCCAAACTAGAACAGTCCCATTCCCTAACATTCCCACACTAGAACAGTCCCATTCCCTAACATTCCCAAACTAGAACAGTCCCATTCCCTAACATTCCCAAACTACAACAGTCCCATTCCCTAACATTCCCAAACTAGAACAGTCCCATTCCCTAACATTCCCAAACTAGAACAGTCCCATTCCTTAACATTCCCAAACTAGAACAGTCCCATTCCCTAACATTCCCACACTAGAACAGTCCCATTCCCTAACATTCCCAAACTAGAACAGTCCCATTCCTTAACATTCCCAAACGAGAACAGTCCCATTCCTTAACATTCCCAAACTAGAACAGTCCCATTCCCTAACATTCCCAAACTAGAACAATCCCATTCCCTAACATTCCCAAACTAGAACAGTCCCATTCCTTAACATTCCCAAACGAGAACAGTCCCATTCCTTAACATTCCCAAACTAGAACAGTCCTATTCCCTAACATTCCCAAACTAGAACAGTCCCATTCCCTAACATTCCCAAACTAGAACAATCCCATTCCCTAACATTCCCAAACTAGAACAGTCCCATTCCTTAACATTCCCAAATGAGAACAGTCCCATTCCTTAACATTCCCAAACTAGAACAGTCCTATTCCCTAACATTCCCAAACTAGAACAGTCCCATTCCCTAACATTCCCAAACTAGAACAATCCCATTCCCTAACATTCCCAAACTAGAACAGTCCCATTCCTTAACATTCCCAAATGAGAACAGTCCCATTCCTTAACATTCCCAAACTAGAACAGTCCTATTCCCTAACATTCCCACACTAGAACAGTCCCATTCCCTATTCCCCTTGTCCCAAACCAATGGTTTCTGTCTGATACCTAAACATGAACCTCAACTCTCATACCTCACAAGAAAGTATATACTCTCCCGAAAGAAAGTACAGAACATCCTTCCATATTCCCAGTGTTTTATTTTTTTTTATTTAACTAGGCAAGTCAGTTAAGAACAAATTCTTATTTACAATATCAGCCTAGGAACAGTGGGTTTGCTTTGTTCACGGGCAGAACAATACATTTTTACATTGTCAGCTCTGGGAATCGATCTAACAACCTCTCGGGTACTGGTCCAACGTTCTGACCACTAGGCTACCTGCCGCCATGTAAAGTCATTCATTCATTATAGATTATTAAAATACCAACATTCTACTCTCTTCCAAAGGCCAGTGAACTAAAGAATGCTCTACAGTGCTCTAGAAAGCACTAGAATGCTCTACAACGCACTAGAATGCTCTACAATGCTCTAGAAAACACTAAAATGCTCTACAATGCTCTACAATGCTCTAGAAAGCACTAGAATGCTCTACAACGCACTAGAATGCTCTACAATGTACTAGAATGCTCTAGAAAGCACTAGAATGCTCTAGAATGCACTAGAATCTTCTACAACGCACTAAAATGTTCTACAACGCACTAGAATGATCTACAACGTACTATAATGCTCTAGAAAGCACTAGAATGCTATATAATGGACTGGAATGCTCTACAACGCACTAGAATGCTCTACAACGCACTATAATGCTCTACAATGTACTAGAATGCTCTACAACGTTCTAGAATGCTCTACAACGCACTAGAATGCTCTATAATGTACTAGAATGCTCTAGAAAGCACTAGAATGCTCTACAACGCACTAGAATGCTCTACACTGCACTAGAATGCTCTACAACGAACTATAATGCTCTACAACGCACTAGAATGCTCTATAATGTACTCGAATGCTCTAGAAAGGACTAGAATGCTCTATAACGGACTAGAATTCTCTACAATGCACTAGAATGCTCTACAACGTACTAGAATGCTCTAGAAAGCACTATAATGCTCTATAATGCACTAGAATGCTTTACAATGCACTAAAATGTTCTACAACGCACTAGAATGCTTTACAATGCACTAAAATGTTCTACAACGCACTAGAATGCTTTACAATGCACTAAAATGTTCTACAACGCACTAGAATGCTCTACAACACACTAGAATGCTCTATAATGGACTCGAATGCTCTACAACAAACTAGAATGTTCTACAACGCACTAGAATGTTCTACAATGTACTAGAATGCTCTAGAAAGCAATAGAATGCTCTATAACGGACTAGCATGCTCTACAATGCACTAGAATGCTCTACAACGCACTAGAATGTTCTACAACCTACTAGAATGCTGTAGAATGCACTAGAATGCTCTATAACGGACAAGAATGCTCTACAACGCACTAGAATGCCTATAACGGACTAGAATGCTCTACAACGCACTAGAATGCTCTACAACCTACAACAATGCTCTAGAATGTGTCAGGATTTGGCCAGGGTTGTTCCAGTTTTTGGTCACTAGATGCCCCCATTGTGCCTTTTGACCTTTTGTTTTCCCTTCAACCCCATTATTATTTGCACCTGTGCCTCGTTTCCCCTGATTGTATTTAAACCCTTTGTTTTCCTCTGTTCTTTGCTCTGTGTTTGTATGTTAGCACCCAGCCCTAGTACTCTGAGAACTCTTGTTGATCCCGGTGGACTCTCTTGTGGAATTCTGTTTTTTGTTCTTGTTTGTTTGTTTTTTGAGTATCTTTTTGGGGCTTTTTGTGCTTTACCTTCCACCTTGTGGATTTACCTTTTTTGTCTTGGAGGATTACCTTTGTTCTTGTAGGATTCCTTTTGAGGTTGTGGAGTTACATGTTTTCCTGAAGAACTTCACTTTTTACTTCATTAAATACACCGTCTCAAGTACTGCTGTGTCTGCCTCATCTTATGGGTTCTGCCGACTATTTGTGGCTCAGTTGGTTAAGTGACTGTTTCTCACTCCGGAGACCCGGGTTCGTAACCGGGTCCTGACAGAATGCACTAGAATGCTCTATAACGGACAAGAATGCTCTACAACGCACTAGAATGCTCTACAACGCACTAGAATGCTCTACAACGCACTAGAATGCTCTCTATAACGGACTAGAATGCTCTACAACGCACTAGAATGTTCTACAACGTACTAGAATGCTCTAGAAAGCACTATAATGCTCTATAATGCACTAGAATGCTTTACAATGCACTAGAATGTTCTAAAACGCACTAGAATGCTCTACAACGCACTAGAATGCTCTATAACGGACTAGAATGCTCTACAACGCACTAGAATGCTCTACAACGCACTAGAATGGTCTACAATGCATTATTTTTTTTTCACCTTTATTTAACCAGGTAGGCCAGTTGAGAACAAGTTCTCATTTACAATTGTGACCTGGCCAAGATAAAGCAAAGCAGTGCGACAAAAACAACAATACAGAGTTACACATGAGATAAACAACCGTACAGTCAATAATACAATAGAACAATCTATGTACAGTGTGTGTAAATGTAGTAAGATTAAGGCAATAAATAGGCCATAGAGGTGAAATAATTACAATTTAGCATTAAAACTGGAGTGATAGATGTGCAGATGATGATGTGCAATTTGAGATACTGGGGTGCAAAAAATAGCAAAAATAAATTAATAAATAAGAATATGGGGATGAGGTAGTTGGGTGCACTATTCACAGATGGGCTGTGTACAGGTACAGTGATCGGTAAGCTGCTCTGACAGCTAATGCTTGAAGTTAGAGAGGGAGATATGTCTCCAGCTTCAGTGATTTTTGCAATTCCTTCCAGTCATTGGCAGCAGTGAACTGGAAGGAAAGGTGGCCAATGGAGGTGTTGGCTTTGGGGATGACCAGTGAAATATACCTGCTGGAGCGCGTGCTATGGGTGGGTGTTGCTATGGTGACCAATGAGCTGAGATACGGTGGGGCTTTACCTAGCAAAGACTTGATGACCTGGAGCCAGTTGGTTTGGCGACAAATATGAAACGAGGGCCAGCGAACGAGAGCATACAGGTCGCAGTGGTGGGTAGTATATGGGGCTTTGGTGACAAAATGGATGGCACTGTGATAGACTACATCCAATTTTTTGAGTAGACTGTTTGAGGCTATTTTGTAAATGACATCGCCGAAGTCAAGGATCGGTAGGATAGTCAGTTTTACGAGGGTATGTTTGGCAGCATGAGGGAAGGAGGCTTTGTTGCGAAATAGGAAGCCGATTCTAGATTTAATTTTGGATTGGAGATGCTTAATGTGAGTCTGGAAGGAGAGTTAATGGTCTAACCATACACCTAAGTATTTGTAGTTGTCCACATATTCTAAGTCAGAACAGTCCAGAGTAGTGATGCTGGACGGGCGGGCAGGTGCAGGCAGCGATCGGTTGAAGAGCATGCATTTAGTTTTACTAGCATTTAAAAGCAGTTGGAGGCCACAGAAGGAGTGTTGTATGGCACAGTCCCCTCCCTGCTGCACAGCCTCCTCCCTGCAGCACAGTCTCCTCCCTGCAGCACAGCCTCCTCCCTGCAACACAGCCTCCTCCCTGCAGCACAGTCTCCTCCCTGCAGCACAGCCTCCTCCCTGCAGCACAGTCTCCTCCCTGCAGCACAGTCTCCTCCCTGCAGCACAGTCTCCTCCCTGCAGCACAGTCTCCTCCCTGCAGCACAGTCTCCTCCCTGCTGCATGCTGCTTCTTTTTAAATCTCTCTCTCCTCTTTATCAATCTCTCTCCCTCCTCTTTCTCAATCTCTCTCTCTCGTTCCAGCACAACCTCCATCTCCAGTCCTGAGATATCGCCCACATTATCGGCACACACACACACCCACACACACACACACACACACACACACACACACACACACACACACACACACCCACACACACACAGACCCACACACACACATACCCAAACATACACACACACACACACCCACACACACACCCACACACACCCACACACACACAGACCCAAACACACACACACACACACACCCACACACACACACACAGACACAAACACACACTACATATTTGATTTAATTCCACTACATTTTCTTTCCTTTCCTTTATGCTCCAAACTCCTCTCTCCTCTCCTCACTGGGACTACTCTGTGGTGGTAGAGGTTGCAGTTAAATACATTCCTCAGTTCTTACATAGTTGGTTAAGCGTTTACGGGACTACTCTGTGGTGGTAGAGGTTGGAGTTAAATACATTCCTCAGTTCTTACATAGTTGGTTAAGCGTTAACGGGACTACTCTGTGGTGGTAGAGGTTGGAGTTAAATACATTCCTCAGTTCTTACATAGTTGGTTAAGCGTTAACGGGACTACTCTGTGGTGGTAGAGGTTGCAGTTAAATACATTCCTCAGTTCTTACATAGTTGGTTAAGCGTTTACGGGACTACTCTGTGGTGGTAGAGGTTGGAGTTAAATACATTCCTCAGTTCTTACATAGTTGGTTAAGCGTTAACGGGACTACTCTGTGGTGGTAGAGGTTGGAGTTAAATACATTCCTCAGTTCTTACATAGTTGGTTCAGCGTTAACGGGACTACTCTGTGGTGGTAGAGGTTGGAGTTAAATACATTCCTCAGTTCTTACATAGTTGGTTAAGCGTTAACGGGACTACTACTACTAATATCTATGGTAACAGATATTCAACTATAGAAGGATATGGTAACATGTATTAAACTGTAGAAGGATATGGTGTAGAAGGATATGGTAACATGTATTAAACTGTAGAAGGATATGGTGTAGAAGGATATGGTAACAGATATTAAACTGTAGAAGGATATGGTGTCGAAGGATATGGTGTAGAAGGATATGACAACAGGTATTAAACTGTAGAAGGATATGGTGTAGAAGGATATGACAATAGGTATTAAACTGTAGAAGGATATGGTGTAGAAGGATATGGTAACATGTATTAAACTGTAGAAGGATATGGTGCAGAAGGATATGACAACAGGTATTAAACTGTAGAAGGATATGGTGTAGAAGGATATGGTAACATGTATTAAACTGTAGAAGGATATGGTGCAGAAGGATATGGTGTAGAAGGATATGACAACAGGTATTAAACTGTAGAAGGATATGGTGTAGAAGGATATGACAACAGGTATTAAACTGTAGAAGGATATGGTGTAGAAGGATATGGTAACATGTTTTAAACTGTAGAAGGATCTGGTGTAGAAGGATATGGTGTAGAAGGATATGATAACAGGTATTAAACTGTAGAAGGATATGGTGTAGAAGGATATGGTAACATGTATTAAACTGTAGAAGGATATGGTGCAGAAGGATATGGTGTAGAAGGATATGGTAACAGGTATTAAACTGTAGAAGGATATGGTCTAGAAGGATATGGTGTAGAAGGATTTGGTATAGAAGGATATGGTGTAGAAGGATATGGTAACAGATATTCAACTATAGAAGGATATGGTAACAGGTATTAAACTGTAGAAGGATATGGTAACAGGTATTAAACTGTAGAAGGATATGGTAACAGGTATTAAACTATAGAAGGATATGGTGCAGAAGGATATGGTAACAGGTATTAAACTGTAGAAGGATATGGTGCAGAAGGATATGGTAACATGTATTAAACTGTAGAAGGATATGGTGCAGAAGGATATGGTAACAGGTATTAAACTGTAGAAGGATATGGTAACAGGTATTAAACTGTAGAAGGATATGGTGCAGAAGGATATGGTAACATGTATTAAACTGTAGAAGGATATGGTGCAGACGGATATGGTAACAGGTATTAAACTGTAGAAGGATATGGTGCAGAAGGATATGGTAACATGTATTAAACTGTAGAAGGATATGGTGCAGAAGGATATGGTAACATGTATTAAACTGTAGAAGGATATGTGCAGAAGGATATGGTAACATGTATTAAACTGTAGAAGGATATGGTGCAGAAGGATATGGTAACATGTATTAAACTGTAGAAGGATATGGTAACAGGTATTAAACTGTAGAAGGATATGGTGCAGAAGGATATGGTAACATGTATTAAACTGTAGAAGGATATGGTGCAGACGGATATGGTAACAGGTATTAAACTGTAGAAGGATATGGTGCAAGATATGGTAACATGTATTAAACTGTAGAAGGATATGGTGCAGAAGGATATGGTAACAGGTATTAAACTGTAGAAGGATATGGTAACAGGTATTAAACTGTAGAAGGATATGGTGCAGAAGGATATGGTAACAGGTATTAAACTGTAGAAGGATATGGTGCAGAAGGATATGGTGTAGAAGGATATGGTAACAGGTATTAAACTGTAGAAGGATATGGTGTAGAAGGATATGGTGCAGAAGGATATGGTGTAGAAGGATATGGTGTAGAAGGATATGGTAACAGGTATTAAACTGTAGACGGATATGGTGCAGAAGGATATGGTAACAGGTATTAAACTGTAGAAGGATATGGTGCAGAAGGATATGGTAACAGGTATTAAACTGTAGAAGGATATGGTGTTGAAGGATATGGTGCAACTGTAGAAGGATATGGTAACAGGTATTAAACTGTAGAAGGATAGAAGGATATGGTGGTATTAAACAGAAGGATATGGTGAAGGATAGAAGGAAGGATATGGTGTAGAAGGATATGGTAACAGGTATTAAACTGTAGAAGGATATGGTGCAGAAGGATATGGTAACAGGTATTAAACTGTAGAAGGATATGGTGTAGAAGGATATGGTAACAGGTATTAAACTGTAGAAGGATATGGTGTAGAAGGATATGGTGCAGAAGGATATGGTAACAGGTATTAAACTGTAGAAGGATATGGTGTAGAAGGATATGGTAACAGGTATTAAACTGTAGAAGGATATGGTAACAGGTATTAAACTGTAGAAGGATATGGTGTAGAAGGATATGGTGCAGAAGGATATGGTAACAGGTATTAAACTGTAGAAGGATAGGGTGCAGAAGGATATGGTGACAGGTATTAACTGTAGAAGGATATTGTGTAGAAGGTATATGGAAGGATAACAGGTATTAAACTGTAGAAGGATATGGTGTAGAAGGATATGGTAACAGGTATTAAACTGTAGAAGGATATGGTAAAGGATATGGTAACAGGTAAAACTGTAGAAGGATATGGTGTAGAAGGATATGACAACAGGTATTAAACTGTAGAAGGATATGGTGTAGAAGGATATGACAACAGGTATTAAACTGTAGAAGGATATGGTGTAGAAGGATATAGTGTAGAAGGATATGACAGCAGGTATTAAACTGTAGAAGGATATGGTGTAGAAGGATATGACAACAGGTATTAAACTGTAGAAGGATATGGTAACAGATATTAAACTGTAGAAGGATATTTTGTAGAAGGATATGGTAACATGTATTAAACTGTAGAAGGATATGGTGTAGAAGGATATGGTAACAGGTATTAAACTGTAGAAGGATATGGTGTAGAAGGATATGGTGTAGAAGGATATGGTGTAGAAGGATATGGTAACAGGTATTAAACTGTAGAAGGATATGGTGCAGAAGGATATGGTAACATGTATTAAACTGTAGAAGGATATGGTGCAGACGGATATGGTAACAGGTATTAAACTGTAGAAGGATATGGTGCAGAAGGATATGGTAACATGTATTAAACTGTAGAAGGATATGGTGCAGAAGGATATGGTAACATGTATTAAACTGTAGAAGGATATGGTGCAGAAGGATATGGTAACATGTATTAAACTGTAGAAGGATATGGTGCAGAAGGATATGGTAACAGGTATTAAACTGTAGAAGGATATGGTAACAGGTATTAAACTGTAGAAGGATATGGTGCAGAAGGATATGGTAACATGTATTAAACTGTAGAAGGATATGGTGCAGACGGATATGGTAACAGGTATTAAACTGTAGAAGGATATGGTGCAGAAGGATATGGTAACATGTATTAAACTGTAGAAGGATATGGTGCAGAAGGATATGGTAACAGGTATTAAACTGTAGAAGGATATGGTAACAGGTATTAAACTGTAGAAGGATATGGTGCAGAAGGATATGGTAACAGGTATTAAACTGTAGAAGGATATGGTGCAGAAGGATATGGTGTAGAAGGATATGGTAACAGGTATTAAACTGTAGAAGGATATGGTGTAGAAGGATATGGTGCAGAAGGATATGGTGTAGAAGGATATGGTGTAGAAGGATATGGTAACAGGTATTAAACTGTAGACGGATATGGTGCAGAAGGATATGGTAACAGGTATTAAACTGTAGAAGGATATGGTGCAGAAGGATATGGTAACAGGTATTAAACTGTAGAAGGATATGGTGTAGAAGGATATGGTGCAGAAGGATATGGTAACAGGTATTAAACTGTAGAAGGATATGGTGCAGAAGGATATGGTGTAGAAGGATATGGTGTAGAAGGATATGGTAACAGGTATTAAACTGTAGACGGATATGGTGCAGAAGGATATGGTAACAGGTATTAAACTGTAGAAGGATATGGTGCAGAAGGATATGGTAACAGGTATTAAACTGTAGAAGGATATGGTGTAGAAGGATATGGTGCAGAAGGATATGGTAACAGGTATTAAACTGTAGAAGGATATGGTGTAGAAGGATATGGTAACAGGTATTAAACTGTAGAAGGATATGGTAACAGGTATTAAACTGTAGAAGGATATGGTGTAGAAGGATATGGTGCAGAAGGATATGGTAACAGGTATTAAACTGTAGAAGGATAGGGTGCAGAAGGATATGGTGACAGGTATTAACTGTAGAAGGATATGGTGTAGAAGGATATGGTAACAGGTATTAAACTGTAGAAGGATATGGTGTAGAAGGATATGGTAACAGGTATTAAACTGTAGAAGGATATGGTAACAGGTATTAAACTGTAGAAGGATATGGTGCAGAAGGATATGACAACAGGTATTAAACTGTAGAAGGATATGGTGTAGAAGGATATGACAACAGGTATTAAACTGTAGAAGGATATGGTGTAGAAGGATATAGTGTAGAAGGATATGACAGCAGGTATTAAACTGTAGAAGGATATGGTGTAGAAGGATATGACAACAGGTATTAAACTGTAGAAGGATATGGTAACAGATATTAAACTGTAGAAGGATATTTTGTAGAAGGATATGGTAACATGTATTAAACTGTAGAAGGATATGGTGTAGAAGGATATGGTAACAGGTATTAAACTGTAGAAGGATATGGTGTAGAAGGATATGGTAACATGTATTAAACTGTAGAAGGATATGGTGTTGAATGATATGGTAACAGATATTCAGCTGTAGAAGGATATGGTGTAGAAGGATATGGTGTAGAAGGATATGGTGTAGAAGGATATGGTGTAGAAGGATATGGTGTAGAAGGATATGACAACAGATATTCAACTGTAGAAGGATATGGTGTAGAAGGATATGGTGTAGAAGGATATGGTGTAGAAGGATATGACAACAGATATTCAACTGTAGAAGGATATGGTAACAGATATTCAGCTGGGCAAAACAGCCAAACATGAAGCAACAAAAAGACATCAGTAATGTGTTTAGTCCTCCCACTCTCACCATGTTTATCTTACATCAACATGAGAACCACACAGTCTCAAGGTTAAAAAGAAAAGCTTTCGAGGAAAGACCCACAAATATGCATTTCTTCTCTTTTCGTGGCCAGAATTTGTTTTATCGTAATGTAGCCTACTATTGACTCACTCAGGGGTCCTCCCCCCTACTCTAACTCTAAGCCCCCGCTATCAATACCCATGGTCAAGTCGTCTATGAGTGTCATTGTCCAGCTCTGGATAGGGCAGCATATTTACAGATTGTTCGCTTTGGCAAACGACCAGACACAGATTTACTCAATGATCCCTATGTGTTTTGGAGAGGGAGGGAAGGAGGGAGGGAGAGAGAGGGAGGGAAGGAGGGATGGAGAGAGAGAGAGAGAGGGAGGGAAGGAGGGAGAGAGAGGGAGGGAAGGAGGGAGAGAGAGGGAGGGAAGGAGGGAGAGAAGGAGGGAGAGAGAGGGAGGGAAGGAGGGAGAGAGAGGGAGGGAAGGAAGGAAGGAGGGAGAAAGGGAGGGAGGGAAGGAGGGAGAGAGGGAGGGAGGGAGGGAGGGAGAGAGAGTGAGGGAAGGAGGGAGAGAGAGGGGGGAAGGAGGGAGAGAGAGGGAGGGAAGGAGGGAGAGAGAGTGAGTGAGGGAAGGAGGGAGAGAGAGTGAGGGAAGGAGGGAGAGAGAGTGAGGAAAGGAGGGAGGGGGTGGGAGGGAAGGAGGGAGAGGGAGGGAAGGAGGGAGAGGGGGGGAGGGAAGGAGGGAGAGAGAGGGAGGGAAGGAGGGAGAGTGGGGGGGAGAGAAGGAGGGAGAGAGAGGGTGGGAGGGAAGGAGGGAGAGAGAGGGAGGGAAGGAGGGAGAGTGGGGGGGAGAAGGAGGGTGAGAGAGGGAGGGAAGGAGGGAGAGAGAGGGAGGGAAGGAGGGAGAGTGGGGGGAGAAGGAGGGTGAGAGAGGGAGGGAAGGAGGGAGAGAGAGGGAGGGAAGGAGGGAGAGTGAGGGAGGGAAGGAGGGAGAGTGGGGGAGGGAAGGAGGGAGAGAGAGGGTGGGAGGGAAGGAGGGAGAGAGAGGGAGGGAAGGAGGGAGGGAGAGGGGGGGGGAGAGAAGGAGGGAGAGAGAGGGAGGGAAGGAGGGAAAGAGAGGGAGGGAAGGAGGGAGAGAGAGGGAGGGAAGGAGGGAGAGAGGGAGGGAAGGAGGGAGAGTGGGGGAGGGAAGGAGGGAGAGTGGGGGAGGGAAGGAGGGAGAGAGGGGGGTAATATAAAAGAAAACACCAACATAATAAACGAACAGTGGCTAATTAGCATAATTGCATCATTCTCTTTCCCCCTGCTGTTGTTCTCATGTTACTGCTGCACTTTGAGGAGACAGAGATAAAAGCTCTCTCCGGTGACATGGGCTCCATCCTATTACCAGGCCCATTATCAATATGAAGGCCTGTTAGAATACAGTTCCAGTAACTCTTTATCAACATGACTGATACAGTCGCAATGGAGAGACACGAAGCAGGAACAGTCGGCATTATCAATCAAATCAAATCAAATTTTATTTGTCACATACACATGGTTAGCAGATGTTAGTGCGAGTGTAGCGAAATGCTTGTGCTTCTAGTTCCGACAATGCAGTAATAACCAACAAGTAAACTAGCTAACAATTCCAAAACTACTACCTTAGTGTAAGGGGATAAAGAATATGTACAGAAAGATATATGAATGAGTGATGGTACAGAGCGGCATAGGCAAGATACAGTAGATGGTATTGAGTACAGTATATACATATGAGATGAGTATGTAAACAAAGTGGCATAGTTAAAGTGGCTAGTGATACATGTATTACATAAGGATGCAGTAGATGATATAGAGTACAGTATATACGTATACATATGAGATGAATAATGTAGGGTATGTAAACATTATATTAAGTAGCATTGTTTAAAGTGGCTAGTCATATATTTTACATAATTTCCCATCAATTCCCATTATTAGAGTGGCTGGAGTTGAGTCAGTGTGTTGGCAGCAGCCACTCAATGTTAGTGGTGGCTGTTTAACAGTCTGATGGCCTTGAGATAGAGGCTGTTTTTCAGTCTCTCGGTCCCAGCTTTGATGCACCTGTACTGACCTCGCCTTCTGGATGATAGCGGGGTGAACAGGCAGTGGCTCGGGTGGTTGTTGTCCTTGATGATCTTTATGGCCTTCCTGTGACATCGGGTGGTGTAGGTGTCCTGGAGGGCAGGTAGTTTGCCCCCGGTGATGCGTTGTGCAGACCTCACTACCCTCTGTAGAGCCTTACGGTTGAGGGCGGAGCAGTTGCCGTACCAGTCGGTGATACAGCCCAACAGGATGCTCTCGATTGTGCATCTGTAGAAGTTTGTGAGTGCTTTTGGTGACAAGCCGCATTTCTTCAGCCTCCTGAGGTTGAAGAGGCGCTGCTGCGCCTTCTTCACGATGCTGTCTGTGTGGGTGGACCAATTCAGTTAGTCTGTGATGTGTACGCTGAGGAACTTAAAACTTACTACCCTCTCCACTACTGTTCCATCGATGTGGATAGGGGGGTGTTCCCTCTGCTGTTTCCTGAAGTCCACAATCATCTCCTTAGTTTTGTTGACGTTGAGTGTGAGGTTATTTTCCTGACACCACACTCCGAGGGCCCTCACCTCCTCCCTGTAGGCCGTCTCGTCGTTGTTGGTAATCAAGCCTACCACTGTTGTGTCGTCCGCAAACTTGATGATTGAGTTGGAGGCGTGCATGGCCACGCAGTCGTGGGTGAACAGGGAGTACAGGAGAGGGCTCAGAACACACCCTTGTGGGGCCCCAGTGTTGAAGATCAGCGGGGTGGAGATGTTGTTGCCTACCCTCACCACCTGGTGGCGGCCCGTCAGGAAGTCCAGTACCCAGTTGCACAGGGCGGGGTTGAGACCCAGGGTCTCGAGCTTGATGACGAGCTTGGAGGGCACTATGGTGTTAAATGCCGAGCTGTAGTCGATGAACAGCATTCTCACATAGGTATTCCTCTTGTCCAGATGGGTTAGGGCAGTGTGCGGTGTGGTTGAGATTGCATCTTCTGTGGACCTATTTGGGCGGTAAGCAAATTGGAGTGGGTCTAGGGTGTCAGGTAGGGTGGAGGTGATATGGTCCTTGACTAGTCTCTCAAAGCACTTCATGATGACGGAAGTGAGTGCTACGGGGCGGTAGTCATTTAGCTCAGTTACCTTAGCTTTCTTGGGAACAGGAACAATGGTGGCCCTCTTGAAGCATGTGGGAACAACAGACTGGGATAGGGATTGATTGAATATGTCCGTAAACACACCAGCCAGCTGGTCTGCGCATGCTCCGAGGGCGCGGCTGGGGATGCCGTCTGGGCCTGCAGCCTTGCGAGGGTTGACACGTTTAAATGTTTTCCTCACGTCAGCTGCAGTGAAGGAGAGTCTGCATGTTTTAGTTGCGGGCAGTGTCAGTGGCACTGTATTGTCCTCAAAGCGGGCAAAAAAGTTATTTAGTCTGCCTGGGAGCAAGACATCCTGGTCCGTGACGGTGCTGGTTTTCTTTTTGTAATCCGTGATTGACTGTAGACCCTGCCATATACCTCTTGTGTCTGAGCCGTTGAATTGAGATTCTACTTTGTCTCTATACTGGAGCTTAGCTTGTTTGATTGCCTTGCGGAGGGAATAGTTACACTGTTTGTATTCGGTCATGTTTCCAGTCACCTTGCCGTGATTAAAAGCAGTGGTTCGCGCTTTCAGTTTCACACGAATGCTGCCATCAATCCACGGTTTCTAGTTTGGGAATGTTTTAATCGTTGCTATGGGAACGACATCTTCAACGCACGTTCTAATGAACTCGCACACCGAATCAGCGTATTCGTCAATGTTGTCGTCTGACGCAATACGGAACATATCCCAGTCCACGTGATGGAAGCAGTCTTGGAGTGCGGAATCAGATTGGTCGGACCAGCGTTGAACAGACCTCAGCGCGGGAGCTTCTTGTTTTAGTTTCTGTCTGTAGGCAGGGATCAGCAAAATGGAGTCGTGGTCAGCTTTTCCGAAAGGAGGGCGGGGCAGGGCCTTATATGCGTCGCGGAAGTTGGAATAGCAATGATCCAAGGTTTTTCCAGCCCTGTTTGCGCAATCGATATGCTGATAACATTTAGGGAGTCTTGTTTTCAGATTAGCCTTGTTAAAATCCCCAGCTACAATGAATGCAGCCTCCAGATATATGGATTCCAGTTTGCAAAGAGTCAAATAAAGTTCTTTCTGAGCCATCGATGTGTCTGCTTGGGGGGGAATATATACGGCTGTGATTATAATCGAAGAGAATTCCCTTGGTAGATAATGCGCTCTACATTTGATTGTGAGGAATTCTAAATCAGGTGAACAGAAGGACTTGAGTTCATGTATGTTGTTGTGGCCACACCACGTCACGTTAACCATAAAGCATACGCCCCCGCCCCTCTTCTTACCAGAAAGATGTTTGTTTCCGTCGGCGCGATGCGTGGAGAAACCAGCTGGCACCGTCTCCGATAGCGTCTCTCCAGTGAGCCATGTTTCCGTGATTCATTGATTCATCCGTTGTCCTGGGTGAAAGGCAGAACACAGGATCCGCTTCGCGAAAGTCATATTCTTGGTCGTACTGATGGTGAGTTGACACTGCTCTTATGTTCAGTAGTTCTTCTCGACTGTATGTAATGAAACCTAAGATGACCTGGGGTACCAATGTAAGAAATAACACATAAAAAAAACAAAAAACTGCATAGTTTCCTAGGAACGCGAAGCGAGGCGGCCATCTCTGTCGGTGGCGGAAGCTGTTAGCAGGCTGCTGATGAGCCTGCCTGTCTCTTAATTTCTAATCTAAATGGACTGGCCTCAGCCTCTATGGAAGGACTGTAGTATCAGGAATGGAGAACAAAAGATAATGGAGTCTGAACTCCGGAGAAGTAGGGTTGGAGTCTGGCCTCTGGAGTAGGAGGGTTGGAGTCTGGCCTCTGGAGTAGGAGAGTTGGAGTCTGAACTCTGGAGAAGGAGGGTTGGAGTCTGGCCTCTGGAGTAGGAGAGTTGGAGTCTGAACTCCGGATTAGGAGGGTTGGAGTCTGGCCTCTGGAGTAGGAGGGTTGGAGTCTGGCCTCTGGAATAGGAGGGTTGGAGTCTGGCCTCTGGAGTAGGAGGGTTGGAGTCTGGAATAGGAGGGTTGGAGTCTGGCCTCTGGAATAGGAGGGTTGGATTCTGGAATAGGAGGGTTGGAGTCTGGCCTCTGGAATAGGAGGGTTGGAGTCTGGAATAGGAGGGTTGGAGTCTGGCCTCTGGAATAGGAGGGTTGGAGTCTGGAATAGGAGGGTTGGAGTCTGGAATAGGAGGGTTGGAGTCTGGCCTCTGGAATAAGAGGGTTGGCGTCTGGCCTCTGGAGTAGGAGGGTTGGAGTCTGGCCCCTGGAGTAGGAGGGTTGGAGTCTGTCCTCTGGAATAGGAGGGTTGGAGTCTGGCTTCTGGAATAGGAGGGTTGGAGTCTGGCCTCTGGAATAGGAGGGTTGGAGTCTGGCCTCTGGAATAGGAGGGTTGGAGTCTGGCCTCTGGAATAGGAGGTTTGGAGTCTGGAATAGGAGGGTTGGATTTCGGCCTCTGGAATAGGAGGGTTGGAGTCTGGCCTCTGGAGTAGGAGGGTTGGAGTCTGGAATAGGAGGGTTGGAGTCTGGCCTCTGGAGAAGGAGGGTTGGAGTCTTGCCTCTGGGGTAGGAGGGTTGTAGTCTGGCACCCGGGGTAGGAGGGCTGGTCTGGCCCCCGGGGTAGGAGGTTTGAAGTCTGGTGTCCGGGGTAGGAGGGTCTCTGCCCATGTCCGGTCAGAGTCAGGTCAGATTCCGGTACAGCTTTTATAAGATGGGAAACTGATGGTGTGTTGTACTATGCAGTCATTGTTACTCTTAATGTGGTTCTCACAGAATAGGGAAGACTTTCTTTCTCTCTTACACGCACACGCACACGCACACCGTACAATACACCACTTACAGTAAATAGACTGTTGGCCCAGCGATGACCACCTAGAAGTCTTCCTGTTCCTGCTCACACAGAAATAGAACATAAACAGATATGACAGAGCCATTGAAAAGAGCTGATACAGATACAGGCCGCTTGTTGCTCCAGACAAGACTCGCCTCAAATCAGATCCAGCCTGGACAACCAATGTGAGCTACATTGTTGCCCATATCATATCATTGATTTTCCATCAATGATATCAAGCTTCTTGTTTTTAGTGTTTGATATTGAGTCTGTGTGCTTCTACGGTCTAACTATAAAAAGAGGTGGACTAGCAGTGCCTAACTGAACTGGGACTGGGGTTGAGACTACAGCAGGCCTTCGTTACACTAAATGTTGTATCAATCAGCCCCAGCTAGATAACGTAACCTTTTCCCCAGCCAGGCCAGCCATTAGGAAGAGGAAGGTCCCCCTTTAATTGTGAAAAGTACAAGAGCTACATGGTGTGGTGCACTGTGGGTAATTAGGATGAAAAATATCAGACAAACACAGCTCCATGTCCCCGTCCCTCTGCCCACGCAAGACTACTGACAGACAGGATACCAGATCCTGCTCCTTGGGAGGTTTCCATCCAGAGAGAGTGAGGGAGAGGGGGAGAAAGAATGAGGGATGAGGAGGGAAGGAGGGGGAACTAGCGAGAAGGGGAGAGAGAGAGAGGGAGAGAGAGGGAGAGGGTGGGGAGAGGGGAGAAAGAATGAGGGATGAGGAGGGAAGGGGGGAACTAGCGAGAAGGGGAGAGAGAGAGAGGGAGAGAGAGGGAGAGGGTGGGGAGAGGGGAGAAAGAATGAGGGATGAGGAGGGAAGGGGGGGAACTAGCGAGAAGGGGAGAGAGAGAGAGAGAGAGAGGAGAGGGTGGGAGAGAGGGAGAGAGAGAGAGAAAGACAGAGAGAGAGAGAGAGAGAGAGAGAGAGAGAGAGGGGGAATAGGGTGGGAGAGGGGGAGAAAGAGGGATGAGGAGGGAAGGAGAGAGAGAAAGAGAGAGAGAGAGAGAGAGAGAGAGAGAGAGAGAGAGAGAGAGAGAGAGAGAGAGAGAGAGAGGGAGAGAGAGAGAGAGCGGGAGAAGACAGGGGGAGATGAAGAGAACAGTAGGTAGATAAGGTCTTTCTCAGACTGGTAACAAGGTGTCCCCTCTCTGCAAGGAGACTCCACCTTCAATCAGATTTCTCATCACATTCCTCCTCGGGGAAAATAGACCATTGATTAATCTCCTCTTGATATCTCCTCAGGGACCATAAACCATTGATGACTCTGCTCTTGATAGCCCCTCAGGAACCATAAACCATTGATGACCCTTCTTGATAGCCCCTCAGGGACCATAAACCATTGATGACTCTCCTCTTGATATACAAACAGACAAACGGGTTGTTTGTTTGTGTTCATTATCTTGTGTCTATGGTTCATTATCTTGTGTCTAGGGTTCATTTTCTTGTGTCTAGGGTTCATTATCTTGTGTCTAGGGTTCATTATCTTGTGTCTAGGGTTCATTATCTTGTGTCTAGGGTTCATTATCTTGTGTCTAGGGTTCATTATCTTGTGTCTAGGGTTCATTTTCTTGTGTCTAGGGTTCATTATCTTGTGTCTAGGGCTCATTATCTTGTGTCTATGGTTCATTATCTTGTGTATATGGTTCCTTATCTTGTGTCTATGGTTCATTATCTTGTGTTGATGAGCCCTATGCATAAGGCCTCCAGGGTTGTTGGGTGTGTTGCTGTTGAATGTGTGTGTCTGCAGTGCTGTTATCCAGTGGTGTGAGATGAGGTTATTCCCTCCGTCACATTATACAGGAGCAGCAGCGGCAGCAACACACACACACACACTGCAGTGCGCTGACCTGGGGCTGGACTGGCAACTCGGGCTCTGCTGTGTCAGCACCATTACATGACCAAGGAACCGGGAACACACACACACACACACACACACACACACACACACACACACACACACACACACACACACACACACACACACACACACACACACACACACACACACACACACACACACACACACACACACACACACACACACATGGTCCTATCCTATCCTATCAGATTCCATACTGCTGACAGATGCCACAGCAGTCCAGCAAGTCATCTCCCCCAAAAATAGTCAGCCTCAAGCTGGAGTCAACTATGTAGCTCTATGTTAGTGTCACATGACTTATAGCTGGAGTCAACTACGTAGCTCTATGTTAGTGTCACATGACTTACAGCTGGAGTCAACTATGTAGCTCTACGTTAGTGTCACATGACTTACAGCTGGAGTCAACTATGTAGCTCTACGTTAGTGTCACATGACTTACAGCTGGAGTCAACTATGTAGCTCTATGTTAGTGTCACATGACTTACAGCTGGAGTCAACTATGTAGCTCTATGTTAGTGTCACATGACTTACAGCTGGAGTCAACTATGTAGCTCTACGTTAGTGTCACATGACTTACAGCTGGAGTCAACTATGTAGCTCTACGTTAGTGTCACATGACTTACAGCTGGAGTCAACTATGTAGCTCTATGTTAGTATCACATGACTTACAGCTGGAATCAACTACGTAGCTCTATGTTAGTGTCACATGACTTACAGCTGGAGTCAACTACGTAGCTCTACGTTAGTGTCACATGACTTACAGCTGGAGTCAACTATGTAGCTCTATGTTAGTGTCACATGACTTACAGCTGGAGTCAACTACGTAGCTCTATGTTAGTGTCACATGACTTACAGCTGGAGTCAACTACGTAGCTCTATGTTAGTGTCACATGACTTACAGCTGGAGTCAACTATGTAGCTCTATGTTAGTGTCACATGACTTACAGCTGGAGTCAACTACGTAGCTCTATGTTAGTGTCACATGACTTACAGCTGGAGTCAACTATGTAGCTCTATGTTAGTGTCACATGACTTACAGCTGGAGTCAACTATGTAGCTCTATGTTAGTGTCACATGACTTACAGCTGGAGTCAACTATGTAGCTCTATGTTAGTGTCACATGACTTACAGCTGGAGTCAACTATGTAGCTCTATGTTAGTGTCAGATGACTTACAGCTGGAGTCAACTATGTAGCTCTATGTTAGTGTCACATGACTTACAGCTGGAGTCAACTATGTAGCTCTATGTTAGTGTCAGATGACTTACAGCTGGAGTCAACTACGTAGCTCTATGTTAGTGGCACATGACTTATAGCTGGAGTCAACTACGTAGCTCTACGTTAGTGTCACATGACTTACAGCTGGAGTCAACTACGTAGCTCTATGTTAGTGTCACATGACTTACAGCTGGAGTCAACTACGTAGCTCTATGTTAGTGTCACATGACTTACAGCTGGAGTCAACTACGTAGCTCTATGTTAGCGTCACATGACCCAGTTCATCTTGAGAGAAAACATGACTTATAGCTGGATGAACACAGCTTTGTTTTCTCATCAGGGATCTGTAGTAATGACAGGAGGGGAATAAGTGCACACCTGTTGTATTCAGCGCACGTGACAAATAAACTTTGATTTGATTTGATGTGTCAGGATTAACCACAATCCTGATGGAGACTTCTGACTTCACATCACACCTCTGGCAATTCCATCTAATCACCTTTACTTTTACATTGTATTCATTTAGCAGAAGCTCTTCTCCAGAGAGACTTACAATAAGTGCATTTATTTGAAGATAGCGAGGTGAGACAACCATATATCACAGTCGTAGTATGTACATTTTTCCTCAATAAAGATGGGTAAACCTGTTTTGGTGATTTCTGGTACATCATCAAAATAAATCAATCACAGCACGTTTTTGGACTCATTCAGCAGTTTATCCTGATCAAGTACAATACCATTGGAAATTAATGTTCATATACTTAGAGTGTAATATATTCATTCATTAAATATGGTGAAATAATTCAATATGAGAATATATATTTTAATAATCACATATATTTCTCACTAGTTTAGCCATTTAGAGATAAAAAAAGCTCTTATGTACAATTGAACTGGGCACTTTAGAGAGAGCTGTGATTGGGCAGCAGCTCGTGCATCTGTCTTCCCAGAATTCTAATACTAATATAAGCCGTTTAACAGTCTCTTTTATCCAAAGCAACTTACATTCATGCGTGCATAGATTTCACAGCAATATCAGTCCTATTAGGAAAAGACAAGTGAAATAAAAAAGGAGGGGGGTAAGATAGAGATGTCTTCCTTAAGATAGTCTTTGAAGAGGTAGGGTTTCAGAGTCAGACGTTTTTGGAAGAATGGCGGGGACTCCTAGCATCAGGGGAAGTTGGTTCCACCATTGGGGTGCCAGGACAGTGTTTACTCTGAAATGGCCGGTCAGCCGGCGATACCTGGGAAATTTTTATTTCAGCAGTGCAGCAGCCGAGACGCAACACAGGCAGCCCAGCAACACCACAACTATCAGACACAAGCCCAAACCTCCCTCCTTCCTGTTACCTGGGAAATTTTTATTTCAGCAGTGCAGCAGCCGAGACGCAACACAGGCAGCCCAGCAACACCACAACTATCAGACACAAGCCCAAACCTCCCTCCTTCCTGTTACCTGGGAAATGTTTATTTCAGCAGTGCAGCAGGCGAGACGCAACACAGGCAGCCCAGCAACACCACAACTATCAGACACAAGCCCAAACCTCCCTCCTTCCTGTTATCCTGAGAAAATTGCTAAGGGCCCCCAGTTGATAACAGAGTGTGTGTGAGTGAGTGAGTGAGTGAGTGAGTGAGTGAGTGAGTGAGTGAGTGAGTGAGTGAGAAAGTGAGTGAGAAGTGAGTGAGAAAGTGAGTGAGAAAGAGAGTGAGAAAGTGAGTGAGAAAGTGAGTGAGAAAGTGAGTGAGAAAGTGAGTGAGAAAGTGAGTGAGTGAGTGAGTGAGTGAGTGAGTGAGTGAGTGAGAAAGAGAGTGAGTGAGTGAGTGAGTGAGTGAGTGAGTGAGTGAGTGAGTGAGTGAGTGAGTGGACGGGCAAGATCAGACACGACGTGATGTGAGGTGTGTCTGGAGTCTGGACAAAGACGGCTGGCAGTAGTAATACTGTGTGTACAGTAGGGACTAAACACAAATCTGAGACCTGCAATCAGACAATGGTGAGCCAACATTCCAAAGCCTAGAAAACACTGACAGGCCAAGAGTGACAACATGTTTTAAAGGCGTTGCCTACCTGACAACCAGGTGTCTGATATGTGTCTGGGCGTCATTAGATTATTATACAGTCTTGATTGTAGAGGAACAGGGTGTAGCTAGTATTCTGTATGCCCGGTGTTCACTACCCTGTACCCTGCTGTGGCCTATACTAAACCACTACCCTGTACCCTGCTGTGGCCGATACTAAACCACTACCCTGTACCCTGCTGTGGCCTATACTAAACCACTACCCTGTACCCTGCTGGGGCCTATACGAAACCACTACCCTGTACCCTGCTGTGGCCTTTACTAAACCACTACCCTGTCCACTGCTGTGGCCTATACTAAACCACTACCCTGTACCCTGCTGTGGCCTATACTAAACCACTACCCTGTATCCTGCTGTGGCCTATACTAAACCACTACCCTGTACCCTGCTGTGGCCTATACTAAACCACTACCCTGTACCCTGCTGTGGCCTATACTAAACCACTACCCTGTACCCTGCTGTGGCCTATACTAAACCACTACCCTGTACCCTGCTGTGGCCTATACTAAACCACTACCCTGTACCCTGCTGTGGCCTATACTAAACCACTACCCTGTACCCTGCTGTGGCCTATACTAAACCACTACCCTGTACCGTGCTGTGGCCGATACTAAACCACTACTCTGTACCCTGCTGTGGCCTATACTAAACCACTACTCTGTACCCTGCTGGGGTCTATACTAAACCACTACCCTGTACCCTGCTGTGGCCTGTACTAAAACACTAACCTGTACCCTGCTGTGGCCTATACTAAACCACTACCCTGTACCCTGCTGTGGCCTATACTAAACCACTACTCTGTACCCTGCTGGGGCCTATACTAAACCACTACCCTGTACCCTGCTGTGGCCTATACTAAACCACTACCCTGTACCCTGCTGGGGCCTATACTAAACCACTACCCTGTACCCTGCTGTGGCCTATACTAAACCACTACCCTGTATCCTGCTGTGGCCTATACTAAACCACTACCCTGTACCCTGCTGTGGCCTATACTAAACCACTACCCTGTACCCTGCTGGGGCCTATACTAAACCACTACCCTGTACCCTGCTGTGGCCTATACTAAACCACTACCCTGTACCCTGCTGTGGCCTATACTAAACCACTACCCTGTACCCTGCTGTGGCCTATACTAAACCACTACCCTGTACCCTGCTGTGGCCTATACTAAACCACTACCCTGTACCGTGCTGTGGCCGATACTAAACCACTACTCTGTACCCTGCTGTGGCCTATACTAAACCACTACTCTGTACCCTGCTGGGGTCTATACTAAACCACTACCCTGTACCCTGCTGTGGCCTGTACTAAAACACTAACCTGTACCCTGCTGTGGCCTATACTAAACCACTACCCTGTACCCTGCTGTGGCCTATACTAAACCACTACTCTGTACCCTGCTGGGGCCTATACTAAACCACTACCCTGTACCCTGCTGTGGCCTATACTAAACCACTACCCTGTACCCTGCTGTGGCCTATACTAAACCACTACCCTGTACCCTGCTGGGGCCTTTACTAACACCACTACCCTGTACCGTGCTGTGGCCGATACTAAACCACTACCCTGTACCCTGCTGTGGCCTAAACTAAACCACTACTCTGTGCCCTGCTGGGGTCTATACTAAACCACTACCCTGTACCCTGCTGTGGCCTGTACTAAAACACTAACCTGTACCCTGCTGTGGCCTATACTAAACCACTACCCTGTATCCTGCTGTGGCCTATACTAAACCTCTACCCTGTACCCTGCTGGGGCCTATACTAAACCACTACCCTGTACCCTGCTGGGGCCTTTACTAACACCACTACCCTGTACCCTGCTGGGGCCTTTACTAACACCACTACCCTGTACCCTGTACCCTGCTGGGGCCTATACTAAACCACTACCCTGTACCCTGCTGGGGCCTTTACTAACACCACTACCCTGTACCCTGCTGGGGCCTTTACTAACACCACTACCCTGTACCCTGTACCCTGCTGGGGCCTTTACTAACACCACTACCCTGTACTCTGTACCCTGCTGGGGCCTATACTAAACCCTGTACCCTGCTGGGGCCTATACTAAACCACTACCCTGTACCCTGCTGGGGCCTATACGAAACCACTACCCTGTACCCTGCTGTGGCCTTTACTAAACCACTACCCTGTACTCTGTACCCTGCTGGGGCCTATACTAAACCCTGTACCCTGCTGGGGCCTATACTAAACCACTACCCTGTACCCTGCTGGGGCCTATACTAAACCACTACCCTGTACCCTGCTGTGGCCTATACTAAACCACTACCCTGTACCCTGCTGGGGCCTTTACTAACACCACTACCCTGTACCCTGCTGTGGCCTATACTAAACCACTACCCTGTACCCTGCTGGGGCCTATACTAAACCACTACCCTGTACCCTGCTGGGGCCTTTACTAACACCACTACCCTGTACCCTGCTGGGGCCTATACTAAACCACTACCCTGTACCCTGCTGGGGCCTATACTAAACCACTACCCTGTACCCTGCTGGGGCCTATACTAAACCACTACCCTGTACCCTGCTGGGGCCTTTACTAAACCACTACCCTGTACCCTGCTGGGGCCTATACTAAACCACTACCCTGTACCCTGCTGGGGCCTATACTAAACCACTACTCTGTACCCTGCTGGGGCCTATACTAAACCACTACTCTGTACCCTGCTGGGGCCTTTACTAACACCACTACCCTCACTGTTGTGTTCACAGTGGTGTACAGGGCACTATTCCCTATATAGTGTACTAGGGCCCATAGGGTTCTTGTCAAAAGTAGTGCACTCTGTAGTATGGCTGGGAATTGCCAGAGACCTCACGATACGATATTATCCCCATACTTAGGTGCCGATACGATATGTACATGCGATTGTCACGATACGATATTATCCCCATACTTAGGTGCCGATACGATATGTACATGCGATTGTCACGATACGATATTATCCCCATACTTAGGTGCCGATACGATATGTACACGCGATTGTCACGATACGATATTATCCCCATACTTAGGTGCCGATATGATATGTACATGCGATTGTCACGATACGATATTATCCCCATACTTAGGTGCCGATACGATATGTACATGCGATTGTCACGATACGATATTATCCCCATACTTAGGTGCCGATATGATATGTACATGCGATTGTCACGATACGATATTATCCCCATACTTAGGTGCCGATACGATATGTACATGCGATTGTCACAATATGTATTGCTATTTGACACTGCGATTTTATTGCGATTCAACATTTGAAACATATCGCTCACCATGTGTCTGCTGCAGAAGGACAAGAGGGAGACATGAGAAAACCAGTGTTGATCAGTCACGGAAATAAAAGTGCCGAAAACAAACTGGCTCCCTATTTAAAAAGAAGATGGAGAACAAGCTATGAAAGACAAAATCCCGACCTTTGACCCCACCCTTCCCCATCGATACTACAGTATATAGGGAACTGGATTCCATTTCAGATGCATATCCCAGGAGAATATCGCAGTTATGACATGACGTGAAAACCCGATGAATCATCAGAAACAGACAAATGACACACTTCCTCATAACACAACTCGATGAGTTGCAGCCTGTCACAATCGATGGCAGTGCCTTGACGGGAAACGAACAACCGAAACAAAACCTGAGCTAATGAGATGTGTGAGGTCGTAACAGGGTGGACATGGACGGGAGAACCATATCAATCATATGGTTGGAGTACAGAGACTGTGATCCTTAAGGAAACGTGTTCAAGATTGAGTGATCTTGATCTGAAAGATGTTTGACTTGGTCAGTGTGTCACGGAATAACTAAGCCTGTATTATAATTCATTAGTCAATCAGAATAACTAAGCCTGTATTATAATTCATTAGTCAATCATATAATAACTAAGCCTGTATTATAATTCATTAGTCAATCATATAATAACTTATAATAACTAAGCCTGTATTATAATTCATTAGTCAATCAGAATAACTAAGCCTGTATTATAATTCATTAGTCATTCAGAATAACTAAGCCTGTATTATAATTCATTAATACATCTGTTTTGAATATCACAGCCAGGATATTTCCTTATTAGGTAATAAATACAGTTGGGTTCAGAGGAGAGTCCTGGGTGGGTTAGGGGTTATTGAGTATTTTTTAAATGTATTTTGTATTATAATATATATTTTTAAACGCATCCACCACCCCCCTCTTCAGAGGACACATCTTTTTAGTTGCTTTTTTTTACAGCTTTTCTGCTACATATACATACATATACATACATGTTACATACATGTTACATACATGTCACAGTCACATAACAATAATACATGACTGAACATAAACTCTTTAATCCCACCCCCTCCGCCACTCTCAGCCCATCCCACCTATCACCATAGACCTCAGCTCTTTAATCCCACCCCTCCGCCACTCTCAGCCCATCCCACCTATCACCATAGACCTCAGCTCTTTAATCCCACCCTCCGCCACTCTCAGCCCATCCCACCTATCACCATAGACCTCAGCTCTTTAATCCCACCCCTCCACCACTCTCAGCCAGCCCATCCCACCTATCACCATAGACCTCAGCTCTTTAATCCCACCCCTCAGTCACTCTCAGCCCATCCCACCTATCACCATAGACCTCAGCTCTTTAATCCCACCCCTCAGCCACTCTCAGCACATCCCACCTATCACCATAGACCTCAGCTCTTTAATCCCACCCCTCAGCCACTCTCAGCCCATCCCACCTATCACCATAGACCTCAGCTCTTTAATCCCACCCCTCAGCCACTCTCAACCCATCCCACGTATCACCATAGACCTCAGCTCTTTAATCCCACACCTCAGCCACTCTCAACCCATCCCACGTATCACCATAGACCTCAGCTCTTTAATCCCACCCCTCAGCCACTCTCAGCCCATCCCACCTATCACCATAGACCTCAGCTCTTTAATCCCACCCCTCAGCCACTCTCAGCCCATCCCACCTATCACCATAGACCTCAGCTCTTTAATCCCACCCCTCAGCCACTCTCAGCCCATAGTTGTCCTGTAGCTCAGTTGGTAGAGCATGGCGCTTGTAACGCCAGGGTAGTGGGTTTGATTCCCGGGACCACCCATACATAGAATGTATGCACACATGACTGTAAGTCGCTTTGGATAAAAGCGTCCGCTAAATGGCATATATTATTATTATTATCCCACCTATCACCATAGACCACCCTCGTTTGGTTTCCATGTGCCATATATTTTTTAATTGTGTTGTGATGTTTTACATACATTTTGAACCTTTCAAATCATTTCGCATCCACAGATTGTGAGCCAAAGATGAAAACCTTTCCTAAGAGTATGATATTATTGATTGACTGCCTATGTCTTTCCAGATCGCTCAACACTGCTATTTGTAAGGTTCATTTTAAGTGATGGTGTGATTTTTTAACCATTCATGAAACAGGCAAAATAGGGGCAATACCAGAATAAAGGATCTAGTGATTCTGTCTCTTCACAGCAAAATCTATAGAGCTGAGATTGTTGTATGCCATATATATATATAGCATTGTGTTGGTGGAAAGAATATTGTATAATAATTTAAATTGAAAAACTCTAAGTGTTGAATCAAGTGTTGTTTTTTGTACCAGTTCATAAACCATGTGCCATGGAATCGGTACATTGAAAATCTCTTCCCATTTATTTTGCCAGCTGTATGGCGCAGCTGGTCAATTTTCATTAGTTGACATCAATGTGCATCAACACATTTTTTCACCGTCATGGATGTCAATGTAATGGAATGACCTTTGAGAAGTGTACCAGTCTGCTACAGTACTTCAGTTGTTCTTGTTCCAATCATTGCCAGTATTAACATGCTCTGAAAACCATGACAACTAGCAGTCTAACAATGTTCACATCCAAATGGAAAATCATTTTGGCCAGGGTCAATAGCAGTGAGGAGGTTTTAAATAGCACCAGCAACGACGAACAGAGATCAATACCGTCATTATATGATTAGCATTTCATCTCTCCCTCTTTCTTTCTTCTCTCTGTGTGTATAGTGTGTATATATTTTTTACATCCCTCTTATTAAGTCTGTCCTTTGCTTCGCCCTCCCTCCCTCCCTCCCTCCAGCCCTCCCTCCCTCCAGCCCTCCCTCCCTCCAGCCCTCCCTCCCTCCAGCCCTCTCTCCCTCCCTCCCTCCAGCCCTCCAGCCCTCCCTCCCTCCCTCCCTCCCTCCTTCCAGACCTCCCTCCAGCCCTCCCTCTTTCCCTCCCTCCCTCTCTCTCCCCTCCCTCCCTCCCTCCAGCCCTCCCTCCAGCCCTCCCTCCCTCCAGCCCTTCCTCCCTCTTTCCCTCCCTCTCCCTCCCTCCCTCCCTCCCTCCCTCCAGCCCTCCCTCCCTCCAGCCCTCCCTCCAGCCCTCCCTCCAGCCCTCCCTCCCTCCCTCTTCCCTCCCTCCCTCTCTCCCTCCCTCCCTCCCTCCCTCCCTCCCTCCCTCCCTCCAGCCCTCCCTCCAGCCCTCCCTCCAGCCCTCCCTCCAGCCCTCCAGCCCTCCCTCCCTCCAGCCCTCCCTCCAGCCCTCCCTCCCTCCCTCCAGCCCTTCCTCCCTCTTTCCCTCCCTCTCTCTCCCTCCCTCCCTCCAGCCCTCCCTCCCTCCCTCCAGCCCTCCCTCCCTCTTTCTGCCATCTTCAAGGGGTTTATAAGCATTTAAAAGTGAAACACATGGATAGTATTACACAAGAATAAGCAAGCATTTACAGTTACTGATGAGTCAATTGTGAATTCCATGGCTATTTGGGAAATGATGAATATTGGAAATGGTTTTGTAGCCTAAACTGAAGAAAAAATGTATCTCCGCTCCTTCAATAATTTAGGCTTGCATGAGGGAAAGGAATGGAAGTTCTCTGAAGATAGAGGCTTTTGATGCCAGGAAATTAGAATACGTAAGAAGTTTTAGAGCCAGCCAAGCATTTTAACTATAACCACAGTTGCCAAAACACCTTCTGGCAGAGGCTTGCTGACAGTGTGACTCAGGGAGAGAAACGGCTCTGAGGTGGCTCAAGAGTACTTCCTGTTTCCTAAACTACTTTATTGAGCCTGTGAGGTTAAAATCATAATCTCATATAAACACACTCACAGACACATGCAAAGTATGCACACAGACACAAGGACATGCAAACACACGCACACACACACACAGGATTTAACTCTCAGCCCGAGGTGAACCAGTTTAATGGTAAAGTTGTCAAATGGAGCATAATGCAGTAATTGCCTCAGAGTGTCAGTGTAGAACCAGACACCTCTCTGTTTACATCCCCAGTGATGGAAACAAACACATCTCAAGCCTCTGAAGTGGATTCTAGCCACCGATATACACAAGCCTTGATCTGTAAGGACTATTGGAAGAAATTGCTCTGCCAACGAATTCTTACATACTGCAGCTTTAAATCATACAATATTGTAAGAAATGATGGTGTCAGTTTACAGCATCACTAAAGGCCCAGGCGTCTGTGTCATCGGGATTGAGAGGCCCAGTTGGTGCAGTGCAGACACCTTCACACATGGTTCCTTCTCCCAGCTGTAGAAACACTTGTCCATGTAAAAGGGCTCAGGAGCACCAACATGGGAAGTTCATAGGAGCACGTCAAATGAAAGTCAAGAGTCTTTTTTTATTTATAAATTAAGGCATATATATATTTTTCAACCATTTTCCATCCTTCAACATCAGGCTTCGATTTCTGGTCAAACAGATAGAAAAGGGGTCTTCGACAACATCTACTAGAACAAGTCTTACTGTGTTAGAAATACATCAACACTATGTAGAAGTGAAGACCCCTGTGAAGACTAATAGCAACATTTATATTTAGTTTTTGATATTTTTTTTAAGAAACATTACCAAAAACCCACATATCTTAGGGACACGTTCTAGTTTCTCTCCCCAATGAGAACAGAAGATAATGAAAGCTCATCAAAGTAACAAATAAAGGAAGACCTATGAATTAGTTATACTGTTTTTACTGTTATTAATTAAATTATTAAGTGGATTACCAAATCGGCAACAGGATTTACAGAAAAATCGGTAACGGAATTTCTGCAATTGAATGGGCTACAATGGGAAATCATAGTAGTCACAAATCACAGTTGGGTTCACAAGTTTGGACAGCACAGTACAGTACAGTACAGTACAGTACAGTACAGTACAGTACAGTACAGTACAGTACAGTAAAGAAAAGAAAAGTTGAGTATAGTTCAACACAGTGCAGTACAGTAGAGCACACTAGAGTTGAGTACACTATAATGTACTCTACTGACCTGAACTATACTATACTCCACTGAGCTCTACTGTACTGAACTACACTATACTCTACTGAGCTCTACTGTACTGAACTGAACTATACTATACTCTACTGAGCTCTACTGTACTGAACTATACTCTACTGAGCTCTACTGTACTGAACTATACTATACTCTACTGAGCTCTACTGTACTGAACTATACTCTACTGAGCTCTACTGTACTGAACTATACTATACTCTACTGAGCTCTACTGTACTGAACTATACTCTACTGAGCTCTACTGTACTGAACTATACTATACTCTACTGAGCTCTACTGTACTGAACTACACTATACTCTACTGAGCTCTACTGTACTGAACTGAACTATACTCTACTGACCTCTACTGTACTGAACTATACTCTACTGAGCTCTACTGTACTGAACTATACTATACTCTACTGAGCTCTAAGGTACTGAACTATACTATACTCTACTGAGCTCTAAGGTACTGAACTATACTATACTCTAGTGAGCTCTACTGTACTGAACTATACTCTGCTGAGCTCTACTGTACTGAACTATACTATACTCTACTGAGCTCTACTGTACTGAACTATACTATACTCTACTGAGCTCTAAGGTACTGAACTATACTATACTCTAATGAGCTCTACTGTACTGAACTGAACTATACTATACTCTACTGAGCTCTACTGTACTGAACTATACTCTACTGAGCTCTACTGTACTGAACTATACTATACTCTACTGAGCTCTACTGTACTGAACTATACTATACTCTACTGAGCTCTAAGGTACTGAACTATACTATACTCTAGTGAGCTCTACTGTACTGAACTGAACTATACTGTACTGTACTGAACTATACTATACTCTACTCTACTGAGCTCTACTGTACTGTACTGAACTATGCTATACTCTACTGAGCTCTACTGTACTGAACTGAACTATACTCTACTGAGCTCTACTGTACTGAACTATACTCTTCTGTACTGAACTATACTATACTATACTGAGCTCTACTGTACTATACTGAAGTATACTATACTCTACTGAGTTATACTGTACTGAACTGAACTATATTCTACTGTACTGAACTATACTAGGCTCTACTGAGCTCTACTGTTCTGAACTATACTAGGCTCTACTGAGCTGTACTGTACTGTACTGAACTATACTCTACTGAGCTCTACTGTACTGTACTGAACTATACTCTACTGAGCTCTACTGTACTGTACTGAACTATACTATACTCTACTGAGCTCTACTCTACTGTACTGAACTATACTATACTCCACTGAGCTCTACTGTACTGAACTATACTATACTCTACTGAACTGAACTATACTATACTCTACTGCGCTCTACTGAACTATACTCTACTGAGCTCTACTCTACTGTACTGAACTATACTATACTCTACTGAGCTCTACTCTACTGTACTGAACTATACTATACTCCACTGAGCTCTACTGAACTGAACTATACTATACTCTACTGCGCTCTACTGAACTATACTCTATTGCCCTCTACTGAACTATACTCTACTGCACTCTACTGAACTATACTCTACTGAGCACTACTGAACTATACTCTACTGAGCACTACTGAACTATAATCTACTGAACTATACTCTACTGAACTATACTCTACTGAACTATACTCTACTGAACTATACTCTACTGAACTATAATCTACTGAACTATACTCTACTGAACTATACTCTACTGAACTATAATCTACTGAACTATACTCTACTGAACTATACTCTACTGAACTATACTCTACTGAACTATACTCTACTGAACTATAATCTACTGAACTATACTCTACTGAACTATACTCTACTGAACTATACTCTACTGAACTATACTCTACTGAACTATACTCTACTGAACTATACTCTACTGAACTATACTCTACTGAACTATACTCTACTGAACTATACTCTACTGAACTATAATCTACTGAACTATACTCTACTGAACTATACTCTGCTGAACTATACTCTACTGAACTATACTCTACTGAACTATACTCTACTGAGCACTACTCTACTCTACTGAACTATACTCTACTGAACTATACTCTACTGAACTATACTCTACTGTACTGAGCTCTACTCTACTCTACTGAACTATAATCTACTGAACTATACTCTACTGAGCACTACTCTACTGAGCACTACTCTACTCTACTGAACTATACTCTACTGAACTATTCTGTACTGAACTGAACTATACTGTACTGAACTGAACTATACGATACTCTACTGAACTATACTGCACTGAACTATACTCTACTGAACTATTCTGTACTGATCTATACTATACTGAACTATACTGTACTGATCTATACTATAATGAACTATACTATACGCTACTGAACTATACTATTCTCTACTGAACTATACTGTACTGATCTATACTATACTGAACTATACTATTCTCTACTGAACTATACTGTACTCATCTATACTATACTGAACTATACTATTCTCTACTGAACTATACTCTACAGAACTATACTCTACTGAACTATACTCTACTGGACTATACTCTACTGGACTATACTCTACTGAACTATACTATACTATACTGAGCTCTACTGTACTATACTGAAGTATACTATACTCTACTGAGTTATACTGTACTGAACTGAACTATATTCTACTGTACTGAACTATACTAGGCTCTACTGAGCTCTACTGTTCTGAACTATACTAGGCTCTACTGAGCTGTACTGTACTGTACTGAACTATACTCTACTGAGCTCTACTGTACTGTACTGAACTATACTCTACTGAGCTCTACTGTACTGTACTGAACTATACTATACTCTACTGAGCTCTACTCTACTGTACTGAACTATACTATACTCCACTGAGCTCTACTGTACTGAACTATACTATACTCTACTGAACTGAACTATACTATACTCTACTGCGCTCTACTGAACTATACTCTACTGAGCTCTACTCTACTGTACTGAACTATACTATACTCTACTGAGCTCTACTCTACTGTACTGAACTATACTATACTCCACTGAGCTCTACTGAACTGAACTATACTATACTCTACTGCGCTCTACTGAACTATACTCTATTGCCCTCTACTGAACTATACTCTACTGCACTCTACTGAACTATACTCTACTGAGCACTACTGAACTATACTCTACTGAGCACTACTGCACTATAATCTACTGAACTATACTGTACTGAACTATACTATACTGAACTATACTCTACTGAACTATACTCTACTGAACTATACTATACTGAACTATACTGTACTGAACTATACTATACTGAACTATACTATACTGAACTATACTCTACTGAACTATACTATACTGAACTATACTCTACTGAACTATACTGTACTGAACTATACTGTACTGAACTATACTGTACTGAACTATACTCTACTGAACTATACTATACTGAACTATACTATACTGAACTATACTATACTGAACTATACTATACTGAACTATACTATACTGAACTATACTCTACTGAACTATACTACTGAACTCTACTGAACTATAATCTACTGAACTATACTGTACTGAACTGTACTGAACTATACTCTACTGAACTATACTCTACTGAACTATACTCTACTGAGCACTACTCTACTCTACTGAACTATACTCTACTGAACTATACTCTACTGAACTATACTCTACTGTACTGAGCTCTACTCTACTCTACTGAACTATAATCTACTGAACTATACTCTACTGAGCACTACTCTACTGAGCACTACTCTACTCTACTGAACTATACTCTACTGAACTATACTCTACTGTACTGAGCTCTACTCTACTCTACTGAACTATACTCTACTGAACTATACTCTACTGAACTCTACTCTACTGAACTATACTCTACTGAACTATACTCTACTGAACTATACTCTACTGAACTATACTCTAGTGGACTATACTCTACTGAACTATACTCTACTGAACTATACTCTACTCTACTGAACTATACTCTACTCTACTGAACTATACTCTACTGAACTATACTCTACTCTACTGAACTATAATCTACTGAACTATACTCTACTCTACTGAACTATACTCTACTCTACTGAACTATACTCTACAGAACTATACTCTACTGAACTATACTCTACTGGACTATACTCTACTGGACTATACTCTACTGAACTATACTCTACTGAACTATACTCTACTGAACTATACTCTACTGAACTATACTCTACTGTACTGAGCTCTACTCTACTCTACTGAACTATACTCTACTGAACTATACTCTACTCTACTGAACTATACTCTACTCTACTGAACTATACTCTACTGAACTATACTCTACTGAACTATACTCTACTGTACTGAGCTCTACTCTACTCTAATGAACTATAATCTACTGAACTATACTCTACTGAACTATACTCTACTGTACTGAGCTCTACTCTACTCTACTGAACTATACTCTACTGAACTATACTCTACTGTACTGAGCTCTACTCTACTCTACTGAACTATACTGTACTGAGCTCTACTCTACTCTACTGAACTATACTCTACTGAACTATACTCTACTGAACTATACTCTACTGAACTATACTCTACTGAACTATACTCTACTGTACTGAGCTCTACTCTACTCTACTGAACTATACTCTACTGAACTATACTCTACTGAACTATACTCTACTCTACTGAACTATACTCTACTCTACTGAACTATACTCTACTGAACTATACTCTACTGAACTATACTCTACTGTACTGAGCTCTACTCTACTCTACTGAACTATAATCTACTGAACTATACTCTACTGAACTATACTCTACTGTACTGAGCTCTACTCTACTCTACTGAACTATACTCTACTGAACTATACTCTACTGTACTGAGCTCTACTCTACTCTACTGAACTATACTCTACTGAACTATACTCTACTGTACTGAGCTCTACTCTACTCTACTGAACTATACTCTACTGAACTATACTCTACTGAACTATACTCTACTGAACTATACTCTACTGAACTATACTCTACTGTACTGAGCTCTACTCTACTCTACTGAACTATACTCTACTGAACTATACTCTACTGTACTGAGCTCTACTCTACTCTACTGAACTATACTCTACTGAACTATACTCTACTGTACTGAGCTCTACTCTACTCTACTGAACTATACTCTACTGAACTATACTCTACTGTACTGAGCTCTACTCTACTCTACTGAACTATAATCTACTGAACTATACTCTACTGAACTATACTCTACTGTACTGAGCTCTACTCTACTCTACTGAACTATACTCTACTGAACTATACTCTACTGTACTGAGCTCTACTCTACTGAACTATACTCTACTGAACTATACTCTACTGGATGGTTGCTGATAATGGGCCGCTGTACCCCTAGACATTCCATAAACAATCAGCCGTTTCCAGCTACAATAGTAATTTACAACATTAACAATGTCTACACTGTATTTCTGATCAATTTGATGTTATTTTCATGGACAAAATCATTTGCTTTTCTTTCAAAAAACAAGGACATTTCTAAGTGACCCCAAACTTTAGAATGGTAGCCCATGTATATCTTTGTGTACCTTTAAACGATACATCACCATGATCTTTCTGAAATTCTGTTACCGAACACATTTCTGCCAGTAAATGTGTTTTTGTATAATGTTGCATGTAAATTCTTAAAAGTAGTCCTTGTGCATAGTTGTATGGTTTGTTAAACTTTGAAATCAAGGTTTTGTTTGACATACATTTTATGTGAACAATCGGAGTCTCATTGCAATTCTGTTATTGTGGAATTGCCAACAAATTAAGTGCGGTCATGTCACTCAGAAGGTGTGTGAACAAAAGCTTTCACCTCTACAAAAAAAATTCTTCTTCACATTGTGTGATAGCAGAATGTAGTGGTGTGTGTTGAAGTGTACTTCAAGTCTTCTCCACAACAGCTGCCAGTACCCTACAGCTAATTATAAACATGGACATGATACACCACTAATGCAGGGGTTAAATATATCACAGATATATGTGGCGCATACACAATTGTCTGCTTCAATCAATTTTGTCCAACACAAACATGATTAGTGTCTAGCTGATTAATCCACATATTTGACCTGAGGGTGTAATAAACTGGTATTAACAAACGCAGCCGTCAATGCCGCAATATGTAACTTTTGGGTCGACCCGACCAAATTCACTTAGAAATGTGAGTTATAGATCTGTCATTCTCATTGAAAGCCAGTCTAAGAAGCGGTAGATCTGCTCTATGTGCGCTCGTTTTTTGCGTCTTTTACTTTCGGTTTTGTACACCAGCTTTTCAAACAGCTGAAAATACAATATTTTTTGTTATTGAACTTATATTTCACATCGGTTTAGTTGGTACAATGATTCTCTACACTATATTTGTTTATTTTGTCACAAGCTGAAATTAGGTACACTATACGAATTCTAGCAACTAGGAGGTAGTGGAACGACTTCTGCATATTGCACCTGTGTCTAATTAAACCAATAACCAGTTTCAACTTGACTGACATAAAGGCATCCCACAGGGCACAGACTTCAGTTCAAGGTCTAGTTTTGATTTACATTTGGTTGAGATGTTAACCTACTGTACGTGAATTCAACTTGAAATTCAACAAAAAAATCACTATGTCATTGGATTTAGGTTCAAATTTGTTTTCAGTATTCCATGTTAATTCAAAGTCATCACATAGATTGCTGGGGGGTTGAAATTAACTGGACACAACGTTGATTCAACCAGTTTTTGCCCAGTGGGGTTGTCTATATCAAGACATTCAGAGAAACTAACTACTCTCGGTCAATAAACTCAGTGTGATATAGTCCAGGAGAGAATTACAGACTCCCCGAGAGAAGTTTATTCTCAGATCCAACATTTGGTCAAAACAATGTGATGATTGTTATGCTACAGAAGTAGTCTTGTCTGCCCTGCATACGGACAAACTGGCCAGAAAATCTGTGTTTAAACCACGAGTTCCTCTTCTAATTCCAGTAGACATACACAGACTACACAACACAACACACACAGACAATGACTACAAACACAGTAGACTTACACACAGAACGAGGGCGGGTGTTTCTCTTGGCACCGTGGAACAGAAAGTGCCAGCCTGCTAGGCCAGTGGGAGGGAAGAAACCTCTAAGCCTGTTGCTGTCAATAAAACCAATGCTGTTTGTCTGTCTAATGACAGGGTACACGAAGTCTTTGGCTCAGAGACTACTGGCCCAGTCATCAATCTGACCTCAACCCTTCTGATATGCTTCTGGTATATTATGCTTCTGTTATATTATGCTTATGTTATATTATGCTTATGTTATGGCGGCCATTGCAGGGGAACAATGAGCATCTCAATATACCACCAGGATGCTATTGTAGAATAGAATAGAATAGAATAGTCCTACTGTAACCTGCTGCTGGTCTTGCTGTGTGGCTATAGGACCAGTTTATATCTGTACCCATGCAGGAAGTACATTTGCATCTCAACACCAGATGAACGTCACTATTATAAAGATTGAGTGGCACGTACTTCATTTAATTTACTATAAACTCATTTAATTTACTGAACTAAAGAGGTCAGGCTTGAAGATAATAGACCGAGAAAAATGTAGGCCCACACTCTAATCTCTACATTTGTCTTCAAAGTGTAAAGCTCAACTTCTTTACAGTAATGCCATGTATGACAATTGTGTCTTCCTATCCATAAAACATGTGGGTTTTGAAAAGCATACAAAGAAATACCAAGGAGCCTTAATATATTGAGACAAATTCATTTGCTTCTCAGCGAAAACCGAGAACTCATGACAAACGCAGATCAGAAAACACGGTGTAGACTACTGCATTCAACTTCGAATTGATGCACAAAATGTTTAACTGCTGCATTGATTAATATATCAAATAGCCTACTAGCCTCACTGAGCAGAAACTTTGATTCAGCGCTCTAATGAGTTCAAGCGGCAAAGGCCTTTCATCAAATATCAGTCTCCCTGCAGCCCAAGTCCCCTATCTCCCCCATCATCAATATTCCCCAAATCGTTGGTTCATTCAATGGGGCTGTTCGAAGCCTACCTTCCTTGCCTGGCGGTGCTGCAGCAGAATAAATAAATAAATAAATAAATATATGTTTCGGAATTTGCCCATAGAAACCAAACACACACATCTGCCAGTAGAAATAAACGGACCTGTTTGACATTAAGGCGCAACTTTCTACATTCGTAGATGGAGTCTGGAGAACACTTACCGGAGAAGATTATCCATGAATAGCATTCGGTTAGTCTACTGTTGAATTGAAACTCGTTGGATTTGTTAAGCGAGGCTCCACCACCTCAAAAAAAACGCATTTATTAAATAAATAACATGAAACTGATAAGTATTAGTAAACCCTATACAAACCTACTATTCAAAGCAGAGGAGCTGTGAGGCGCGTTCTCCAACGTGCACGAATATTCCCAGACGTAGTACGGTGCAATTCTGCCTCTGCACGCAGACCGAGCCTACTCCTTTCCTATTCTCCGGCAAAATGTTGGGGAGGAGTGACAGATCTCATCAGTGTGTTGTGAACAACATTAGCGTGAGCAACAATATTTGATTCGGCGGTTCACCTTTAAAATAAAAGTCCCCATTGAAAGGGATAACAATAGTGCAATAATGCCACAATTGGACTAAATAATGCAAAAAAAAAATTTAAACTTGTTATATAAACTCATCAAAATGCAATCATTTGTTTATTTGACACAAAGAACACCTATGGATCTTGGGTCCATGAAATTGGGTATCAGCCTACTCAGTGACACCCACAGATTACAATTCTAAAGAGTTTACACACTAATATTAGCATCGTACCTCTTATTATACTGAGTAGGCAGATACCCCATTTCATGGACCCAAGATCCATAGGGAAGGCTGTACATTGCAATGAACATCCAATACGCACAATAGGCTGAATAGTGAGCTGATTTCCCATAGTTGTAGTCCTACAATAGGAGCTAGGACGCTAATATTTGTGTAAACTCTTTAGAATTTTAATCTGTGGGTGTCACTGAGTAGGCTGATACCCAATTTCACGGAAGGCTGTACATTGCAATATAAATTTGCCCCCAATGGAATTCTGAAGTCTAATGTGTCCCACAGTGCTTTTTCAACAGATGTTTTTATTTTTTTGTGTAAAATAACGATTTTTTTTTGTATTTTCTTTAATTTATATAACAGCATTCCAACATTGTTTCGCATTATTTAGTCAAATTGTGTAATGATTCTACTATCTCCGTTTGCATGTTTCAATCGGGACTTGTATTTTGAAGGCAAACCACCGATTCCACTATTGTTGTTCACGCTAATGTTGTTCACAACACAATCGTACATCGCTTCGTAAAACAAGTATGGTCTCTGGGACATGTAGTGCGTAATTGCACTCAGAACGTGGAGATGTTTATGACAAATTGCGCTACGCCTCATCAATGGAAAATATTGAATGCTCTATTTCAAAGCTTTACATGTGTATAAAGTGTATTCAAACTGTATTTGATGTTTAATGTAGAGTCAAAGTAATTAGGCTACATCTAAAATGTTGTATGTTATTATGATGCCATTTAATTGTTTACCAATAATTTCAGTTACACCAATATAGATAGAACACCACTTTTATTGCACAGCAAGATACCTTGATAGTTGAGTATTAAGAACAACAGGAGCTTACACACAGGCAACAGTCTGTCTGTCTTCAACTAACCCAAATGGCTCTTTTGGGAGTGAGCCCTTGCTTACTTAATAAATTAAATAAGACAATAACAGTCGTCTCTGACTTCCTGCCTGGCTGGTTGAAAGAATGATTCAGCATGGTCACAGTGTATATTTAGACACTCATAGTGCACATAACAAGTGGAAAATAAAATACAAACACCCCATACTGTTATTTAACCTTTATTCTTAGGAGTCGACCCCTTCCTGGTCAATTCCTCTACATTGTTTCTTTGAGCCAACCCCCCTCCCTGCTTACTTCATTTTGGACTTTAGGCCATTTGCCACTGGTCCCAGTAGGGCTGATTGTCATGGTCAGAGTAAAGGGGGGCTAGCAGAAGAGGAGGAGGGAGGTTGATATAGCCAGGAAATGCTTGCCTCAAGCCTTATGGCTATATATAGATTGTGACTGTTCATTCTTCACTCCTACTGTCAAATCATCACAAGGCATTGGTCGCTGGCGGCAACTCAGGAAACTCAGGGCTGATGACTTGGTCCTCTGACTGAACAGAACATGATGAGAGGTTCTAAGTTTAGGACCGGAGGAGGGTGTGAGGAGCTGGGGAAGAGAGAAAACACTTGGGTTATTTATCACAATGATGAATACTGTATAGCTAAAAAGAAAGCCTGTTAATTCCGCTTCTTAACTGAAAAATGTCTGTTAATGGCAGAGAAGGACCAGGGTGGAGGTGTGGGGATGTCAGATATTTTTAAACGCTATTTACCCCCATGATGAATACAGTATGGTTAAAAATAAAAGCTTGTTATTTCCGCCAACAATAAAAAAGAAAAGCGTGACAGCGTGGAAACTTTCTTTTGCACAATATTTTGGTGATGTATGTTGAGTAATACACAATGTTTTAAAAGTCGGATAAACACCCCAAACTGCCTACCAGACTGCTCTGAGGTGTCCGCATGGTCCTAAAGCACACCGTTGCTCGTTGTTTTGTATCATATTTCAATTATAACACGGGTGGGGGGGGCAGACCACCAGTGAAAGTTACACCCCTGGCTTTCTCACAGTCACACTCACAACCCACCACAGCTGTTATCATTGTACTGTCTACACACACTGTTTATGGCTGAGAGGACACAGAGTCTGTGGCCGAACATATCTACCATATTCCCTGGTGCATTACACAGGAAGGCTGGCCTTAAATTAAGTGTGACATAAATGTATCTGATTATCAAATACTGCCACATTCACCCACCGCTTCTCATGACAACCCAATGCCACATTGCTTTTACATTCTGTGTGAAAATCATTTTTGACAACTTTCCTGGTGGAATCAGAAAATGTCTGTATTGATAAAGCCCCCCGCCTCAAACACAAATGGCATCTGACTAAACCACCAACACAGCAGAATTCTAATAAAAGTGTTTTGCGTTGTGTCTTGTGCATTTGACCCCTTCCATTCTGGTTCTATCAGGAAACAACAGCTGCTTGTGTTATACCGCCACGATACTTGTCCACTTGATTATGTTACCTGTGTGTTTGGGTGTCCATTTAAAGTGGCACCTCTGCTATATTGACTCAGACCATGACAGGGCGTGTGTGTGTGTGTGTGTGTGTGTGTGTGTGTGTGTGTGTGTGTGTGTGTGTGTGTGTGTGTGTGTTACCTCTGCTATTGACTCAATGTATAACAGATTGCCCCGGATGGTCAGTCCTCTCCACCCTAACTTAATTTTAGACATAAACATCATCAATCAGTCGATTAGCAGAGGATGTCAGTAGCGATTTAATCTCAGTAAACAGTAATCAGCTGTGTCAAGTAATTCAGAAACAGTCGCTAGTGTTTATTGAATATTAAGTGAATGGCATAAAATATGAAAAATATTTTTTAACCATTTAGGATACACATGGATTTGTCTAATTTATTATGTCCAATAGAAATGAAGTGAATCCAATAATAACCTATTCATTTTATTAATCTTATATTATTTTAGACGAAGTGAATGTGATTTGATGTAGCCTACATAAACTTGAATATTTTATAAAGTAGACTAGCATTGAATTACAGCATTACTTATCCTATCTATCCTATCTACTGACTACCGATCCTACCGATCCTCGACTTCGGTGATGTCATCTATAAAATAGCCTCCAACACTCTACTCAACAATCTGGATGCAGTCTATCACAGTGCCATCCGTTTTGTCACCAAAGCGCCATACACTACCCACCATTGCGACCTGTACGCTCTCGTTGGTTGGCCCTCGCTTCATACTCGTCGCCAAACCCACTGGCTCCAGGTTATCTACAAGTCTCTGCTAGGTAAAGACCTGCCTTATCTCAGCTCACTGGTCACCATAGCAGCACCCACTTGTAGCACGCGCTCCAGCAGGTATATCTCACTGGTCACCCCCAAAGCCAACAAAGCCAATTCTCTGCTGCCAATGACTGGAACAAACTGCAAAAATCTCTGAAGCTTGAGACTCATATGTCCCTCACTAGCTTTAAGCACCAGCTGTCAGAGCAGCTCACAGATCACTGCACCTGTACATAGCCCATCTGTAAACAGCCCATCTATCTACCTACCTCATCCCCATACAGTATTTATTTATTTATTTATCTTGCTCCTTTGCACCCCAGTATCTCTACTTGCACATTCATCTTCTGCACATCTACCATTCCAGTGTTTAATTGCTATATTGTAATTACTTCACCACCTGCTCCTTTGCACCCCAGTATCTCTACTTGCACATTCATCTTCTGCGCATCTACCATTCCAGTGTTTAATTGCTATATTGTAATTATTTCGCCACCATGGCCTATTTATTGCCTTAACTCCCTTATCTTACCTCATTTGAACTCACTGTATATAGACTTTTTGTTTTCTTTTGTTCTAATGTATTATTGACTATGTTTTGTTTATTCCATGTGTAACTCTGTGGTGTTGTATGTCTCGAATTGCTGTGCTTTATCTTGACCAGGTCGCAGTTGCAAATGAGAACTTGAAATTAAAAAATAAAATTAAAAAATATTAAACCTATTGAGCCACACACCGTGCAAAATTGTTACTGGTAAATTATGATCATGATAAATTCGTATTATTAGTCATGTTTTATCTATTATTACCATCTTGTGCGGAATGAGAATAGGGTGAAAGTGGTAATTTACCGAGATTTTACTTGTGTTATCCACTACTCCCCTCCAGTGGTGTACATTTTTTGTGCGCGTGTTCAGTAAATTTGCAGATATAAATCTGTAAAAATGCTCATAAGCATGTAGGCGGTTCTGAAACCGTACCCGCGAGTGAACTAATTCCCCGGTGGTGAAACGAAGTAACGTAGATGTACTTTGGGTGGTAAATAAACGAACGTGAACAGACCCAAAAATATATTCACTCTGTCGAATCTGCACTCGAGATGTTCTTGAACAGCGCCCGGGTTGAAAGGTCATCGTTGCGAAAACATGGCGGCTTCAAGCAAGACAACGGTGGTGCTTAAGACGGTCAAGAGCATTGTTGTTCAGTTTTGTCCGTTTGAATCCAATGTTCGTTCCACACGGTAAGAATACCTGTCACTTTTCTACCTAGGACACGTGAATATCTATTTTTCTAGTCAACATGTGCTTTATTCAGTCTATGAAAGATAATTGACCATGATGTGAAACAACATTTGGGTCCTTCTGTACTGTAGGACAAATAATGCATCTCTTATTCCACACAGATGGACACAGACAATCACACTATCGTTGAATGTTATCTCATCTGTGCAACCAGTAATTCTTGCCCAAAATTACTGCTTATTGTTGATATAGACACATTATGAAGGTTATTAGTTTCTAGCTAGCTGTCTTAAATCTGTAACGTTACCTATCCTAAACCGTTCAGATTGTCAGATTGAGTTTGTCATCCAGGTGCCCGCTTCACTGCCAATACCGTCATAGGCTCATGTAAGAATATAACTGGCTGTGTGCCTAAACGTCATATTTGGCAAGCGTCATCACGCAATGTGTTTATTTCAGATTGACAAACTATCTACACAGTCTAGTAGCGTGGCCAATCAAAAACGCATATTTTGACCAATGGGGAAAGTATTATGTTAATTGTATTGATAACCCTCTAAAAAGTCTACACCTCATGTCTCTATCATAATCTATTCAAAAGTTATTGGAGTTTTTACCCTTGTACAATGGGCAGAATTATCTCTGTGAAATGTAAACGGAGCACTGAGCATATAGCAAGCGTTTTATTTTCAAAGCCTTTTACATTTCAATCAGCTCCTGTCAAGCAAAATAAAATGTTTGTGACCCACTGAAACAACTTTGAAGACCATTAACCACAAAATGTCAAATCCCCCATTTTTACGAGAAACCTGCACTGCAATGTCAACAGAGCTCGGTGCTTTTTATCGGATTTATTAGGTTACGAAATCTGAGTTTTTGGAGGTAATGTTAATGATATGTTAGAGGACAACCCCTCTGAACAATTCAGAACATGAATTATCATATTTATCTTGGTTAAATGTATTTGATAACACCAGGAAGTGACATTTCATCACCCATGCACATTTTCACCCACTCTGGGCAGAGGGGGCCTGTAACTACCCTATTCCATAGCCTGTGTAGCCACAAGGCTCATTCTATAAAATAGTCTATAAGCATCACCAGAGTCACTGGAATAAGGGTTGGCTGGTAGATATTTAAAAGATTGCTTGATCCTCTAAATGGGTGAAATTGATCTATAGATCTTATTCAGGTGAGGGGTCAACCCACACAGACGTGCATCCCCTGTTAATGTGACGTTCAATGTTGGTGACCCTGCAGGGAGTTCCTGGTCCTGGTTGGGTCTGAGAAGGCCAGATCTACCAATATGAACTGTGAGGTGATGACAGAAGTGAAACACGACCAGTCAGAACCAGTGGTGAACATCACATTCGGTAAGTAGAATAAACCTGACTTTTACCTCACATTTACTTCATATAGTCCTATGGAGGTTATAGTCTGGGTATCAGTCTGTTTAGCATGACAAGGAGTGGAATGATGGCTAAATGACACAGGCTACAAGGAGTGGAATGATGGCTAAATGGCACGGTACTAGGAGTGGAATGATGGCTAAATGACACAGGGTACAAGGAGTGGAATGATGGCTAAATGACACAGGGTACTAGGAGTGGAATGATGGCTAAATGACACAGGGTAAATGGAGTGGAATGATGGCTAAATGACACAGGGTACAAGGAGTGGAATGATGGCTAAATGACACAGGGTACTAGGAGTGGAATGATGGCTAAATGACACAGGGTACAAGGAGTGGAATGATGGCTAAATGACACAGGGTACTAGGAGTGGAATGATGGCTAAATGACACAGGGTACAAGGAGGGGAATGATGGCTAAATGACACAGGGTACAAGGAGTGGAATGATGGCTAAATGACACAGGGTACAAGGAGGGAATGATGGCTAAATGACACAGGGTACTAGGAGTGGAATGATGGCTAAATGACACAGGGTACAAGGAGGGGAATGATGGCTAAATGACACTGGGTACTAGGAGTGGAATGATGGCTAAATGACACAGGGTGCTAGGAGGGGAATGATGGCTAAATGACACAGGGTACTAGGAGTGGAATGGTGGCTAAATGACACAGGGTACAAGGAGGGAATGATGGCTAAATGACACTGGGTACTAGGAGTGGAATGATGGCTAAATGACACTGGGTACTAGGAGGGAATGATGGCTAAATGACACTGGGTACTAGGAGTGGAATGATGGCTAAATGACACAGGGTACTAGGAATGGAATGATGGCTAAATGACACAGGGTACAAGGAGGGGAATGATGGCTAAATGACACTGGGTACTAGGAGTGGAATGATGGCTAAATGACACAGGGTACTAGGAGGGGAATGATGGCTAAATGACACTGGGTACTAGGAGGGGAATGATGGCTAAATGACACTGGGTACTAGGAATGGAATGTTAGCAAAACAGGTTCTGGATTTCAGGCGAAGTGTATCTAGGCAGTGGTCACAAGTCCTGGTCCTGGAGATATACAGTACCAGTCCAGAGTTTGGCCACACCTACTCACTCCAGGGTTTTTCTTTATTCTTACTATTTTCTACATTGTAGAATAATAGTGAAGACGTCACAACTATGAAATAACACGTATGGAATCATGTAGTAACCGAAACAAATGTTGGAAAATGGTCACTACATGATTCCGTATGTGTTATTTCATAGTTCTGATGTCTTCACTATTATTCTACAATGTAGAAAATAGTCAAATAAAGAAAAACCTTTGAATGAATAGGTGTGTCGAAACTGTATATATATGTATATATGCAGGCTTTTGTGCCAGCCCAGCATTAAGTCACCTGATTCTAGATGTTGGCCTGGATTAAATAGCCTGCTCTGCACACCCTGGAACACTCTAGTCTCAGGGTTGGTGACCATTGCAGTAAAAGCTTAATGAAATTTGATGCAATGACCAGGTATTTACACAATAAAATCATAATTGTCCTACATAGTAGTAATCTAGCCTGTTGGGTTCTTTAGGGTCCTAGTCTTCACCATTTGGTACCAAGTAACAGTTCCCAATTTTTTGTTTTGCATACCTTTTATACTGCCTCAAGCGAAACAACTTCTTTACCTGTGTTTTCCCCCTTCTCTACAGTGGATGGAGAAAGGCTAATGATGAAGGGAGCGAGACTGACCAGCAAGGAGATGCTGACTGCGCTGCAGTCACGATGTGTGGCCAAGGACCCCCAGGCCAAAATTACAGCCAAGAAGTAGTCCCCTCCCTCAGTATTGTTTTATGTGTCTATGTATATTTGTGAATGTTTATGATAAAATACTTTATTGACATGTTATTTGTTGTTTTTCAGTCAATTATAGAAATACACTGTAAATAAAGATATGTGGACATTCCTTCAAATGAGTGGATTTGGCTATTTCAGCCTCACCCGTTGCTGACAGGTGTATAAAATAGAGCACACTGCCATGCAATCACCATAGACAAACATTGGCCCGTACTGAAGAGCTCAGTGACTTTCAATGTGGCACTGTCATCAGATGCCATCTTTCCAACAAGTCAGTATGTCAACTGTCTGCCCTGCTAGAGCTGCCCCGGTCAACTGTAAGTGCTGTTATTGTGAAGTGGAAATGTCTAGGAGCAACAACGGCTCAGCTGCAAAGTGGAAAGCCACACAAGCTTACCGAAGGGGGAATAAATCGTCTGTCCTCGATTGCAACACTCCCTACTGAGTTACAAACAGCCTTTGGAAGCAACGTCAGCACAACAACTGTTCGTCAGGAGCTTCATGAAATGGGTTTCCATGGCTGAGCAACCGCACACAAGCCTAGGATCACCGTGCGAAATGTCAAGTGTCGGCTGGACTGGTGTAAAGCGCTCCGCCAATGGACTGGAGCAGTCGAAACGCGTTCTCTGGAGTGATGTATCACGCTTCACCAATGGACAAATCTGGGTTTGACGGATGACAGGAGAACGCTACATGCGCGAATGCATTGGGCAAACTGTCAAGTTTGGTGGATGAAGAATAATGGTCTTGGGCTGTTTTTCATGGTTCGGGCTAGGACCCTTAGTTCCGGTGAAGGGAAATCTTAACGCTACAGCATACAATGACTTTGTGGCGACAGTTTGGGGAAGGCCCTTTCCTGTTTCAGTATGACAATGCCCCTGTGTACAAAGCGAGATCCATACAAAAAAGGATTGTCAAGATTGGTGTGGAAGAACTTGACTGGCCCGCACAGAGCCCTGACCTCAACCCCATCGAACACCTTTGGGATTAATTGGAACGTAGACTACAAGCCAGGCCTAATCGCCCGACATCAGTGCCCGACCTCACTAAAGCTCTTGTGAAAGGAAGCGAGTCACCGCTCCAACATCTAGTGGAAAGCCTTTCCATAAACGCAGAATGTGTAATAGCAGCAAAGGGCGGACCAACTACATATTAATGCCCATGATTTCGCCATGAGATGTTTGACAAGCAGCTGTCCACATATGGCCTCTACTGAATGGTCCAGTTGAATTGGGAGTACGTTCACTTTTTGAAGTTATTTACTTTAGATAGCATGAAACTTATTTGATGGGAAAGTGTTTTTTTTGCCTACCAAGTTTGATCATTTTGTCCATTCAGATGTATGCTACTAGATTACATTATCTGGCTCTGTCATAATTTTTAACATGTGATCAGTGAACTATTTGCAGAGTAATAGACACTCTTTCAGCATTTGAAAGGACATTGTGAAACCCATTGCCTCTTACATAGTAAGCTAAATGTAATTTGGCACAGCAGTAGATGTGGCACTCAAAAACCTTTCACCCATTCCAACCATTATTCCTACACTGGAAATTGCCGAACTACATACCGTGACGTCCGTGGCTGTGATTGGTCCGCATTAGCATGCGTGCGTCGCCTAGATCCCTTTAAAACCATGGATCATTCTCATCAGAGAGAGTAGATTCGATTTTTGGAAAGATAGATCGCACTGTTGGGGATATTACAGATAACTGGAAAGATGGTTGACAAGTTTGTGGGGACCTGGAAAATGATTTCCAGCGATAACTTTGATGACTACATGAAAGCTTTGGGTATGGTATTTTTTTCTAATCTTGAATACATTTTGATAAACGTATAATATGAGTAAATATAATGATAACATATTATAATACGATAAAGATTATCATTTGTATTTATATAAAAGTAATTATGCATGATAATGCTTTTTGTTGCACCCCACCACACGAACAATAGATCCCACTTGACAGTTTGTTCTCCGCTGTGCAGGTGTTGGCTTCGCGACTCGACAGGTGGGAAACCGCACCAAGCCGAGTCTCATCATCAACATGGACGACCAAGGAATGATCTGTGTGAAATCCCAGAGCACTTTCAAAACGGTTGAGATTAAATTCAAACTCAACGAGCCTTTCGAGGAAACAACCGCCGACGACAGAAAAACAATGGTTGGTTGGGATCAAAATCTATGTGTGAAAGTCCGTTGACTTGGGTGAACCTAGTCATTGGAAATAACTTACATTTTTTCCTTTAATCTTCAGACCGTTTTTACTCTTGAAAATGGCAACCTTGTGCAAAAACAGAACTGGGACGGAAAAGAGACGATAATAGAGAGAGAGGTAACTGGTGATGGAAAGTTGATAGCGGTAAGGAATAGTTTATTTCTTATTTGAAAAAACTACTTTATAATAGCCTACATGGTCCTGTAGTCTTTTTGTTGATTGTTTGTAGTGTTTGTTTATTTGTTAATAACCTCTGCATTTGACAGATTACTGTCAAATAATTTATGATATGAGAAAGTAATTTGATTAAACTTTGAATGTTGCCAATAAAACTGGTTGGGAAAGTTAAATCACACTTGAATTTATCATCTCAACCCTTTTACATGTAACACTTCATGCATTTTTGACTGAACACGTGTTTTACCGCGCTCAAACCTACAACACATGCTGGAATGTGTATTCCTGGCTCCTAGCCTGCACCTGAAACATCTCAACTCTGACCTACCACTCTTTTTCCCTCTCCCCCTCTGTTCTCCTTTCTTCTCCTTTCACCTTCCTCCCTCCTCATCCTTTCAGAAATGCGTGATGGGGGATGTGGTTGCGGTGAGGACATACGTGAAGGAGGCGTGATGGGACTCGTGACCATTTTTCCTCGATGATTGGATAACGACAGGCTCAGTTCAATGAGCAGCAAATGAGCAGCAAAGCTGCACGTATTTGCTCATATTCTTTATTGTATTGCCAACGCATATTTATGCATTGTACTACTCTAATATGATACATTTGGTTATAAACATTGTTTTGATTTGAATTAAAACCTTAAAATTGCCTTCTTGTTCTCATTTGAAATGATTGCATGATGTCTTGGTTGGATTCTCCACGTGTTGGTACAGTAGGGACAATATTGACCGCTGAAGACTGTATATTTTCCTCTTTAACTCGAAACGTGTAAGAATAACAAGACATGAGACATTAATACATATTATTCATAGACTAACACAACATATGGGAGCTTTCAGCTATTAATGTAGTCACATTTCTCAGTACATAAAATGACAAACAATGAATGATCTGTGACAAACTTCTGTGTTTTGCTGCAACAATTGCGTTCTTTGATGATCGCAAACATGGATATTTGACAGCGCTTTTGGCTTTACCAATGCCTAGTGTTTAACAGAGTATACATTAATAATCTGACCAAGGTTAGGCCTGTTTGCATTGCTTTTATAGTCAGACACAGACATATAGCAGCGCATTTAATCACCATGGCTACTGATGCCTTAAGCGCTACCGTGCATTCGAAATGACACATTATTTAATACTAACAAATGCGTAGGCCCAGGTCAACAGGATCCATAGCTTTAATTGATAGCCCAACTGACTAATGTACTCATTTTAAACACCGTGCAAGTCAAATTGATATGGAACAGAGTATGTGAGCGGAATTTGGAGCGGAGCATACCCAATTCGACTGGAGTGCGGAGCGAGAATCCCAAAGGCTGGAGTCTCCGCCTTCTCGCCCGTTCCAATTTCGCTCCAATAGCGCTCACTTCACGAGTTTAGGGCATACCCGGACCAGCATGCATTTATGGTCTACTTGTGTGCTGCTATAGCTCCTTGCTTTAGCTACTGTCATGGAGTTCGCTAAATATGTTCATAAAGAAACTGATAAAATACAGAAGTGCAAAATCAAGGTGACTTACAAAGATGAGGACCAAGAGCAAGAGAGGCAGTGCAAAGATGTAATGTCCACAATTAAATACTCATTGTGGAATCTGAAAGGCACATATCCCCAAAGCATGATGGTATAGGCGACTTACTACGTGCACATAATCAAAGAAAGGAACAAATTGGGTAGATAATTAAGTGTGTAATTGTAGCAAAGTATTTATAAACTAAAAACAGATCTCTTAAAAGTTTCTTTCATGTTGGTTATATTATCTATACAATAGGCCATAATTGATTTTGGCCCAATAGGCCTGGCATATTCCAACTTTCAAGGAGCTTTCCGTTGTTATTGGGTTATTTTGCCTAAAAATCATTAGACCTAGCTATTGGCAAGAGTGGCCAAAATGGTGTTTAGCATCCCAGCGGCCTGCAAGCGTGGCGAGGATATTCTCCGCTGCCGACCTGCTCTCCTGGCACGATCGCATGAGCCTGAAGCCCCAGATTCTGGCCAAACTCCTGTTTCTAAAAATGTATTCAAAGGCACTGTAGATTGAGCCTAGTAAGGCATTTTCATTTCATTTGTATTTACACAGCCTATAGGCGCAATTTATAGACTATAAAGATTTAATACAACAAAATGTTGTTTAAATGCTGAGCGCTTAATGTCCCTGCCAGCCTAGTGTGTTGGACTCGCAAATGCTTTGGAGGATTACTGTACATCCATATATACATTTACTCTATGTTCAGATGTGTTTGCACAAAATCTAAGTAGTTTGAGTCATAACAGGACTGACAGGAGTTGAAGACCTGTGATATTTTGAATAGCAACAGGGGTCATTGGGAACCTTTTCCATCTAAACCCCAAGTAAAAGTGGACAGTATCTGCTCCAATAACACATTTCTCCCTGACTTGGACAGAATAAGACAAATGAAAGCTAAGCACTTCAAAATGCTCTTCTGGAAGGCTGGCTAACCCCAGTGGTCAAGTAGCTAGCCCTTGGAGTCCCAGGAGCTCTTCGTGATCTATGCTTGTTGTTGGCAGAAGACCACCAGACATACCTCACTGGGATGTGAATGCTTTTAGGCGGTCAGAGAGGACCAGTGTTAGAGGTCACACAGGATATGTATTTCTTTCCTTTTTTTGGTCTTGAACATTTCCCATTTTGAAGGCCACATAGTTGCGGCAGTGTGTAACTTAGGAAACGCAAAGCATTGTGGAACCTGTGGAGTCACTCCCTTTGGCGGGTACTCAAGCGGAGATTGTTCCAGTGCGCGACAGTTAGCCCGACAGCCACATTCCCTTGGCAGGAAACAGAGCAGATATACTGATTGGGGTTAATGTTGAAAACAGCTGAAACAGGTGGAACTGTGGGCCAACTCTCCACCGACATCCCATTTAGGCAGGACAATGCAAACAGGCCACTGCCTACGCTGTATAACGTTTGCACAGTGGGTGGGATGCCAAGTTCATCACAGTTGCAAATGTTGGTAGGATCATACCCTCTCTAGAAATGCTGGTAGGATCAAACTCCCACTAGAAATGTTGGTAGGATCATACCCCCTCTAGAAATGTTGGTAGGATCAAACTCCCACTAGAAATGCTGGTAGGATCAAACACCCACTAGAAATGTTGGTAGGATCAAACTCCCACTAGAAATGCTGGTAGGATCAAACTCCCGCCAGAAATGTGGTAGGATCATACCCCCTCTAGAAATGTTGGTAGGATCAAACCCCCAATAGAAATGCTGGTAGGATCAAACTCCCACTAGAAATGTTGGTTAGGATCAAACCCCCAATAGAAATGTTGGGAGGATCAAACCCCCAATATAAATGCTGGTAGGATCAAACTCCCACTAGAAATGTTGGTAGGATCAAACCCCCAATAGAAATGTTGGTAGGATCAAACCCCCAAATAGAAACATGCAGTGAAGGTGTCTGGTACAGTGTAATAGAGCCAATTTGAAAATACAAATTGCTGTACACACTACTGGAAGATTCCTGGCCACACAAAGTTTGAACAAAATATATGCCATTTGGGACAGATTTGTTGAAGTGTTTATCTATCTCTATTCCATTCTGGAACACAATATTTAGATATTCATACTGATGACAGTAGGTCACATGAGTACTGTTGGCCAGATGACTCAAGGCTCAGATGATTTCAACAGTAAGTTATTAGTGTGTGTGTGTCTATGTGTGTGAGTGTGTGCACGTGTGTGTGTGTGCAAGGCTACAAGTTAATTTTGAGGCAAGAGAGAGAGAGAGAGAGAGAGAGAGAGAGAGAGAGAGAGAGAGAGAGAGAGAGAGAGAGAGAGAGAGAGAGAGAGAGAGAGAGAGAGAGAGAGAGAGAGAGAGAGAGAGAGAGAGAGAATGAGAGATAGAGAGAGAGAATGAGAGAGAGAGAGAGAGAGAGAGAGAGAGAGAGAGAGAGAATGAGAGAGAGAGAGAGAATGAGAGAGAGAGAGAGAGAGAGAGAGAGAGAGAGAATGAGAGAGAGAGAGAGAGAGAGAGAGAATGAGAGAGAGAGAGAGAGAGAGAGAGAGAGAGAGAGAGAGAGAGAGAGAGAGAGAGAGAGAGAGAGAGAGAGAGAGAGAGAGAGACTAAAATAATACCTTAGTCTTAGACTACATAGCTCTCAGCTGCTTCTGGTTGTGTCCCAAATAACACCCAATTCCCTATATACACTAGTGCCTTACTTTAGGGGGCCTGGTCAAAAGAAGTGGACTATATAGGAAACAGCGTGCCGTTTGAGACACAGCTCTGTGTGAAAGGGATGCAGCAGGACTTTTCTTGTAAAAAGGAAAGGGTACAATCTTACTATAACAGCTGGTAGATTAGTGATCCTCTGTAACTGTAGCTGTGGCTGTGTGATACAATGGCCAGATGTAGTTACAGCGCAGGGAGGAATCTCCTCAGGAAGAGAATGATAAAAGAGAGCCCAACATTAGATCTGTCAGCATCATAGTAAACATTGGAAATTATTTAACAAAACAAAGTTGTGTGAAGAGGAAAATACTGTATTTAGGGATACTCATTAGGCTTCTGTCATTGTTTACGCATGGATTAAAAAGAAGAGAAATGTACAGAATGTACATTCTACACTACAGGGACTGATACAGTCTACAATACAGGGACTGATACAGTCTACAATACAGGGACTGATACATTCTACACTACAGGGACTGATACAGTCTACAATACAGGGACTGATACAGTCTACAATACAGGGACTGATACAGTCTACAATACAGGGACTGATACATTCAACACTTCAGGGACTGATACAGTCTACAATACAGGGACTGATACAGTCTACACTACAGAGACTGATACATTCTGCACTACAGGGACGGATACAGTCTACACTACAGAGACTGATACCTTCTACACTACAGGGACTGATACAGTCTACACTACATGGACTGATGCAGTCTAAAGTACAGGGACTGATACAGACTACACTACAAAGACAGATACAGTCTACAATTCTGGGACTGATACAGTCTATATGACAGAGACTGATACATTCTGCACGACAGGGACTGATACAGTCTAGAGTACAGGGACTGATACAGACTACACTACAAGGACTGATACCGCCTAGAGTACAGTGACTGATCGTCTACAATACAGGGTCTGACACATTCTAGAGTACAGGGACTGATACAGTCTACAATACAGGGACTGATACATTCTACACTACAGGGACTGATACAGTCTACAATACAGGGACTGATACATTCTAGAGTACAGGGACTAATACAGTCTACAATACAGGGACTGATACATTCTACACTACAGGGACTTATAAATTCTACACTTCAGGGACTGGTACATTCTACAATACAGGGACTGATACATTCTACACTACAGGGACTGATACAGTCTACAATACAGGGACTGATACATTCAACACTTCAGGGACTGATACAGTCTACAATACAGAAACTGATACAGTCTACACTACAGAGACTGATACATTCTGCACTACAGGGACTGATACAGTCTACACTACAGAGACTGATACATTCTACACTACAGGGACTGATACTTTCTACACTACAAAGACAGATACAGTCTACAATTCTGGGACTGATACAGTCTATATGACAGAGACTGATACATTCTGCACGACAGGGACTGATACATTCTAGAGTACAGGGACTAATACAGTCTACAATACAGGGACTGATACAGTCTACAATATAGGGACTGATACATTCTACACTACAGGGACTGATACAGTCTACAATATAGGGACTGATACATTCTACACTACAGGGACTGATAAATTCTACACTACAGGAACTGACTGATACATTCTGGATTACAGGGACTGATACAGTCTACACTACAGGAACTGATACAGTCTAAAGTACTGGGACTGATACATTCTGGACTACAGGGACTGATACAGTCTACAATATAGGGACTGATACATTCTACACTACAGGGACTGATACAGTCTACAATACAGACAGATACAGTCTACACTACTGGGACTGATACATTCTGGATTACAGGCACTGATACATTCTATGACAGGGACTGATACATTCTACACTACAGGGACTGATAAATTCTAGACTACAGGAACTGATACAGTCTACAATACAGGGACTGATACATTCTACACTATAGGGACTGATACATTCTACACTACAGGGACTGATAAATTCTACACTACAGGAACTGATACAGTCTAAAGTACTGGGACTGATACATTCTGGATTACAGGGACTGATACAGCCTACACTACAGAGACTGATACATTCTGCACTACAGGGACTGATACAGTCTACACTACAGGACTGATACATTCTACACTACAGGGACTGATACATTCTACAAAGACAGATACAGTCTACAATTCTGGGACTGATACAGTCTATATGACAGAGACTGATACATTCTGCACGACAGGGACTGATACATTCTAGAGTACAGGGACTAATACAGTCTACAATACAGGGACTGATACAGTTCTGGGACTGATACATTCTACACTACAGGACTGATACAGTCTACAATATAGGGACTGATACATTCTACACTACAGGGACTGATACAGTCTACATTCTGGATTACAGGGACTGATACAGTCTACACTACAGGAACTGATACATTACTGGGACTTACTGGACTACAGGGACTGATACATTCTACACTACAGGGACTGATACATTCTACACTACAGGGACTGATACAGACTGGGAGTGATACAGTCTACACTACAGGAACTGATACATTCTGGATTACAGGCACTGATACATTCTACACTACAGGGACTGATACATTCTACACTACAGGGACTGATAAATTCTACACTACAGGAACTGATACAGTCTACAATACAGGGACTGATACATTCTACACTATAGGGACTGATACATTCTACACTACAGGGACTGATACAGTCTACAATATAGGGACTGATACATTCTACACTACAGGGACTGATAAATTCTACACTACAGGAACTGATACAGTCTAAAGTACTGGGACTGATACATTCTGGATTACAGGGACTGATACAGTCTACACTAAAGGAACTGATACAGTCTAAAGTACTGGGACTGATACATTCTGGACTACAGGGACTGATACAGTCTACAATATAGGGACTGATACATTCTACACTACAGGGACTGATACAGTCTACAATACAGGGAGTGATACAGTCTACACTACAGGAACTGATACATTCTGGATTACAGGGAGTGATACATTCTACACTACAGGGACTGATACAGTCTACACTACAGGAACTGATACATTCTGGGTTACAGGCACTGATACATTCTACACTACAGGGACTGATACATTCTACACTACAGGGACTGATAAATTCTACACTACAGGAACTGATACAGTCTACAATACAGGGACTGATACATTCTACACTATAGGGACTGATACATTCTACACTACAGGGACTGATACAGTCTACAATATAGGGACTGATACATTCTACACTACAGGGACTGATAAATTCTACACTACAGGAACTGATACAGTCTAAAGTACTGGGACTGATACATTCTGGATTACAGGGACTGATACAGTCTACACTAAAGGAACTGATACAGTCTAAAGTACTGGGACTGATACATTCTGGACTACAGGGACTGATACAGTCTACAATATAGGGACTGATACATTCTACACTACAGGGACTGATACAGTCTACAATACAGGGAGTGATACAGTCTACACTACAGGAACTGATACATTCTGGATTACAGGGAGTGATACATTCTACACTACAGGGACTGATACAGTCTACACTACAGGAACTGATACATTCTGGGTTACAGGCACTGATACATTCTACACTACAGGGACTGATACATTCTACACTACAGGGACTGATAAATTCTACACTACAGGAACTGATACAGTCTACAATACAGGGACTGATACATTCTACACTATAGGGACTGATACATTCTACACTACAGGGACTGATACAGTCTACACTACAGGGACTGGTACAGTCTACACTACAGAGACTGATACAGTCTAGAATACTGGGACTGTTTCATTCTACACTACAGGGACTGATATAGTCTACAATATAGGGACTGATACATTCTACACTACAGGGACTGAAATAGTCTACAATATAGGGACTGATACAGTCTACACTACAGGGACTGATACAGTCTACACTACAGGGACTGATACAGTCTACAATATAGGGACTGATACAGTCTACACTACAGGGACTGATATAGTCTACAATATAGGGACTGATACAGTCTACACTACAGGGACTGATACAGTCTACACTACAGGGACTGATACAGTCTACAATACAGGGACTGATATAGTCTACAATATAGGGACTGATACAGTCTACACTACAGGGACTGATACAGTCTACACTACAGGGACTGATACAGTCTACACTACAGGGACTGATACAGTCTACACTACAGGGACTGATACAGTCTACAATACAGGGACTGATACATTCTACACTATAGGGACTGGTACAGTCTACACCACGGGGACAGATACATTCTACACTACAGGGACTGATACATTCTACAATATAGGGACTGATACATTCCACACTACAGGGACTGATACAGTCTACAATATAGGGACTGATACATTCTACAATATAGGGACTGATACATTCTACAATATAGGGACTGATACATTCTACACTACAGGGACTGATACAGTCTACACTACAGGGATTGATACATTCTACACTACAGGGACTGATACAGTCTACAATATAGGGACTGATACATTCTACACTACAGGGACTGATACAGTCTACACTACAGGGACTGATACAGTCTACACTACAGGGACTGATACAGTCTACACTACAGGGACTGATACAGTCTACAATACATGGACTGATACATTCTACACTATAGGGACTGGTACAGTCTACACCACGGGGACAGATATATTCTACACTACAGGGACTGATACATTCTACACTACAGGGACTGATACAGTCTACACTACAGGGACTGATACAGTCTACACTACAGGGACTGATACAGTCTACACTACAGGGACTGATACAGTCTACAATACATGGACTGATACATTCTACACTATAGGGACTGGTACAGTCTACACCACGGGGACAGATACATTCTACACTACAGGGACTGATACATTCTACAATATAGGGACTGATACATTCTACACTACAGGGACTGATACAGTCTACAATATAGGGACTGATACATTCTACACTACAGGGACTGATACAGTCTACAATATAGGGACTGATACATTCTACACTACAGGGACTGATACAGTCTACAATATAGGGACTGATACATTCTACACTACAGGGACTGATACATTCTACAATATAGGGACTGATACATTCTACACTACAGGGACTGATACAGTCTACAATATAGGGACTGATACATTCTACACTACAGGGACTGATACAGTCTACAATATAGGGACTGATACATTCTACACTACAGGGACTGATACATTCTACACTACAGGGACTGATACAGTCTACAATACAGGGACTGATACATTCTACACTATAGGGACTGGTACAGTCTACACCACGGGGACAGATACATTCTACACTACAGGGACTGATACATTCTACAATATAGGGACTGATACATTCTACACTACAGGGACTGATACAGTCTACAATATAGGGACTGATACATTCTACAATATAGGGACTGATACATTCTACACTACAGGGACTGATACAGTCTACAATATAGGGACTGATACAGTCTACAATATAGGGACTGATACATTCTACACTACAGGGACTGATACATTCTACACTACAGGGACTGATACAGTCTACAATATAGGGACTGATACATTCTACACTACAGGGACTGATACATTATACACTACAGGGACTGATACAGTCTACAATATAGGGACTGATACAGTCTACAATATAGGGACTGATACATTCTACACTACAGGGACTGATACATTCTACACTACAGGGACTGATACAGTCTACACTACAGGGACTGATACATTCTACACTACAGGGACTGATACAGTCTACAATATAGGGACTGATACATTCTACACTACAGGGACTGATACATTCTACAATATAGGGACTGATACATTCTACAATATAGGGACTGATACATTCTACACTACAGGGACTGATACAGTCTACACTACAGGGACTGATACAGTCTACACCACGGGGACTGATACATTCTAGAGTACAAGGACGGATACAGTGTCTGTTTAGCATTTGTTCAATCACACACCCACAGGGATGTTGTTGAGGCTGTGTGTGTGTGTGCACGTGTTTGTGACTGATTGATTTTTACACAGGGGCTTGTTGACTAGACATCCTGGACATTACCGGAATTAAATCACATAATTTGTGTCACATCTGGAAAGCTCCACTCGCAGTATTCCATCCACTCACATGTCCTCCTCTTCTATCCTCCTCTTCAAACCACCTCTTCTATCCTCCTCTTCTATTCTCCTCTTCTATCCTCTGTTTCTATCCTCCTCTTCTATCCTCCTCTTCTATCCTCCTCTTCAAACCACCTCTTCTCTCCTCCTCTTCCATTCTCTGTTTCTATTCTCCTCTTCTATCCTCCTCTTCTATTCTCCTCTTCTATCCTCTGTTCCTATTCTCCTCTTCTATCCGCCTCTTCTATTCTCCTCTTCTATCCTCCTCTTCTATTCTCCTCTTCTATCCTCCTCTTCTATTCTCCTCTTCTATCCTCTGTTTCTATTCTCCTCTTCTATCCTCTGTTCCTATTCTCCTCTTCTATTCTCTGTTTCTATTCACCTCTTCTCTCCTCCTCTTCTATTCTCCTCTTCTATTCTCCTCTTCTATCCTCCTCTTCTATTCTCTGTTTCTATTCTCCTCTTCTCTCCTCCTCTTCTATTCTCCTCTTCTATTCTCTGTTTCTATTCTCCTCTTCTCTCCTCCTCTTCTATTCTCCTCTTCTATCCTCTGTTTCTATTTTCCTCTTCTATTCTCTGTTTCTCTCCACCTCTTCTATCTTCCTCTTCTATTCTCCTTTTCTATCCTCTGTTTCTATTCTCCTCTTCTATCCTCCTCTTCTATTCTCCTCTTCTATCCTCTGTTTCTATTCTCCTCTTCTATTCTCCTCTTCTATTCTCCTCTTCTATTCTCTGTTTCTATTCTCCTCTTCTATCCTCCTCTTCTATTCTCCTCTTCTATCCTCTGTTTCTCTCCTCCTCTTCTATTCTCTGTTTCTATTCTCCTCTTCTATCGTCCTCTTCTATTCTCCTCTTCTATCCTCCTCTTCTATTCTCCTCTTCTATCCTCTGTTTCTCTCCTCCTCTTCTATCCTCTGTTTCTATTCTCCTCTTCTATCCTCCTTTTCTATCCTCCTCTTCTATCCTCTCTGTCTTGTTATTGCTCTACTCAGGTTGTAACAGGAGCTGTAAAGCAGACTTGGGTTCAAATAGTATTTTAAATATTTATTGTTATTATATTATATTGTTGAACCTGCATGGAGTGCCAGGTGGGCAGTGTTTACACTTGTGGGACAATCCCATTGGTGCAATTGTGTCAGGCAAGCCCAACCAAGCCCAACTAATGCATTTGAACGATTTTGAATACTATTTGAACCCGAGTCTGCTCTGGAGTGAAGTGGACTTTGGGTTCAGCCTGGTCCTGCGGCCTGCTGGGTAGAGAGGGGGTTGCTGGGTAGGAAGGTCAGGTATGTCAGCCCTGGCCCCAGTGGAACTGCGGGGAGGCTGGTTGCCATGCAACAAGGTTTCCATTGAACTGAACTTCTCCCAAATGTAGTCATACCAAGGATAAGATGAACTGTCTCTTATTTCAACAGAACAGCTCTGGGCACTAAATCTATGTTATGCAAGGAAGGATAGGACAGCCTGGCTTGTCTGAGTCCAGAGAAGCAACAACACAGACATTTCTCTTTCCTTCTGGCAAAGATCAGTAGAGAGATTTCTGGGTAGTTTTCTTGGAAATTATGACGGGTCAAAGAAAATACTGTTTTGAATGGGAGTTCAGAGAAGTCTAAGAATCTGTCCGTCAGTCACACCTCGGCAGGTAGCCTAGTGGTTAGAGCGTTGGGTCAGTAACCCAAAGGTTGCTGGATTGAATCCTCGAGCTGACAAGGTAAAGATCTGTCTTTCTGCCCCTGAACAAGGCAGTTAACCCACTGTTCCTAGGCCGTCATTGAAAATAAGAATGTGTTTTTAACTGACTTGCCTGGTTAAATAAAGGTAACTAAAATAAATAAAACACATCACAGCATCCAAAAATGTATTTATAAAAAAAACCTTTGTTTTGAAGGGATTAAACCCTCGTTTGAAGTTGACGTCAACCCCAAGAGACTGACCCCTTCCTGGACCCCCTTTGGGAAGGGGCCTCCTTTCTCACATCAGCAACTCTGTAGTCCCACAGGAAGGATGAGAGAAGGAGTAGAAAAAGAGGAAGAAAACAAAGGGTGGAGGGGTGGGTGGTTGGGGGGGGGGTGTGGAGGGATGATACACAGCATAAAAAGCTGCTTTACTGTGCATGTGCTGCCTTCCAAAGAATCATGGCTGGCCAATCCAATGAGCTATAGGCATACTGTCACACCCTGATCTGTTTCATCTGTCTTTGTGCTTGTCTCCACCCCGCTCCAGGTGTCGCCCATCTTCTCCATTTATCCCCTGTGTATTTATACCTGTGTTTTCTGTTTGTCTGTTGCCAGTTCGTTTTGTTCGTCAAGCCCTTTGCTCCTGTCTGTGTCTATGTCCTGTTTCCCCAGTTTTGACCATTCTGCCTGCCCTGAGCCTGCCTGCTATTGCTGTACCTTGTCACACCATCCTGGATTTTTGACCTCTGCCTGCCCTGACCCTGAGACTGCCTGCCGTTCTGATCTGGATTACTGACCTCTGGCTGCCCTTTGACCTGTCGTTTTGTCTGCCCCCTGTTCTCGTCATAAACCTTTGTTACTTCAACATTGTCTGCAGCTGGATCTTCTCATGAAACGTGATACATATTTAATTGACAAGTCTGAAAGTGTTTGTTGAGTGTTGAATAAACCCAGATAAAGGAACTTCTGTCCAACAACTTTCAAGTCAACCTGACATTTTTTCCAGCTTTTACTGGCATTCTCACTCCTCCTCATGGTGCATCTCAAAACATGATCTATAACACTATATCTATAATCCTTTTGTAGGGTAATGCAGAGGGAACGATGTGAAGGAAGAGCAACGTGTCTGTAGAGGCTAGGGATCTGACATTGAAGATATATGGGCATGAAATGTTTGTGCCCTTGTGACTGACCAGGGTTCATAACCAGGGACCTCTAGATGCTACAAGACTGTGTTAGCCTGTTGAGCTAAGTTTAAGTGTGGACATTAGCTTGAGACGCTAACACAAGTCTTCAGGTCTTAAGCTTCAAGAGAGGTGTAAAGGTCGGCCTATATGGCTGCATTTTACACAGGCAGCCTGATCATTTTTTCATGAATTGATCTTTTGACCAATCAGATCAGCTATTTTGCCCATAATTGGGGGAAATCTGAATTCGGCTGCCTGTGTAAATACAGCTTAAGTGCACCCCAATAATCTTGACTATTTAGGACTGGTGTCCCTGAGACAGGTTAAGGCTTGAACTTGAACAGATAATCTCCATTGCATATGCCAGGATAATCTCTCATGTCCTGAACAGGACCATCTCATAGACATGGCCTGACTGTCAGGCTATTGTGTAGACTAAAGTCAGAATGTACTGTGCTAAGTGTCTACTAAGGAAAGGGTCATTTTGGGTACACAGTAATATGTTGTGTCTGTCCTGATTCCTGTTTTCCAACGGAAACGTGAAGAGTGTGAATGACTAGTAGCTGTAAGATTTTATATTATGGGGAACTGTGCTAACACGGCCTTCTAATGCAGGTGCTTGGGTGTTATCAAGTCAGGTCATACTGTTGTTGTGGTGTACTGTACATAAACATATAATGAATATAACAGACGTGGAAGGTCTAACCCTGGCAATTTGACTGGTGAATTCATGGGTACACTCACAATGGCTGCCTGGTATTGTGATGCAATCATTTCCATGGTATTTTGGAATGTTCTATCAACTGATGCTGCGTTGCCATGGTAATATACACAGAGTGTGAAAAACATTAGGAACACCTTAATATTGAGTTGCACTTCCTTTTGACCCCAGAACAGCCTCAATTTGTTGAGGCATGGACTACAAGGTGTTGAAAGCGTTCCACAGGGATGCTGGCCCATGTTGACTCTACAAGGTGTTGAAAGCGTTCCACAGGGATGCTGGCCCATGTTGACTCTACAAGGTGTTGAAAGCGTTCCACAGGGATGCTGGCCCATGTTGACTCTACAAGGTGTTGAAAGCGTTCCACAGGGATGCTGGCCCATGTTGACTCTACAAGGTGTTGAAAGCGTTCCACAGGGATGCTGGCCCATGTTGACTCTACAAGGTGTTGAAAGCGTTCCACAGGGATGCTGGCCCATGTTGACTCTACAAGGTGTTGAAAGCATTCCACAGGGATGCTGGCCCATGTTGACTCTACAAGGTGTTGAAAGCGTTCCACAGGGATGCTGGCCCATGTTGACTCTACAAGGTGTTGAAAGCGTTCCACAGGGATGCTGGCCCATGTTGACTCTACAAGGTGTTGAAAGCGTTCCACAGGGATGCTGGCCCATGTTGACTCTACAAGGTGTTGAAAGCGTTCCACAGGGATGCTGGCCCATGTTGACTCTACAAGGTGTTGAAAGCGTTCCACAGGGATGCTGGCCCATGTTGACTCTACAAGGTGTTGAAAGCGTTCCACAGGGATGCTGACCCATGTTGACTCTACAAGGTGTTGAAAGCGTTCCACAGGGATGCTGGCCCATGTTGACTCTACAAGGTGTTGAAAGCGTTCCACAGGGATGCTGGCCCATGTTGACTCTACAAGGTGTTGAAAGCGTTCCACAGGGATGCTGGCCCATGTTGACTCCAATGCTTCCCACAGTCTGTTTTGTTATTGTTTTTAATAACCTGCCCAGGGACTGCAGTTGAAAATTAGCCAGCTGGCTAAAACGGCACTTATACTGAAACATTGATTATTGTGCACTGTCCCTGTAAAAATAAAATAAATAAATAAACACAGTTGTGTCAAGTTGGCTGGATGTCCTTTGGGTGGTGGACCCTTTCTTGATACACACAGGAAACTGTTGAGCATGAAAAACCCAGCAGTGTTGCAGTTCTTGACACACTCAGACAGTTGTGCCTGGAATCTACTACCATACTCCGTTCAAAGGCACTTAAACTTTTGTCTTGCCCATTCACTCTTTGAATGGCGCACACACACACAAGCCATATCTCAACTGTCTCAAGGCTTACAAATCCTTCTTTAACCCGTCTCCTCCCTCTTCATCTACACTGATTGAAGTGGATTTAACAGGTGACGTCAACAAGGGATCATATCTTTCACCTGGATTCACCTGGTCAGTCTGTCATGGGAAGAGCAGGTGTTCATAATGTTTTGTACACTCAGTGTATAATGTTCATTCAAATGATGCTAACTGATGTGGCTCGTGAAATGGAATGTATCTTTTGTAATGTCAGTTGATTTGACTCAACACATCACTTTTACTTCCTGGCATGGGTACACTCAAAATGTCTGCCAGTCCACCCATTATGTCAGAATTAACTTGAATGGAGCCGCCTGTTTTAATTATTTCTATTTCTACGGTAATGTATATGGTCTGATTTCGTTTTCTTATATCACTCAACTGCTGAGCGAACATTATTTATGACGTGAGAGACCAAAAGAGACATAGTACCATTTGACTGAGGCTCGTTCAACAGTATTGGACTGCTTGTGAAGTAATGTACCTCTTCTTAATGGTAGAGTACACAGTAAAGTTCCATATTGGGAATCAATTCCAGTTTGTCAAACAAAAGAGACCGAAACACTTAGAAAATCAACTGCAGGATAAAATCCTAACAACGTTCACTTTGGTTACAGATGTTAATATCGTCACACTTGTCAGGGATTCATCACAAAATATATACCCCCCCAAAAAAAGTTAACTCTTGACTTTGGCTCATGAACACAAAACAATCGGAATCCGATCCCTCTCAAACACCTCGAGGCACAACGCTGTACACAACACGCACTTCCCCACATGGTAGTGGAAAGATAACAGGGTGCTGTAACGGGGCCTGTGATATTTCAGAGGAAAAAGGAAACCATCCGTCATGAGCTGACTTCTAAGTGGCTCGACAGTGGCTGTCTACCAGTTACAAACAAAACAGACACCCTCACTTTAACCTTCAAGTCTATATTAGTGAAATCACAACAGGCCATTCATTGTTGGTTGTTAGTTCCTATTGTTCCATTGTCTCTTGCTGTTCACCTCAAACTACAGTGATAATTGATGGGATTTACATAGAGGTTTCCAGTGCTCAGATCTTTTTTTATATGGCATGTAGTTTATACTAGTTTTCAGTCTACTAGTTGACTAACAACTGCACCCATTACAAGTCACACACAATACAGCTCGGCTCCTTTTCCCTGGACTACACAGCTGGACGTCAAGCAAACAAACACCCTCAGTGGGTCATATGTCGTTGGCTTTTTTTTCTCATGAGGCACTTTTGATCCAGAAAAGCAGAAGGGAGAGTCAGCCATGTGACTCAGAGGAAGAAAAGGCATCAAACTGGGCTGAAAGTCAGAGATCTTTTTTTAAGAGGAGGGAGGAGGAGGAGGAGGTGGGAGTGATTCATTTGCAGACATGGGTTTAAATACTATTTGAAATAATTTCAAATGCTTTAGTTGTGCTTGATTAAGCTGGCCTGTTGCAATAAACTAATTGAATTCCCAAACTCCGCCCATATGGCAACTTCAGGCTACTGCCAATTTCAACTCGTTTTTGAAGTGAACATAAGTGAGTCTCCAGACATGTGTGTTCCTGTCCGGGAGAATGAAGAAAACAGACATAATTCAACTAATTGGTCTCTGTCTGTGAAATATATAAGGCAAGCTACAAATCCCTCTGGAAGGATTTTGATGGTCCGAAGGCAGGCTACTCAAACAGTAGGGCCAGGTGTTTTCCTGACCACATCACCTAACCAGTGCTGGCAGTAATTGTGCTTCATGTGACCAGAGTTTTCCTGGTCATGTGAGGTGGTCAGGAACATCTCCATGCCCTACCAGTTAGTACTACTCCTGCTGATTCAGTTAGTACTATTCCTGCTGGTTCAGTTAGTACTACTCCTGCTGGTTCAGTTAGTACTACTCCTGCTGAATCAGCAGAGTGCCTGGTTCAGTTTGTACTACTCCTGCTGAATCAGCAGAGTGCATGGTTCAGTTAGTACTACTCCTGCTGGTTCAGTTAGTATTACTCCTGCTGGTTCAGTTAGTACTACTCCTGCTGAATCAGCAGAGTGCATGGTTCAGTTAGTACTACTCCTGCTGGTTCAGTTAGTACTACTCCTGCTGGTTCAGTTTGTACTACTCCTGCTGAATCAGCAGAGTGCATGGTTCAGTTAGTACTACTCCTGCTGGTTCAGTTAGTATTACTCCTGCTGGTTCAGTTAGTATTACTCCTGCTGAATCAGCAGAGTGCCTGGTTCAGTTAGTACTAATCCTGCTGGTTCAGTTTGTACTACTCCTGCTGAATCAGCAGAGTGCCTGGTTCAGTTAGTACTACTCCTGCTGGTTCAGTTAGTACTACTCCTGCTGAATCAGCAGAGTGCCTGGTTCAGTTAGTACTAATCCTGCTGGTTCAGTTTGTACTACTCCTGCTGAATCAGCAGAGTGCCTGGTTCAGTTAGTACTACTCCTGCTGGTTCAGTTAGTACTACTCCTGCTGGTTCAGTTAGTACTATTCCTGCTGGTTCAGTTAGTACGACTCCTGCTGGTTCAGTTAGTACTACTCCTGCTGAATCAGCAGAGTGCCTGGTTCAGTTAGTACTACTCCTGCTGGTTCAGTTAGTATTACTCCTGCTTGTTCAGTTAGTATTACTCCTGCTGGTTCAGTTAGTACTACTCCTGCTGGATCAGCAGAGTGCCTGGTTCAGTTAGTACTAATCCTGCTGGTTCAGTTAGTACGACTCCTGCTGGTTCAGTTTGTACTACTCCTGCTGAATCAGTAGAGTGCCTGGTTCAGTTAGTACTACTCCTGCTGGTTCAGTTAGTACAACTCCTGCTGGTTCAGTTAGTACTACTCCTGCTGATTCAGCAGAGTGCCTGGTTCAGTTAGTACTACTCCTGCTGGTTCAGTTAGTACTACTCATGCTGGTTCAGTTAGTACTATTCCCGCTGAATCAGCAGAGAGCCTGGTTCAGTTTGTTCTACTCCTGCTGAATCAGCAGAGCGCCTGGTTCAGTTAGTACTACTCCTGCTGGTTCAGTTAGTACTACTCCTGCTGGTTCAGTTAGTACTACTCCTGCTGATTCAGCAGAGTGCCTGGTTCAGTTAGTACTACTCCTGCTGGTTCAGTTAGTACTACTCATGCTGGTTCAGTTAGTACTATTCCCGCTGAATCAGCAGAGAGCCTGGTTCAGTTTGTTCTACTCCTGCTGAATCAGCAGAGCGCCTGGTTCAGTTAGTACTACTCCTGCTGGTTCAGTTAGTACTACTCCTGCTGAATCAGCAGAGCACCTGATTCAGTTTGTTCTACTCCTGCTGAATCAGCAGTGCGCCTGGATCAGTTAGTACTACTGCTGGTTCAATTAGTAGTACTCCTGCTGAATCAGCAGAGTGCCTGGTTCAGTTAGTACTACTCCTGCTGGTTCAGTTAGTAGTACTCCTGCTGAATCAGCAGAGCGCCTGGTTCAGTTAGTACTACTCCTGCTGGTTCAGTTAGTACTACTCCTGCTGAATCAGCAGAGCGCCTGGTTCAGTTAGTACTACTCCTGCTGGTTCAGTTAGTACTACTCCTGCTGGTTCAGTTAGTACTACTCCTGCTGAATCAGTAGAGTGCCTGGTTCAGTTTGTTCTACTCCTGCTGAATCAGCAGAGTCCCTGGTTCAGTTTGTACTATTCCTGCTGGTTCAGTTAGTACTACTCCTGCTGAATCAGCAGAGCACCTGGTTCAGTTTGTTCTACTCCTGCTGGTTCAGTTAGTACAACTCCTGCTGGTTCAGTTAGTACTACTCTTGCTGAATCAGCAGAGCACCTGGTTCAGTTTGTTCTAGTCCTGCTGAATCAGTTAGTACTATTCCCGCTGAATCAGCAGAGTCCCTGTTACAGTTAGTACTACTCCTGCTGGTTCAGTTTGTACTACTCCTGCTGAATCAGTAGAGCACCTGGTTCAGTTAGTACTAGTCCTGCTGGTTCAGTTTGTACTACTCCTGCTGTTTCAGTTAGTACTACTCCTGCTGAATATGTAGAGTGCCTGGTTCAGTTACTGCTACTCCTGCTGGTTCAGTTAGTACTATTCCTGCTGGTTCTGTTAGTGCTACTCCTGCTGGTTCAGTTAGTGCTACTCCTGCTGAATCAGCAGAGAGCCTGGTTCAGTTAGTAGTACTCCTGCTGGTTCAGTTAGTACTACTCCTGCTGGTTCAGTTAGTATTACTCCTGCTGGTTCAGTTAGTAGTACTGCTGAATCAGCAGAGAGCCTGGTTCAGTTTGTACTACTCCTGCTGAATCAGCAGAGCACCTGATTCAGTTCATACTACTCCTGCTGGTTCAGTTAGTACTACTCCTGCTGAATCAGCAGAGCACCTGGTTCAGTTAGTACTACTCCTGCTGGTTTGGTTAGTACTACTCCTGCTGAATCAGTAGAGTGCCTGGTTCAGTTTGTTCGACTCCTGCTGAATCAGCAGAGAGCCTGTTTCAGTTAGTACTACTCCTGCTGATTCAGTTAGTACTATTCACGCTGAATAGGCAGAGCACCTGGTTCAGTTAGTACTACTCCTGCTGGTTCAGTTCGTACTACTCCTGCTGAATCAGCAGAGCACCTGGTTCAATTAGTACTACTCCTGCTGGTTTGGTTAGTACTACTCCTGCTGAATCAGTAGAGTGCCTGGTTCAGTTTGTTCGACTCCTGCTGAATCAGCAGAGAGCCTGTTTCAGTTAGTACTACTCCTGCTGATTCAGTTAGTACTATTCCCGCTGAATAGGCAGAGCACCTGGTTCAGTTAGTACTACTCCTGCTGGTTCAGTTCGTACTACTCCTGCTGAATCAGCAGAGCACCTGGTTCAATTAGTACTACTCCTGCTGGTTTGGTTAGTACTACTCCTGCTGAATCAGTAGAGTGCCTGGTTCAGTTTGTTCGACTCCTGCTGAATCAGCAGAGCACCTGGTTCAGTTAGTACTACTCCTGCTGAATCAGCAGAGCGCCTGGTTCAGTTAGGACTACTCCTGCTGGTTAAGTTTGTTCTACTCCTGCTGAATCAGCGGAGTGCCTGGATCAGTTAGTACTACTCCTGCTGGTTTGGTTAGTACTACTTCTGCTGAATCAGTAGAGTGCCTGGTTCAGTTTGTTCGACTCCTGCTGAATCAGCAGAGAGCCTGGTTCAGTTAGTACTACTCCTGCTGATTCAGTTAGTACTACTCCTGCTGGTTCAGTTAGTACTACTCCTGCTGGTTCAGTTAGTACTACTCCTGCTGGTTCAGTTAGTACTACTCCTGCTGGTTCAGTTAGTAGTACTCCTGCTGAATCAGCAGAGAGCCTGGTTCAGTTTGTACTACTCCTGCTGAATCAGCAGAGCACCTGATTCAGTTAGTACTATTCCCGCTGAATAGGCAGAGCACCTGGTTCAGTTAGTACTACTCCTGCTGGTTCAGTTAGTACTACTCCTGCTGAATCAGCAGAGCACCTGGTTCAATTAGTACTACTCCTGCTGGTTTGGTTAGTACTACTCCTGCTGAATCAGTAGAGTGCCTGGTTCAGTTTGTTAGACTCCTGCTGAATCAGCAGAGAGCCTGGTTCAGTTAGTACTACTCCTGCTGATTCAGTTAGTACTACTCCTGCTGGTTCAGTTAGTACTACTCCTGCTGGTTCAGTTAGTACTACTCCTGCTGAATCAGCAGATAGCCTGGTTCAGTTTGTACTACTCCTGCTGAATCAGCAGAGCACCTGATTCAGTTCGTACTATTCCCGCTGAATAGGCAGAGCACCTGGTTCAGTTAGTACTACTCCTGCTGGTTCAGTTAGTACTACTCCTGCTGAATCAGCAGAGCACCTGGTTCAATTAGTACTACTCCTGCTGGTTTGGTTAGTACTATTCCCGCTGAATAGGCAGAGCACCTGGTTCAGTTTGTTCGACTCCTGCTGAATCAGCAGAGCGCCTGGGTCAGTTAGTACTACTCCTGCTGGTTCAGTTAGTAGTACTCCTGCTGAATCAGCAGAGCGCCTGGTTCAGTTAGTACTACTCCTGCTGGTTCAGTTAGTACTATTCCCGCTGAATAGGCAGAGCACCTGGTTCAGTTTGTTAGACTCCTGCTGAATCAGCAGAGTGCCTGGGTCAGTTAGTACTACTCCTGCTGGTTCAGTTAGTACTACTCCTGCTGAATCAGCAGAGCGCCTGGTTCAGTTAGTACTACTCCTGCTGGTTCAGTTAGTAGTACTCCTGCTGAATCAGCAGAGCACCTGGTTCAGTTTGTTCTACTCCTGCTGAATCAGCAGTGCGCCTGGTTCAGTTCGTACTACTCCTGCTGGTTAAGTTTGTTCTACTCCTGCTGAATCAGCAGAGAGCCTGGTTCAGTTGGTAGTACTCCTGCTGAATCAGCAGAGCGCCTGGTTCAGTTAGTACTACTCCTGCTGAATCAGTAGAGTGCCTGGTTCAGTTTGTTCGACTCCTGCTGAATCAGCAGACAACCTGGTTCAGTTAGTACTACTCCTGATGATTCAGTTAGTAGTACTCCTGCTGGTTCAGTTAGTACTACTCCTGCTGGTTCAGTTAGTACTACTCCTGCTGGTTCAGTTAGTACTACTCCTGCTGGTTCAGTTAGTAGTACTCCTACTGAATCAGCAGAGAGCCTGGTTCAGTTTGTACTACTCCTGCTGAATCAGCAGAGCACCTGATTCAGTTAGTACTATTCCCGCTGAATAGGCAGAGCACCTGGTTCAGTTAGTACTACTCCTGATGGTTCAGTTAGTACTACTCCTGCTGAATCAGCAGAGCACCTGGTTCAATTAGTACTACTCCTGCTGGTTTGGTTAGTACTACTCCTGCTGAATCAGTAGAGAGCCTGGTTCAGTTAGTACTACTCCTGTTGATTCAGTTAGTACTACTCCTGCTGGTTCAGTTAGTACTACTCCTGCTGGTTCAGTTAGTAGTACTCCTGCTGAATCAGCAGAGAGCCTGGTTCAGTTTGTACTACTCCTGCTGAATCAGCAGAGCACCTGATTCAGTTAGTACTACTCCTGCTGGTTCAGTTAGTACTACTCCTGCTGAATCAGCAGAGCACCTGGTTCAATTAGTACTACTCCTGCTGGTTTGGTTAGTACTACTCCTGCTGAATCAGTAGAGTGCCTGGTTTAGTTTGTTAGACTCCTGCTGAATCAGCAGAGAGCCTGGTTCAGTTAGTACTACTCCTGCTGATTCAGTTAGTACTAATCCTGCTGGTTCAGTTAGTACAACTCCTGCTGGTTCAGTTAGTACTACTCCTGCTGAATCAGCAGAGCACCTGGTTCAGTTTGTACTACTCCTGCTGGTTCAGTTAGTACTATTCCTGCTGAATCAGCAGAGCACCTGGTTCAGTTAGTACTATTCCTGCTGGTTCAGTTAGTACTATTCCCGCTGAATCAGGCAGAGCACCTGGTTCAGTTTGTTAGACTCCTGCTGAATCAGCAGAGCACCTGGTTCAGTTAGTACTACTCCTGCTGGTTCAGTTAGTACTACTCCTGCTGAATCAGCAGAGCACCTGGTTCAGTTAGTACTACTCCTGCTGGTTCAGTTAGTAGTACTCCTGCTGAATCAGCAGAGCATCTGGTTCAGTTTGTTCTACTCCTGCTGAATCAGCAGAGAGCCTGGTTCAGTTGGTAGTACTCCTGCTGAATCAGCAGAGTGCCTGGTTCAGTTAGGACTACTCCTGCTGGTTAAGTTTGTTCTACTCCTGCTGAATCAGCAGAGTGCCTGGATCAGTTTGTTCGACTCCTGCTGAATCAGCAGAGAGCCTGGTTCAGTTAGTACTACTCCTGATTATTCAGTTAGTAGTACTCCTGCTGGTTCAGTTAGTACTACTCCTGCTGGTTCAGTTAGTACTACTCCTGCTGGTTCAGTTAGTAGTACAGGAGTACAGCAGAGAGCCTGATTCAGTTAGTACTATTCCCGCTGAATAGGCAGAGCACCTGGTTCAGTTAGTACTACTCCTGCTGGTTCAGTTAATACTACTCCTGCTGAATCAGCAGAGCACCTGGTTCAATTAGTACTACTCCTGCTGGTTTGGTTAGTACTACTCCTGCTGAATCAGTAGAGAGCCTGGTTCAGTTAGTACTACTCCTGCTGATTCAGTTAGTACTACTCCTGCTGGTTCAGTTAGTACTACTCCTGCTGGTTCAGTTAGTAGTACTCCTGCTGAATCAGCAGAGAGCCTGGTTCAGTTTGTACTACTCCTGCTGAATCAGCAGAGCACCTGATTCAGTTAGTACTACTCCTGCTGGTTCAGTTAGTACTACTCCTGCTGAATCAGCAGAGCACCTGGTTCAATTAGTACTACTCCTGCTGGTTTGGTTAGTACTACTCCTGCTGAATCAGTAGAGTGCCTGGTTCAGTTTGTTCGACTCCTGCTGAATCAGCAGAGAGCCTGGTTCAGTTAGTACTACTCCTGCTGATTCAGTTAGTACTAATCCTGCTGGTTCAGTTAGTACAACTCCTGCTGGTTCAGTTAGTAGTACTCCTGAATCAGCAGAGAGCCTGGTTCAGTTTGTACTACTCCTGCTGAATCAGCAGAGCACCTGGTTCAGTTAGTACTACTCCTGCTGGTTCAGTTAGTACTACTCCTGCTGAATCAGGAGAGTGCCTGGTTCAGTTTGTTCTACTCCTGCTGAATCAGCAGAGTGCCTGTTCAGTTAGTACTATTCCTGCTGGTTCAGTTAGTACTACTCCTGCTGGTCCAGTTAGTACTACTCCCTGCTGAATATGTAGAGCGCCTGAGTGCCTGGTTCAGTTACTGCTACTCCTGCTGGTTCAGTTAGTACTACTCCTGCTGAATCAGTTAGACGACTCCCTGGTTCAGTTAGTACTACTCCTGCTGAATATGTAGAGTGCCTGGTTCAGTTACTGCTACTCCTGCTGGTTCAGTTAGTACTATTCCTGCTGGTTCAGTTAGTGCTACTCCTGCTGGTTCAGTAGAGTCCCTGGTTCAGTTAGTACTACTCCTGCTGGTTCAGTTTGTAGTACTCCTGCTGAATCAGCAGAGAGCCTGGTTCAGTTAGTACTACTCCTGCTGGTTCAGTTAGTACTACTCCTGCTGGTTCAGTTAATACTACTCATGCTGGTTCAGTTATTACTACTCCTGCTGAATCAGCAGAGCACCTGGTTCAATTAGTACTACTCCTGCTGGTTTGGTTAGTACTACTCCTGCTGAATCAGTAGAGAGCCTGGTTCAGTTAGTACTACTCCTGCTGATTCAGTTAGTACTACTCCTGCTGGTTCAGTTAGTACTACTCCTGCTGGTTCAGTTAGTAGTACTCCTGCTGAATCAGCAGAGAGCCTGGTTCAGTTTGTACTACTCCTGCTGAATCAGCAGAGCACCTGATTCAGTTAGTACTACCCTGCTGGTTCAGTTAGTACTACTCCTGCTGGTTCAGTTAATCAGCAGAGCACCTGGTTCAATTAGTACTACTCCTGCTGGTTTGGTTAGTACTACTCCTGCTGAATCAGTAGAGAGCCTGGTTCAGTTAGTACTACTCCTGCTGATTCAGTTAGTACTACTCCTGCTGGTTCAGTTAGTACTACTCCTGCTGGTTCAGTTAGTAGTACTCCTGCTGAATCAGCAGAGAGCCTGGTTCAGTTTGTACTACTCCTGCTGAATCAGCAGAGCACCTGATTCAGTTAGTACTACTCCTGCTGGTTCAGTTAGTACTACTCCTGCTGAATCAGCAGAGCACCTGGTTCAATTAGTACTACTCCTGCTGGTTTGGTTAGTACTACTCCTGCTGAATCAGTAGAGTGCCTGGTTCAGTTTGTTCGACTCCTGCTGAATCAGCAGAGAGCCTGGTTCAGTTTGTACTACTCCTGCTGAATCAGTAGAGAGCCTGGTTCAGTTAGTACTTGTCCTGCTGATTCAGTTAGTACTACTCCTGCTGGTTCAGTTAGTACTACTCCTGCTGAATCAGCAGAGCACCTGGTTCAATTAGTACTACTCCAGCTGGTTTGGTTAGTACTATTCCCGCTGAATAGGCAGAGCACCTGGTTCAGTTTGTTCGACTCCTGCTGAATCAGCAGAGCGCCTGGGTGAGTTAGTACTACTCCTGCTGGTTCAGTTAGTAGTACTCCTGCTGAATCAGCAGAGCGCCTGGTTCAGTTAGTACTACTCCTGCTGGTTCAGTTAGTACTATTCCCGCTGAATAGGCAGAGCACCTGGTTCAGTTTGTTAGACTCCTGCTGAATCAGCAGAGCGCCTGGGTCAGTTAGTACTACTCCTGCTGGTTCAGTTAGTACTACTCCTGCTGAATCAGCAGAGCGCCTGGTTCAGTTAGTACTACTCCTGCTGGTTCAGTTAGTAGTACTCCTGCTGAATCAGCAGAGCACCTGGTTCAGTTTGTTCTACTCCTGCTGAATCAGCAGTGCGCCTGGTTCAGTTCGTACTACTCCTGCTGGTTAAGTTTGTTCTACTCCTGCTGAATCAGCAGAGAGCCTGGTTCAGTTTGTAGTACTCCTGCTGAATCAGCAGAGCGCCTGGTTCAGTTAGGACTACTCCTGCTAGTTCAGTTAATGCTACTCCTGCTGAATCAGAAGAGTGCCTGGTTCAGTTTGTTCTACTCCTGCTGAATCAGCAGAGTGCCTAGTTCAGTTCGTACTATTCCTGCTGGTTCAGTTAGTACTACTCCTGCTGGTCCAGTTAGTACTACTCCTGCTGAATATGTAGAGTGCCTGGTTCAGTTACTGCTACTCCTGCTGGTTCAGTTAGTACTACTCCTGCTGGTTCAGTTAGTGCTACTCCTGCTGGTTCAGTAGAGTGCATGGTTCAGTTTGTTCCACTCCTGCTGAATTAGCAGAGTCCCTGGTTCAGTTAGTACTACTCCTGCTGGTTCAGTTTGTAGTACTCCTGCTGAATCAGCAGAGAGCCTGGTTCAGTTAGTACTACTCCTGCTGGTTCAGTTAGTACTACTCCTGCTGGTTCAGTTAGTACTACTCCTGATGGTTCAGTTAGTACTACTCCTGCTGAATCAGCAGAGCACCTGGTTCAATTAGTACTACTCCTGCTGGTTTGGTTAGTACTACTCCTGCTGAATCAGTAGAGAGCCTGGTTCAGTTAGTACTAGTCCTGCTGATTCAGTTAGTACTACTCCTGCTGGTTCAGTTAGTACTACTCCTGCTGGTTCAGTTAGTAGTACTCCTGCTGAATCAGCAGAGAGCCTGGTTCAGTTTGTACTACTCCTGCTGAATCAGCAGAGCACCTGGTTCAGTTAGTACTACTCCTGCTGGTTCAGTTAGTACTACTCCTGCTGAATCAGCAGAGCACCTGGTTCAGTTAGTACTACTCCTGCTGGTTCAGTTAGTACTACTCCTGCTGAATCAGTAGAGCGCCTGGGTCAGTTAGTACTACTCCTGCTGGTTCAGTTAGTAGTACTCCTGCTGAATCAGCAGAGAGCCTGGTTCAGTTTGTACTACTCCTGCTGAATCAGCAGAGCACCTGATTCAGTTAGTACTACTCCTGCTGGTTCAGTTAGTACTACTCCTGCTGAATCAGCAGAGCACCTGGTTCAATTAGTACTACTCCTGCTGGTTTGGTTAGTACTACTCCTGCTGAATCAGTAGAGTGCCTGGTTTAGTTTGTTAGACTCCTGCTGAATCAGCAGAGAGCCTGGTTCAGTTAGTACTACTCCTGCTGATTCAGTTAGTACTAATCCTGCTGGTTCAGTTAGTACAACTCCTGCTGGTTCAGTTAGTAGTACTCCTACTGAATCAGCAGAGAGCCTGGTTCAGTTTGTACTACTCCTGCTGAATCAGCAGAGCACCTGATTCAGTTAGTACTATTCCCGCTGAATAGGCAGAGCACCTGGTTCAGTTAGTACTACTCCTGCTGTTTCAGTTAGTACTACTCCTGCTGAATCAGCAGAGCACCTGGTTCAATTAGTACTACTCCTGCTGGTTTGGTTAGTACTACTCCTGCTGAATCAGTAGAGTGCCTGGTTCAGTGTGTACTACACCTGCTGAATCAGCAGAGCACCTGGTTCAGTTAATACTACTCCTGCTGGTTCAGTTTGTACTACTCCTGCTGAATCAGCAGAGCACCTGGTTCAGTTTGTACTACTCCTGCTGAATCAGCAGAGCACCTGGTTCAATTAGTACTACTCCTGCTGGTTTGGTTAGTACTACTCCTGCTGAATCAGTAGAGTGCCTGGTTCAGTTTGTTCGACTCCTGCTGAATCAGCAGAGAGCCTGGTTCAGTTAGTACTACTCCTGCTGGTTCAGTTAGTAGTACTCCTACTGAATCAGCAGAGAGCCTGGTTCAGTTTGTACTACTCCTGCTGAATCAGCAGAGCACCTGATTCAGTTCGTACTATTCCCGCTGAATAGGCAGAGCACCTGGTTCAATTAGTACTACTCCAGCTGGTTTGGTTAGTACTATTCCCGCTGAATAGGCAGAGCACCTGGTTCAGTTTGTTCGACTCCTGCTGAATCAGCAGAGCGCCTGGGTCAGTTAGTACTACTCCTGCTGGTTCAGTTAGTACTACTCCTGCTGAATCAGCAGAGCGCCTGGTTCAGTTAGTACTACTCCTGCTGGTTCAGTTAGTACTACTCCTGCTGAATCAGCAGAGCGCCTGGTTCAGTTAGTACTACTCCTGCTGGTTCAGTTAGTACTACTCCTGCTGAATCAGCAGAGCGCCTGGTTCAGTTAGTACTACTCCTGCTGGTTCAGTTAGTAGTACTCCTGCTGAATCAGCAGAGCACCTGGTTCAGTTTGTTCTACTCCTGCTGAATCAGCAGTGCGCCTGGTTCAGTTCGTACTACTTATGCTGGTTAAGTTTGTTCTACTCTTGCTGAATCAGCAGAGAGCCTGGTTCAGTTTGTAGTACTCCTGCTGAATCAGCAGAGCGCCTGGTTCAGTTAGGACTACTCCTGCTAGTTCAGTTAATGCTACTCCTGCTGAATCAGGAGAGTGCCTAGTTCAGTTCGTACTATTCCTGCTGGTTCAGTTAGTACTACTCCTGCTGGTCCAGTTAGTACTACTCCTGCTGAATATGTAGAGTGCCTGGTTCAGTTACTGCTACTCCTGCTGGTTCAGTTAGTACTACTCCTGCTGTTTCAGTTAGTACGACTCCTGCTGGTTCAGTTAGTACTACTCCTGCTGAATCAGCAGAGCACCTGATTCAGTTAGTACTACTCCTGCTGGTTCAGTTTGTAGTACTCCTGCTGAATCAGCAGAGCACCTGGTTCAGTTAGTACTATCCTGCTGGTTCAGGCAGTACTACCCTGCTGGTTCAGTTAATACTACTCATGCTGGTTCAGTTATTACTACTCCTGCTGAATCAGCAGAGCACCTGGTTCAATTAGTACTACTCCTGCTGGTTTGGTTAGTACTACTCCTGCTGAATCAGTAGAGAGCCTGGTTCAGTTAGTACTACTCCTGCTGATTCAGTTAGTACTACTCCTGCTGGTTCAGTTAGTACTACTCCTGCTGGTTCAGTTAGTAGTACTCCTGCTGAATCAGCAGAGAGCCTGGTTCAGTTTGTACTACTCCTGCTGAATCAGCAGAGCACCTGATTCAGTTAGTACTACTCCTGCTGGTTCAGTTAGTACTACTCCTGCTGAATCAGCAGAGCACCTGGTTCAATTAGTACTACTCCTGCTGGTTTGGTTAGTACTACTCCTGCTGAATCAGTAGAGCGCCTGGTCAGTTAGTACTTGCTGGTTCAGTTAGTAGTACTCCTGCTGAATCAGCAGAGCGCCTGGTTCAGTTAGTACTACTCCTGCTGGTTCAGTTAGTACTATTCCCGCTGAATAGGCAGAGCACCTGGTTCAGTTTGTTAGACTCCTGCTGAATCAGCAGAGCGCCTGGGTCAGTTAGTACTACTCCTGCTGGTTCAGTTAGTAGTACTCCTGTTGAATCAACAGAGCACCTGGTTCAGTTTGTTCTACTCCTGCTGAATCAGCAGAGCGCCTGGGTCAGTTAGTACTACTCCTGCTGGTTCAGTTAGTAGTACTCCTGCTGAATCAGCAGAGCGCCTGGTTCAGTTAGTACTACTCCTGCTGGTTCAGTTAGTACTATTCCCGCTGAATAGGCAGAGCACCTGGTTCAGTTTGTTAGACTCCTGCTGAATCAGCAGAGCGCCTGGGTCAGTTAGTACTACTCCTGCTGGTTCAGTTAGTAGTACTCCTGTTGAATCAGCAGAGCACCTGGTTCAGTTTGTTCTACTCCTGCTGAATCAGCAGTGCGCCTGGTTCAGTTCGTACTACTTATGCTGGTTAAGTTTGTTCTACTCTTGCTGAATCAGCAGAGAGCCTGGTTCAGTTTGTGGTTCAGTACTCCTGCTGAATCAGCAGAGCGCCTGGTTCAGTTAGGACTACTCCTGCTGGTTCAGTTAGTACTATTCCTGCTGAATAGGCAGAGCACCTGGTTCAGTTTGTTAGACTCCTGCTGAATCAGCAGAGCGCCTGGTTCAGTTAGTACTACTCCTGCTGGTTCAGTTAGTAGTACTCCTGTTGAATCAGCAGAGCACCTGGTTCAGTTTGTTCTACTCCTGCTGAATCAGCAGAGCGCCTGGTTCAGTTAGTACTACTCCTGCTGGTTCAGTTAGTAGTACTCCTGCTGAATCAGCAGAGCGCCTGGTTCAGTTAGTACTACTCCTGCTGGTTCAGTTAGTACTATTCCCGCTGAATAGGCAGAGCACCTGGTTCAGTTTGTTAGACTCCTGCTGAATCAGCAGAGCGCCTGGTTCAGTTAGTACTACTCCTGCTGGTTCAGTTAGTAGTACTCCTGTTGAATCAGCAGAGCACCTGGTTCAGTTTGTTCTACTCCTGCTGAATCAGCAGTGCGCCTGGTTCAGTTCGTACTACTTATGCTGGTTAAGTTTGTTCTACTCTTGCTGAATCAGCAGAGAGCCTGGTTCAGTTTGTAGTACTCCTGCTGAATCAGCAGAGCGCCTGGTTCAGTTAGGACTACTCCTGCTGGTTCAGTTAATGCTACTCCTGCTGAATCAGCAGAGTGCCTGGTTCAGTTTGTTCTACTCCTGCTGAATCAGCAGAGTGCCTAGTTCAGTTTGTACTATTCCTGCTGGTTCAGTTAGTACTACTCCTGCTGAATATGTAGAGTGCCTGGTTCAGTTACTGCTACTCCTGCTGGTTCAGTTAGTACTACTCCTGCTGTTTCAGTTAGTACGACTCCTGCTGGTTCAGTTAGTACTACTCCTGCTGAATATGTAGAGTGCCTGGTTCAGTTACTGCTACTCCTGCTGGTTCAGTTAGTACTATTCCTGCTGGTTCAGTTAGTGCTACTCCTGCTGGTTCAGTAGAGTCCCTGGTTCAGTTAGTACTACTCCTGCTGGTTCAGTTTGTAGTACTCCTGCTGAATCAGCAGAGAGCCTGGTTCAGTTAGTACTACTCCTGCTGGTTCAGTTAGTACTACTCCTGCTGAATCAGTAGAGTGTCTGGTTCAGTTCGTACTACTCCTGCTGGTTCAGTTTGTACTATTAATGCTGAATCAGCAGAGAGCCTGATTCAGTTAGTACTACTCCTGCTGGTTCAGTTAGTACTACTCCTGCTGAATCAGCCGAGTGCGTGGTTCAGTTAGTACGACTCCTGCTGAATCAGCAGAGCGCCTGGTTCAGTTTGTTATACTCCTGCTGAATCAGTAGAGTGCCTGGTTCAGTTTGTTCTACACCTGCTGAAACAGCAGAGCACCTGGTTCAATTAGTACTTCTCCTGCTGGTTCAGTTAGTACTACTCCTGCTGAATCAGCAGAGCACCTGGTTCAATTAGTACTGCTCCTGCTGGTTTGGTTAGTACTACTCCTGCTGAATCAGCAGAGCACCTGGTTCAATTAGTACTACTCCTGCTGGTTTGGTTAGTACTACTCCTGCTGAATCAGCAGAGTGCCCTCTTCAGTTTGTTCTGCTTCTGTTGAATCAACAGAGCGCCTGGTTCAGTTTGTTCTACTCCTGCTGAGTCAGTGGAGTGCCTGGTTCAGTTTGTTCTACTCCTGCTGAATCAGCAGAGAGCCTGGTTCAGTTAGTACTACTCCTGCTGGTTCAGATAGTACTACTCCTGCTGAATCAGCAGAGCAGCTGGTTCAGTTAGTACTACTCCTAAGGAACTGCATCTCAGTTCATGAGGTGTCACTACAATCCCTAGTTCGAGCTAGGCTGTATCACGTCCGGCTGTGATTGGGAGTCCCATTGGGACAATTGGCCCAGCGTCGTCCAGGTTTGGCCAGGGTAGGCCGTCATTGTAAATAAGAATTTATTCTTAACTGACTTGCCTAGTTCAATAAAGGTTAAATAAAAAATATATAAAAGTTTAAACAGTGTTAACAGAGTACAGCATGCGGATTGATAAAGAGGTAAACATGCAGGACAATGAAGAATTCTCGGAATATTAATTTAAAATATGTATGTTTATAAAATAAGCTAGCTGTGTGCAGAGCTTAAAATAGATTCTGAAAGTTCTTTCAAATAATTATACAATTCTAGAATATTACTTATGTTTTGATGGATATGGGAGCTCCACTGAGTAAGATTCAGAATTATTCTGAAGTCACCTAATTTCTCTGGTGGAGTCAGTGACATTCCCTTGATGAAAAGAAAGAAACAAGGGCGCTCTATGGTGTTGTTGGTCAGGGCGTGACTGAGGGTAGTCTAGTATATTATTTCTATGTGGTGTTCTAGTTTATTTTTCTATGTTGGTTATTTGTATGATTCCCAATTAGAGGCAGGTGGCAATCGTTGTCTCTAATTGGGCATCATATTTAGGTAGCTATTTTCCCACCTGTGTTTGTGGGATATTATTTTGTGTTTTGTGCATGTGCACCACGTAGTCACGTTTCATTGTTAGTTTATTGATTTATTGTTTTGTTTTTTGTTAAGTTTCACTTTATAATAAATATTTGGAACTCTACATCCGCTGCGCCTGGGAGTGTCTCTCCTCACGTGCGTGACACTTGACCACATTCTCTTTGGGGGGTTCAGGAATGCTGTGTTCCCTTCTTTAAAATTAAACTCTCAGTTGAAACTCTTCCAATTCAGCGAGGTCATTGAACTCCGCCTATGTCTGGGGGTAAGCCATTGGTTGGCTTAGAGTAGTGTGGTTGAATACAGTAGCACCAGGTCAGCAAGAGAAAGAGACTGAATGAATGTTCAGTTCAGGAGTCGCAGCATCAAGCAAACATGTCAGCATCCCTCGAAAAAGGCCCAGAAGCCTTTTGGAAACATCAGAGCTGGCTAATATTGAATTAAATAATACACTTTTCAACCTCATGGTCATCATCTCCAGCACAATACCAGGGTCAACACATGTGAAAACATTTCTAAGTTTTGTCGGGAAAAAAACACATCATGACATCATCAACACTATGAGATTTGCAGTGACATGGGGAGCAGGAAATAACCCTCCTTTGAGATAGAAGCTCCTTGCAGGTTTTGAAAATCACCATTTTAAACTTTTAATCCTACCCTGTAAGGTCGCTCTTTCACCTGTGCACCAGTACAGGACAGATTCATGTGGGAAACGTCAAAGAGGAAAAGGGAGGGGTTGATTAACATGAGGGATTTATTGTTTAGTTTAGTTTTCTATGTCTTGTGATTACATGCCCACTAAGAAGCATTAGGATTCATCTATACTATTGTCATTGTGGTTGTTTATGTAGTGTATTTAAATAATATAACTGTATATTTCACCTTTATTTAACCAGGCAGGCTAGTTGAGAACAAGTTCTCATTTAAAATGAGCAGTTCGACACATACAACAACACAGTTACACATGGAATAAACAAACATACAGTCAAAAATACAGTAGAACAAGTCTATATACAGTGTGTGCAAATGAGGTAAGATAAGGGAGGTAAGGCAATAAATAGGCCATGGTGGTGAAGGAATTACATATAGCAATTAAACACTGGAATGATTGATGTGCAGAAGATGATGCAAGTAGAGATACTGGGGTGCAAAGAAGCAAAATAAATACAGTATGGGATGAGGTAGGTGGATGGTCTATTTACAGATGGTCTATGTACAGGTGCAGTGATCTGTGAGCTGCTCTGACAGCTGGTGCTTAAAGCTAGTGAGGGAGATATGAGTCTCCAACTTCAGCGATTTTTGCAGTTCGTTCCAGTCATTGGCAGCAGAGAACTGGAAGGAAAGGTGGCCAAAGGAAGAGTTGGCTTTGGTCGTGACCAGTGAGCTATACCTGCTGGAGGGAATGCTACGGGTGGATGCTGCTATGGTGACCAGTGAGCTGAGATAAGGCGGGTCTTTACCTAGCAAAGACTTATAGATGACCTGGAGCCATTGGGTTTGGCGATGAGTATGAAGCGAAGGCCAGCCAAAGACGGCATACAGGTCATAGTGGTGGGTAGTATATGAAGCTTTGTTGACAAAATGGATGGCACTGTGTTAGACTGCATCCAATTAGTTGAGTAGGTTGGTGGAGGCTATTTTGTAAATGACATCGCAGAAGTCGAGGATTGGTAGGATGGTCAGTTTGACGAGGGTATGTTTGGCAGCATGAGTGAAGGATGCTTTGTTGCAAAATAAGAAGTTGATTCTAGATTTCATTTTGGATTGGAGATGCTTAATGTGAGTCTGGAAGGAGAGTTTACAGTCTAACCAGACACCTCGGTATTTGTAGTTGTCCACATATTCTAAGTCAGAACAGTCCAGAGTAGTGATGCTGGTCGGGCGGGCAGGTGCGGGCAGCGATCAGTTGAAGAGCATATATTTAGTTTTACTTGCATTTAAGAGCAGTTAGAGGCCACGGAATGAGTGTTGTATAGCATTGAAGCTTGTTTGGAGCTTTGTTAACAGTGTCCAAAGAAGGGCCAGAAGTATACAGAATGGTGTCATCTGTGTAGAGGTGGATCAGAGAATCAGCAGCAGCAAGAGTGACATCATTGATGTATACAGAGAAGAGAGTCCGCCCGAGAATTGAACCCTGTGGCAGCCCCATAGAGACTGCCACAGGCCCTCCGATTTGACACACTGAACTCTATCTGAGAAGTAGTTGGTGAACCAGGCGAGGCAATCATTTCAGAAACCAAGGCTGTTGAGTCTGCCGATAAGAATGTGGTGATTGACAGAGTCAAAAGCCTTGGCCAGGTCTAGGAATATGGCTGCATATGAATGTCTCTTATCGATGGCGGTTATGATGTCGTTTAGGACCTTGAGCGTGGCTGAGGTGCACCAATGACCAGCTCTGAAACCAGATTGCGTAGCGGAGAAGGTACGGTGGGATTCGAAATGTTTGGTAATCGGTTTCTTTCGAAGACCTTAGAAAGACAGGTTAGGATAGATGTAGGTCTGTAGCAGTTTGGGTCTAGAGTGTCTCCCCCTTTGAAGAGGGGGATGACCGCGGCAGCTTCCAATCTTTGGGAATCTCAGACGATACGAAAGAGAGGATGAACAGGCTAGTAATAGGGGTTGCAACAATTTTGGCAGATCATTTTAGAAAGAGAGGGTCCAGATTGTCTAGCCCAGCTGATTTGTATGGGTCCAGATTTTGCAGCTCTTTCAGACCATCAGCTATCTGTATTTGGGGTAGGGGTTGCCAGGTGGAATTTGACCGGGGTAGGGGTAGCCAGGTGGAAAGCATGGCCAGCCGTAGAAAAATGCTTATTGAAATTCTCATTTATAGTGGATTTATCGGTGGTGACATTGTTTCCTATCCTCAGTGCAGTGGGCAGGTGGGTTCATCGATAATTTGTGTGAGATTGAGGGCGTCATGCTTATATTGTAGGATGGCCGGGGTGTTAAGCATATCCCAGTTTAGGTCACCTAGCAGCACGGCTCTGAAGATAGATGGGGGGCAATCAGTTCACATATGGTGTCCAGGGCACAGCTGGGGGCAGAGGGTGGTCTATAGCAAGCGGCAACGGTGAGAGACTTGTGTCTGGAAAGGTATCAACACCTTACATAATGTACTGAGTCAATATGAGACAGAAAATATGTGAAGACCCCATCTCAATATCACGTGTTGTGGATAATACTTAAGATACGTGTGACATTACAGGAGGTTGGTGGCACCCTAATTAGGGAGGACGGGCTCCTGGTAATAGCTGGACCGGAATCTGTGGAATACAATTCAAGATAATTCATAGGATTTACTTCACTCCTGCCAGAATGTATGTAATGGGCTGAGAAATGTCACATCTCTGTTGGAGACTAAAAGGAACCCTTTTACACATGCTGTGGTCCTGTGATGAACTGACTCCATTCTGGGAGAATGTCTGTGCTATCATATCATTGTGTCTAGGAATTTATATCCATCCATCTCCACAATGATGTCTGTTTTGGAAACGTACATTTTGGTGACCAATTACAAATAAAGTTTTGTCTAATTAGGTCTAATTGTTGCATAAAAATGTATACAGTAGCTATCAATTGGAAAGCATCAAAGTCACTGTCAATAAGGAACTAAACTATGTAGCTACATTCCATTTGGATCTGGGTTTTATTAAATTAAGCAAAAAAATATGTGTTTGATCAAATCTGGAACCCGTACATTGACCATCTTGAGTAGTGTGACATTTCCCAACATAATCATATTTGAATTTGATATGTGTATGCGTATTGAAAGGGGATGCAACTGTGTGTTTGTTTTCATGGACAGGTGTGTTCATGTCATGGTGTGTTCATGGACAGGTGTGTTCATGGGCAGGTGTGTTCATGGACAGGTGTGTTCATGTCATGGTGTATTCATGGGCAGGTGTGTTCATGGACAGGTGTGTTCATGGGCAGGTATGTTCATGGACAGGTGTGTTCATGGACAGGCGTGTTCATGGACAGGTGTGTTCATGTCATGGTGTATTCATGGGCAGGTGTGTTCATGGACAGGTGTGTTCATGGACAGGTGTGTTCATGTCATGGTGTATTCATGGGCAGGTGTGTTCATGGGCAGGTGTGTTCATGGACAGGTGTGTTCATGGACAGGTGTGTTCATGGGCAGGTGTGTTCATGGGCAGGTGTGTTCATGGACAGGTGTGTTCATGTCATGGTGTATTCATGGGCAGGTGTGTTCATGGGCAGGTGTGTTCATGGACAGGTGTGTTCATGTCATGGTGTATTCATGGACAGGTGTGTTCATGGACAGGTGTGTTCATGGACAGGTGTGTTCATGTCATGGTGTATTCATGGACAGGTGTGTTCATGGACAGGTGTGTTCATGGACAGGTGTGTTCATGTCATGGTGTATTCATGGGCAGGTGTGTTCATGGACAGGTGTGTTCATGGACAGGTGTGTTCATGGACAGGTGTGTTCATGTCATGGTGTATTCATGGGCAGGTGTGTTCATGGACAGGTGTGTTCATGGACAGGTGTGTTCATGGGCAGGTGTGTTCATGTCATGGTGTATTCATGGGCAGGTGTGTTCATGGACAGGTGTGTTCATGTCATGGTGTATTCATGGGCAGGTGTGTTCATGGACAGGTGTGTTCATGTCATGGTGTGTTCATGGACAAGTGTGTTCATGTCATTAGGTGTTCATGTCATGGTGTATTCATGGACTGGTGTGTTCATGTCATGGTGTATTCATGGACAGGTGTATTCATGTCATTAGGTGTTCATGTCATGGTGTATTCATGGACAGGTGTGTTCATGTCATGGTGTGTTCATGTCATGGTGTATTCATGGACAGGTGTGTTCATGGACAGGTGTGTTCACGTCACGGTGTGTTCATGGACAGGTGTGTTCATGGAGAGGTGTGTTCATGGACAGGTGTGTTCATGGACAGGTGGGTTCATGTCATGGTGTGTTCATGGACAGGTGTGTTCATGGACAGGTGTATTCACGTCACGGTGTGTTCATGGACTGATGTGTTCAAGTCATGTTGTGTTCATGTCATGGTGTATTCATGGACAGGTGTGTTCATGGACAGGTGTGTTCACGTCACGGTGTGTTCATGGACAGGTGTGTTCATGGAGAGGTGTGTTCATGGACAGGTGTGTTCATGGACAGGTGGGTTCATGTCATGGTGTGTTCATGGACAGGTGTCCTCATGTCACGGTGTGTTCATGTCACGGTGTGTTCTTGGACAGGTGTGTTCATGGACAGGTGTGTTCACGTCACGGTGTGTTCATGGACAGGTGTGTTCATGTCATGGTGTGTTCATGGACAGGTGTGTTCATGGACAGGTGTGTTCACGTCACGGTGTGTTCATGGTGTAATGGTTGGGTTGTTTTTGTGTTGTTTCTGCTTGTTTGAGCCTATAAAATTGCCCTTTAAGTTAAGCAAAAATGTTACAATTTTTACTTGTGCACCATATCCTTTGACATTGTTGTATGAGGAAACCATTTGAACAGACAACCATAGTCCCTCTTTCATCGAAATACATCTATCCCATTTTACAACTGAAAACCAACAGGAAAATTTCACAGACATTCAAGATCAACATTTATACTCTTTTTGATAGTTTTATCAAAATGATTTACTAGAAGAAGAACCTCCTTAAAAGTCCCTGTTTCTTGTAAGGGCTTTTGACAGCTCTCTAAAGACCAACAGATTTTCACAGAATTCCTGTCAGATTAAGGTTTAATGAGGTCAAAAGGCCGTTCAACATATGTGATTCAACATACACAAGAGAAATGGCATTAAATGTTTCTAAAACATTTACATGAACTACATTTTTCTAAAACATGTGGTTCTGACTCAAGTAACTATATGGGCAAAAGGCCATTTAAAAACATGTATACTATAGCATGATTTCCCCAGAAAGATCAATGATATCTATAGGGGTGAAGGAAACCACTATACATGTCATGGAAACCGCTTGGCACTCATAACATTCTTTCCCACTATATGGGATAAAAGGTCACCTGTCAGCCAATGAAGGTGTTGACGCAGGTCAGACGAGGACAGATGATGCTGTCTGTCTGGACCACTCCCACCTAAAGGCATATTACAGCAGTCCATCAGGTCACTGCACAGTTAACCTCTGTTGACAAAACAAGGGGCAAAGTTCACACACACACACACACACACACACACACACACACACACACACACACACACACACACACACACACACACACACACACACACACACACACACACACACACACACACACACACACACACACACACACACACACACACAAATACACACACACACCGGCAGACGTAGCTGTGAGTGCTAACAGGCTACATATAGTAGAATGGTAGATGAGTGACTAGCAGGCGTAGCTGTGAGTGCTAACAGGCTACATATAGTAGAATGGTAGATGAGTGACCTGCAGGCGTAGCTGTGAGTGCTAACAGGCTACATAGTAGAATGGTAGATGAGTGACCTGCAGGCGTAGCTGTGAGTGCTAACAGGCTACATATAGTAGAATGGTAGATGAGTGACCTGCAGGCGTGGTAGAGCTGTGAGTGCTAACAGGCTACATATAGTAGAACGGTAGATGAGTGACTAGCAGGCGTAGCTGTGAGTGCTAACAGGCTACATATAGTAGAACGGTAGATGAGTGACTAGCAGGCGTAGCTGTGAGTGCTAACAGGCTACATATAGTAGAATGGTAGATGAGTGACGAGCAGACGTAGCTGTGAGTGCTAACAGGCTACATATAGTAGAACGGTAGATGAGTGACGAGCAGACGTAGCTGTGAGTGCTAACAGGCTACATATAGTAGAATGGTAGATGAGTGACGAGCAGACGTAGATGTGAGTGCTAACAGGCTACATATAGTAGAATGGTAGATGAGTGACTAGCAGGCGTAGCTGTGAGTGCTAACAGGCTACATATAGTAGAATGGTAGATGAGTGACTAGCAGGCGTAGCTGTGAGTGCTAACAGGCTACATATAGTAGAATGGTAGATGAGTGACTAGCAGGCGTAGCTGTGAGTGCTAACAGGCTACATATAGTAGAATGGTAGATGAGTGACTAGCAGGCGTAGCTGTGAGTGCTAACAGGCTACATATAGTAGAACGGTAGATGAGTGACTAGCAGGCGTAGCTGTGAGTGCTAACAGGCTACATATAGTAGAATGGTAGATGAGTGACTAGCAGGCGTAGCTGTGAGTGCTAACAGGCTACATATAGTAGAATGGTAGATGAGTGACTAGCAGGCGTAGCTGTGAGTGCTAACTGTATGATAAAATCATTGTCGTGCAGCTGAAGCTCCGCTATTCAGCCACACAAACACTGCATACCCCCATAGACACACATCGAAACATCGAGAGACACACACACACACACACACACACACACACACACACACACACACACACACACACACAGCTACTAAACCCAATCCAATCCGTAAACCCCTCACATTGGTGGGTTCCACAGGGGTCAGCGTTTGCGGGACTAGGCCTTTATTTGCGGCTGATTATTTTTGGACTAGTCACCCTATGGGTCTGTCAGTGGGGATCAACCTCATGGCCGTTCAATCTCTGTCCGCCTGACTGGCTCCATTCAACCAGCCAGCACAGTCATTAAAGCCAGCCAGACCAAACCAGGCCGGTGCAGCCCAGTCAGCAAATACACCCCCTTGACAGAAGAGAGACGGCGAGATAGAGCGAGGGGGTGAGAGAGAGAGAGGAGGAGGGAGAGAGAGAGAGAGAGAGAGAGAGAGAGAGAGAGAGAGAGAGAGAGAGAGAGAGAGAGAGAGAGAGATAAACTAGCACAGCTTTTCAACAGCTGTCCAACCCCTGGTCACTGTTTCCGGAAGAGATTTTGTTGCACCTGCTCTGTCTGATAGGAGCTTCTGATATGAGTGGCACTAGAAAAAAGCAGAGCACGAGAGCAGAGCAGAGCACTAGAACAGAGCACTAGAACAGAGCAGAGCACACGAGAACAGAGCACTAGAATATAGCAGAGCAGAGCACTAGAACAGAGCAGTAGAACAGAGCAGAGCACTAGAACAGAGCAGAGCACGAGAACAGAACAGAGCACTAGAACAGAGCATAGCACTAGAACAGAGCACTAGAATAGAGCAGAGCACTAGAACAGAGCAGAGCACTAGAACAGAGCACTAGAACAGAGCAGAGCACAAGAATAGAGCAGAGCACTAGAATAGAGCAGAGCACTAGAACAGAGAACTAGAATAGAGCAGAGCACTAGAATAGAGCAGAGCACTAGAACAGAGCAGAGCACTAGAATGGAGCAGAGCACTAGAACAGAGCAGAGCACTAGAATAGAGCAGAGCACTAGAATAGAGCAGAGCACTAGAACATGGCACTAGAATAGAGCAGAGCACTAGAACAGAGCACTAGAATAGAGTAGAGCACTAGAACAGAGCAGAGCACCAGAACAGAGCACTAGAATAGAGCAGAGCACTAGAAGCAGAGCAGAACTAGAACAGAAGAGCAGAGCACTAGAACAGAGCACCAGAACAGAGCAGAGCAGAGCACTAGAATAGAGCAGAGCACTAGAACAGAGCAGAGCACTAGAATGGAGCAGAGCACTAGAACAGAGCAGAGCACTAGAATAGAGCAGAGCACTAGAATAGAGCAGAGCACTAGAACATGGCACTAGAATAGAGCAGAGCACTAGAACAGAGCACTAGAATAGAGTAGAGCACTAGAACAGAGCAGAGCACCAGAACAGAGCACTAGAATAGAGCAGAGCACTAGAATAGAGCAGAGCACTAGAACAGAGCACGAGAAAAGAGCAGAGCACTAGAACAGAGCACCAGAACAGAGCAGAGCACTAGAATAGAGCAGAGCACTAGAACAGAGCAGAGCACTAGAACAGGGCACTAGAATAGAACAGAGCACTAGAATAGAGCAGAGCACTAGAATAGAGCAGAGCACTAGAACAGAGCACGAGAATAGAGCAGAGCACTAGAATAGAGCAGAGCACGAGAACAGAGCACTAGAACAGAGCACTAGAACAGAGCAGAGCACTAGAACAGAGCAGAGCACTAGAACAGAGCAAAGCACTAGAACAGAGCAGAGCACTAGAATAGAGCAGAGCACTTGAACAGAGCACTAGAACAGAGCAGAGCACTAGAACAGAGCAGAGCACTAGAACAGAGCAAAGCACTAGAATAGAGCACTAGCACAGAGAAGAGCACTAGAATAGAGCAGAGCACTAGAATAGAGAAGAGCACTAGAATAGAGCAGAGCACTAGAACAGAGCAGAGCACTAGAATAGAGCAGAGCACTAGAACAGAGCAGAGCACTAGAATAGTGCAGAGCACTAGAACAGGGCACTAGAATAGAGCAGAGCACTAGAACAGAGCACTAGAATAGAGTAGAGCACTAGAAAAGAGCAGTGCACTAGAACAGAGCACTAGAACAGAGCAGAGCACTAGAATAGAGCAGAGCACTAGAACAGAGCAGAGCACTAGAACAGAGCAGAGCACTAGAACAGAGCACTGGAACAGAGCAGAGCACTAGAACAGAGCAGAGCACTAGAACAGAGCACTAGAACAGAGCAGTATAATAGAGCAGAGCACTAGAACAGAGAAGAGCACTAGAACAGAGCAGTATAATAGAGCAGAGCACGATAACAGAGAAGAGCACTAGAACAGAGCAGTATAATAGAGCAGAGCACTAGAACAGAGAAGAGCACTAGAACAGAGCAGTATAATAGAGCAGAGCACTAGAACAGAGCAAAGCACTAGAATAGAGCAGAGCACTAGAACAGAGCAGAGCACTAGAACAGAGCACTAGAACAGAGCAGAGCACTAGAACAGAGCATAGCACTAGAACAGAGCACTAGATTAGAGCAGAGCACTGGAACAGAGCAGAGCACTAGAACAGAGCAGAGCACTAGAACAGAGCACTAGAATAGAACAGAACACTAGAACAGAGCATTATAATAGAGCAGAGCACTAGAACAGAGCAGTATAATAGAGCAGAGCACGAGAACAGAGAAGAGCGATAGAACAGAGCAGTATAATAGAGCAGAGCACTAGAACAGAGAAGAGCACTAGAACAGAGCAGTATAATAGAGCAGAGCACTAGAACAGAGCACTAGAACAGATCAGTATAATAGAGCAGAGCACGATAACAGAGAAGAGCAATTGAACAGATCAGTATAATAGAGCAGAGCACGAGAACAGAGACGAGCACTAGAACAGAGCAGTATAATAGAGCAGAGCACTAGAACAGAGAAGAGCACTAGAACAGAGCAGTATAATAGAGCAGAGCACTAGAACAGAGCACTAGAACAGATCAGTATAATAGAGCAGAGCACGATAACAGAGAAGAGCACTAGAACAGATCAGTATAATAGAGCAGAGCACTAGAACAGAGAAGAGCACTAGAACAGAGCAGTATAATAGAGCAGAGCACTAGAACAGAGCAGAGCACTAGAACAGAGCAAAGCACTAGAATAGAGCAGAGCACTAGAACAGAGCACTAGAACAGAGCACTAGAACAGAGCAGAGCACTAGAACAGAGCAGAGCACTAGAACAGAGCACGAGATTAGAGCAGAGCACTAGAACAGAGCAGAGCACTAGAACAGAGCAAAGCACTAGAATAGAGCACTAGCACAGAGCAGAGCACTAGAATAGAGCAGAGCACTAAAATAGAGAAGAGCACTAGAATAGAGCAGAGCACTAGAACAGAGCAGAGCACTAGAATAGAGCACTAGAACAGAGCAGAGCACTAGAATAGAGCAGAGCACTAGAAAAGGGCACTAGAATAGAGCAGAGCACTAGAACAGAGCACTAGAATAGAGTAGAGCACTAGAAAAGAGCAGAGCACTAGAACAGAGCACTAGAATAGAGCAGAGTACTAGAATAGAGCAGAGCACTAGAACAGAGCACTAGAACAGAGCACTAGAACAGAGCAGAGCAGTATAATAGAGCAGAGCACTAGAACAGAGCAAAGCACTAGAACAGAGCACTAGAATAGAACAGAACACTAGAACAGAGCAGTATAATAGAGCAGAGCACTAGAACAGAGCACTAGAACAGATCAGTATAATAGAGCAGAGCACGAGAACAGAGAAGAGCACTAGAACAGATCAGTATAATAGAGCAGAGCACTAGAACAGAGAAGAGCACTAGAACAGAGCAGTATAATAGAGCAGAGCACTAGAACAGAGCAGAGCACTAGAACAGAGCAAAGCACTAGAATACAGCAGAGCACTAGAACAGAGCAGAGCACTAGAATAGAGCAGAGCACTAGAACAGAGCAGAGCAATGGAACAGAGCAAAGCACTAGAATAGCGCAGAGCACTAGAACAGAGCAGAGCACTAGAACAGAGCACTAGAATAGAGCAGAGCATGAGAACAGAGCACTAGAACAGAGCAGAGCACTAGAACAGAGCAGAGAACTAGAACAGAGCACTACAACAGAGCAGAGAACTGGAATAGAGCACTAGAGCAGAGCACTAGAACTGAGCAGAGCACTGGAGCAGAGCACTAGAACAGAGCACTAGAACTGAGCACTAGAACTGAGCAGAGCACTGGAGCAGAGCACTAGAGCAGAGCAGATGAGCAGAGCACTAGAACAGAGCAGGGCACTGGAACAGAGCAGAGTAGTAGGACAGAGCAGTAGAGCAGAGCACTAAAACAGAGCATAGCAGTAGAGCAGAGCACGGGAACAGTGCATAGCAGTAGAGCAGAGCGCTAGAACAGAGCAGAGCACTGGAACAGAGCAGAGTAGTAGAGCAGAGCACTAGAACAGAGCAGAGCACTGGAAGAGAGCAGAGCACTAGAACAGAGCAGTGCTGTAGAGCATAGCAGTAGAGCAGAGCACTGGAACAGAGCAGAGCACTGGAACAGAGCAGAGCAGTAGAACGGAGTGGAGCAGAGCACTAGAACAGAGCAGTAGAGCAGAGCACTAGAACAGAGCATAGCACTGGAACAGAGCATAGCAGTAGAGAGGAGCACAGTAGAGAGGAGCACTGAAGCAGAGCACTAGAACTGAGCACTACAACAGAGCAGAGCACTGGATTAGAGCACTAGAGCAGAGCACTAGAACAGAGCAGAGCACTGGAGCAGAGCACTAGAAAAGAGCATAGTAGTAGAGCAGAACACTAGAACAGAGCAGAGCACTGGAACAGAGCAGAGCAGTAGAGCAGAGCACTAGAACAGAGCATAGCAGTAGAGAGCACAGTAGAGAGGAGCACTGGAGCAGAGCACTAGAATAGAGCAGAGCACTAGAACAGAGCACTAGAACAGAGCACTAGAACAGAGCACTAGAACAGAGCAGAGCAGTATAATAGAGCAGAGCACTAGAACAGAGCAAAGCACTAGAACAGAGCACTAGAATAGAACAGAACACTAGAACAGAGCAGTATAATAGAGCAGAGCACTAGAACAGAGCACTAGAACAGATCAGTATAATAGAGCAGAGCACGAGAACAGAGAAGAGCACTAGAACAGAGCAGTATAATAGAGCAGAGCACTAGAACAGAGAAGAGCACTAGAACAGAGCAGTATAATAGAGCAGAGCACTAGAACAGAGCAGAGCACTAGAACAGAGCAAAGCACTAGAATACAGCAGAGCACTAGAACAGAGCAGAGCACTAGAATAGAGCAGAGCACTAGAACAGAGCAGAGCACTAGAACAGAGCAAAGCACTAGAATAGCGCAGAGCACTAGAACAGAGCAGAGCACTAGAACAGAGCACTAGAACACAACACTAGAACAGAGCACTAGAATAGAGTAGAGCACTAGAATAGAGCACTAGAATAGAGCAGAGCACTAGAACAGAGCACTAGAATAGAGCAGAGTACTAGAATAGAGCAGAGCACTAGAACAGAGCAAAGCACTAGAACAGAGCACTAGAATAGAACAGAACACTAGAACAGAGCAGTATAATAGAGCAGGGCACTAGAACAGAGCACTAGAACAGATCAGTATAATAGAGCAGAGCACGAGAACAGAGAAGAGCACTAGAACAGAGCACTAGAACACAACACTAGAACAGAGCACTAGAATAGAGTAGAGCACTAGAATAGAGCACAGTAGAGAGGAGCACTAGAACAGAGCACTAGAATAGAGCAGAGTACTAGAATAGAGCAGAGCAGTATAATAGAGCAGAGCACTAGAACAGAGCAAAGTACTAGAACAGAGCACTAGAATAGAACAGAACACTAGAACAGAGCAGTATAATAGAGCAGAGCACTAGAACAGAGCACTAGAACAGATCAGTATAATAGAGCAGAGCACTGGAACAGAGCAGAGCAGTAGAGCAGAGCACTAGAACAGAGCATAGCAGTAGAGAGCACAGTAGAGAGGAGCACTGGAGCAGAGCACTAGAACAGAGCACTAGAGCAGAGCACTAGAACAGAGCACTAGAACAGAGCACTAGAACAGAGCACTAGAACAGAGCAGAGCACTGGAACAGAGCATAGCAGCAGAGAGGAGCACAGTAGAGAGGAGCACTGGAGCAGAGCACTAGAACAGAGCACTAGAGCAGAGCACCAGTACAGAGCACTAGAGCAGAGCACTAAAACAGAGCAGTAGAGCAGAGCACTAGAACAGAGCAGAGCACTGGAACAGAGCATAGCAGTAGAGAGGAGCACAGTAGAGAGGAGCACTGAAGCAGAGCACTAGATCTGAGCACTACAACAGAGCAGAGCACTGGAATAGAGCACTAGAGCAGAGCACTAGAACAGAGCAGAGCACTGGAGCAGAGCACTAGAACTGAGCATAGCAGTGGAACAGAGCATAGTAGTAGAGCAGAACACTAGAACAGAGCAGAGCACTGGAACAGAGCAGAGCAGTAGTGCAGAGCACTAGAACAGAGCATAGCAGTAGAGAGGAGCACAGTAGAGAGGAGCACTGGGGCAGAGCACTAGAACAGAGCACTAGAAAAGAGCAGAGCACTGGAACAGAGCATAGCAGCAGAGAGGAGCACAGTAGAGAGGAGCACTGGAGCAGAGCACTAGAACAGAGCACTAGAGCAGAGCACTAGAACAGAGCACTAGAGCAGAGCACTTGAACAGAGCACTCGAGCAGAGCACTAGAACAGAGCACTAGAACTGAGCAGAGCACTAGAGCAGAGCACTAGAGCAGAGCAGAGCAGAGCAGAGCACTAGAGCAGAGCACTAGAACAGAGCACTAGAGCAGAGCACTGGAACAGAGCACTAGAACAGAGCACTAGAACAGAGCACTAGAGCAGAGCACTAGAACAGAGCACTCGAGCAGAGCACTAGAACTGAGCAGAGCACTAGAGCAGAGCACTAGAGCAGAGCAGAGCAGAGCACTAGAACGGAGCACTGGAACGGAGCACTTGAGCAAAGCCCTAGAATAGAGCACTATAACAGAGCACTAGTACAGAACAGAGCACTAGAACAGAGCAGAGAACTAGGACAGAGCACTACAACAGAGCAGAACACTAGAACAGAACACTGGAGCAGAGCAGTAGAGCAGAGCAGAGCACTAGAGCAGAGCACTAGAACAGCATCTCAATTGGGTTGAGGTCAGTACTCTGACTGGTCCACTCCAGAAGGTATATTTTCTTCTGTTGAAGCCATTCTGTTCTTAATTTACTTCTGTGTTTTGGGTCGTTGTCCTGTTACATCACCCAACTGCTGTTGAGCTTCAATTGGCGGACAGATAGCCTTACATTCTCCTGAAAAATGTCTTGATAAACTTGGAAATTCATTTTTCCATTGATGATAGCAAGCTGTCCAGGCCCTGAGGCAGCAAAGCAGCCCCAAATTATGATGCTCCCTCCACCAGACTTTACAGTTGGGATGAGGTTTTGATGTTGGTGTGCTGTGCCTTTTTTTCTCCACACATAGTGTTGTGTGTTCCTTCCAAACAACTCAACTGTAGTTTCATCTGTCCACAGAATATTTTGCGAGTAGCGTAGTGGAACATCCAGATGCTCCTTAGTGAACTTCAGACGTGCAGCAATTATTTTGTTTGGACAGCAGTGGCTTCAATCGTGCTGTCTTCCCATGAACACCATTCTTGTTTAGTGTTTTACGTATCGTAGACTCTTCAACAGAGATGTTAACATGTTCCAGAGATTTCTGTAAGTCTTCAGCTGACACTCTAGGATTCTTCTCAACCTCATTCAGCATTCTGCTCTGTGCTCTTGCAGTCATCTTTGCAGGATGGCCACTCCTAGGAAGACTAGCAACAATGCTGAACTTTCTCCGTTTATAGACAATGTGTCTTACCGTGGACTGATGAACATCAAGGCTTTTAGAGAGAGTTTTGTAAACCTTTCCAGCTTCATGCAAGTCAACAATTCTTAATCTTAAGTCTTCTGAGATCTCTTTTGTTGGAGGCATGGTTCACATCAGGCAATGCTTCTTGTGAATAGCAAACTCAAATTTTGGTGAGTGTTTTTTATAGGGCAGGGCAGCTCTAACCAAAATCTCCAATCTCGTCTCAATGATTGTACTCCAGGTTAGCTGTGTCCTGACTCCAATTAGCTTTTTGAGAAGCCTAGAGATACATATACTTTTTCCAACCTACATTGTGTATATGTAAATGATGTATTCAATACAGACAGACAAGAAAAAATACAATAATTTGTGTGTTATTTTTTATTTATTTTTTTGTTTCATCTTTATTTAACCAGGTGGCCAGTTGAGAACAAGTTCTCATTTACAACTGCGACCTGGCCAAGATAAAGCAAAGCAGTGCGACAAAAACAACAACACAGAGTTACACATGAGATAAACAACCGTACAATCAATAATACAATAGAACAATCTATATACAGTGAGTGCAAATGGAGTACGGAGGTAAGGAAATACATAGGCCATTGAAGCGACGCAACTACAATTTAGAAAATGAACACTGGAGTGTTCAGATGATGAGGTGCAAGTAGAAATACTGGTGTGCAAAAGAGCAACAAAAAAGTAAATAAATAACAATATGGGGATGAGGTAGTTGGGTGGGTTATTTACAGATGGGCTGTGTACAGCTGCAGCGATCGGTGAGCTGCTCAGATAGCTGATGTTTAAAGTTAGTGAGGGAGATATAAGTCTCCAACTTCAGCGATTATTAGTTTAAGCAGACTGTGTTTGTCTGTTGTTGTGACTTAGATAAAGATCAGAGCTAATTTTATGACCAATTTATGCAGAAATCCAGATCATTGCAAAGGGTTCACATACTTTTCCTTGCCACTGTATTATACATGTTAACTAGCTTAGTCCAGTTAAAGATCACAGAGGATGGTGCATTTACTGCTGGATGTTGACATGAGCATTACACACTTTGCCCACTAAATCATGACAAAACTGGTCACCTCTTTGCTGTTAGAATCTAGTCTTATTCTATCAAATTCTTATGCTTTTAATGTATCTTCAAAAATATAAATGACAAAAGTCTAGGCATCTGCAAATGATCTTGGGGTGAAGCCTGCATTGAACTTTTAATTTGTTCATTTTTTTCACATTAGCAGACGCTCTTAATATCCAGATTGACTTACAAAAGCAATTTGGGTGTTCCTCAAGGACACAAAGACATATCTTTTAACCTAGTCGGCTGGGGGATTGAAACCATCAACTTTTCGGTTACTGGCCGAACGCTCTAACCGCTGGGCTACCTGTCGTTCACAGTGACAGAATAGGTTCAACTTTAAAAGATGGAAATTGGTTAAAAGTTTGGCTGAAGCTAAAGCAGATAGAAAACTGTCCAATTCTAAAAGCTACAAGTGTAACTTTTTATTAAATGTGTGAAAGACACTGCTGCTCCCTTGTGGTGAGTCCACCACACATGCCTGGAATGTGCAGAGTATATTAACTTAACTGGTAAAAATAGTTTGTTGTTGACCCATCCGCCTAGGCATGGCTGGGCCTGTGTGGGCCAGGGCCCACCCACTGGGGAGCCAGGCCCACCTGGCTCTCTACTTATCAGTGTTCCAAACAGGACATTATTTGTTTAAAAAAATAACTAAACATGCATACACTATCAGATAGAATTCATAGCATGGAGTGCACTGGAATGACAATCAGATGAACTGGAATGACATTCACTCTCATGTGGTGGCCAAAAATAACAAACTGAAAGCCACTCCTCCAATAAGCCACCAATATGACTGCATTGAGGCATATGTTTACAAATACCTTAGCCAAATACATTTCAACTCAGTTTTTCACAATTCCTGACATTTAATCCTAGTAAAAATGCCCTGTCTTAAGTCAGTTAGGATCACCACTTTATTTTAAGAATGTGAAATGTCAGAATAATAGTAGAACAAATTATTTCTTTCAGATTTGATTTCTTTCATCACATTTCCAGTGGGTCAGTTTACATACACTCAATTAGTATTTGGTAGCATTGCCTTTAAATTGTTTAACTTGGGTTAAACATTTTGGCTAGTCTTGCACAAGCTTCCCACAATAAGTTGGGTGAATTTTGTCCCATTCCTCCTGACAGAGCTGGTGTAAGGTTTGTAGGCCTCCTTGCTTGCACACGCTTTTTAAGTTCTGCTCACACATTTTCTATAGGGTTGAGGTCAGGGCTTTGTGATGGCCACTCCAACACCTTGACTTTGTTGTCCGTAAGCCATTTTGCCTCAACTTTGGAAGTATGCTTGGCGTCATTGTCAATTTGGAAGACCCATTTGCGACCAAGCTTTAACTTCCTGACTGATGTCTTGAGATGTTTCTTAAATATATACACCTAATTTTCCCCTCTCATGATGCCATCTGTTTTGTGAAGTGCACCAGTTCCTCCTGCAGCAAAGCACCCCCAAAACATGATGCTGCCAGAGGACATTTCTCCAAAAAGTACATTCTTTGTCCCCATGTGCAGTTGCAAACCGTAGTCTGGCTTTTTATGGCGATTTTGGAGCAGTGGCTTCTTCTTTGCTGAGCGGCCTTTCAGGTTATGTCCATATAGGACTCGTTTTACTGTGGATATAGATACTTTTGTACCTGTTTCCTTCCACTTCATCACAAGGTCCTTTGCTGTTGTTCTGGGATTTATTTGCTCTTTTTGCACCAAAGTACGTTCATCTCGAGGAGACAGAACGCGTCTCCTTCCTGAGCGGTATGATGGCTGTGTGGTCCCATGGTGTTTATACTTGCGTACTATTGTTTGTACAGATGAACGTGGTACTTTCAGGTGCTTGGAAATTGCTCCTAAGAATGAACCAGACTTGTAGAGGTCTACAATTTTTTTTCTGAGGTCTTGGCTGATTTCTTTTGGTTTGCCCATGACGTCAAAGAGGCCGTGAGTTTGAAAGTAGGCCTTGAAATACATCCACAGGTACACCCCCAATTGACTCGAATGATGTCAATTAGCCTATCAGTAGCTTCTAAAGCCATGACATCATTTTCTGCAATTTTCCAAGCTGTTTAAAGGCACAGTCAACTTAGTGTATGTAAACTTCTGACCCACTGGAATTGTGATACAGTGAATTAATTCTAAGTAAAAAAAATCTGTCTGTAAACAAGTTTGGAGAAATTGCTTGTGTCATGCACAAAGTAGATGTCCTAACTGACTTGCCAAAATTATAGTTTGTTTTAACAAGAAATGTGTGGAGTGGTTGAAAAATGAGTTTTAATGACCTGAACATAAGTGTATGTAAACTTTCGACTTCAAATGTATGCATCAGGGCACTGCCTACGTAATTTGTTCATTTAACAAGTAAGACCGCCCATAATACCTTGCCTTTATCACAGTCAACACACCTATATATTAACTTGAATTCTCTAAAACAATGTTTATAATAGAAACATTTGTATAGTGGAGTAAATAGTAACATAAATAGTGGAGTAGGGTGGTGGGTTTTTAATGAGTGGAGGACAGTGGAGGCTGCTGAGGGGAGGAAGGCTCATAATAGTGGCCGGAATGGCATCAAATACATCAACTATGGGGTTTCCATGTGGTTGATACCATTCCATTGACTCCTTTCCAGACATTATTAGGAGCCGTCCTCCTCTCAGCAGCCTCCATTGGTGCAGGGTTAGATGGTAGTATATTTGTTGACTTATTTCACTTTTTTCAAGCAAAGTATAAGGGAGTTATACTCCACTGGAGTAGGTGGCGGTAATGCAACATGTATTGGATGCCAATCGCCCTTAAACCTCATCAAAGAAGGTCTGCTTAGCAGGCGTTCCCAGAAGTCTCGTGATGTTGCGCCTCTGGGTATAAATCCTCTTTGCTGCATGGATAACTGTAGCAAATATGATCTGCTAGGGATAGACGTTTTAAAGGATTTTTGTGAGATTTAGAATTCGTTGAACCATGGCCACAGACACTACTACAGAGAATGGGCCGAGTTCGAGCCAAGAAGCGCAAACACACGTCAAGGCTACAACTGAATACTGCCCAAAGATGCAGGAATGGACGTAGCAGTACTACTGGGGCGAGGCTATGCAAATTGGCAAAGCTGTATGACTGACGACGTTTCATTTTTCTCAATGCAATTTCCCCGTAGTTGCAAACTATCAAGCGCCGACTGGAACACCGTGGCCCGCAGGATAACCAACTTTAGATGCCCGATACGGTACAACTATCGCGCCCCCGAATACGGGTACTCAGACCGGGCCGAAACAAGTACACTAATTACAACAAGTCAATGATTACAAAAATGACGATAACTCTAGAAAGGCTTGCCACTCGTTTTTGGTTTTGTACTAGGCCTACTTTGTCAAATAGCTACAGGGAATCCATATCAAGTAAACAAAGACAACACCTTTCCGCTGTTTGTTCATGACAATATTTAATTACATTTACATTTACATTTAAGTCATTTAGCAGACGCTCTTATCCAGAGCGACTTACAAATGGTGCAAACACCTTATGACAACCAGTGGAACAGCCACTTGCATCTAAATCTTGTTGGGGGGGAGAAGGGGGTGAGAAGGATTACTTACCCTTACTTACCCTATCCTAGGTATTCCTTGAAGAGGTGGGGTTTCAGGTGTCTCCGGAAGGTGGTGATTGACTCCGCTGTCCTGGCGTCGTGAGGAGTTTGTTCCACCATTGGGGGCCAGAGCAGCGAACAGTTTTGACTGGGCTGAGCGGGAACTGTACTTCCTCAGTGGTAGGGAGGCGAGCAGGCCAGAGGTGGATGAACGCAGTGCCCTTGTTTGGGTGTAGGGCCTGATCAGAGCCTGGAGGTACTGAGGTGCCGTTCCCCTCACAGCTCCGTAGGCGAGCACCATGGTCTTGTAGCGGATGCGAGCTTCAACTGGAAGCCAGTGGAGAGAGCGGAGGAGCGGGGTGACGTGAGAGAACTTGGGAAGGTTGAACACCAGACGGGCTGCGGCGTTCTGGATGAGTTGTAGGGTTTAATGGCACAGGCAGGGAGCCCAGCCAACAGCGAGTTGCAGTAATCAAGACGGGAGATGACAAGTGCCTGGATTAGGACCTGCGCCGCTTCCTGTGTGAGGCAGGGTCGTACTCTGCGGATGTTGTAGAGCATGAACCTACAGGAACGGGACACCGCCTTGATGTTAGTTGAGAACGTCAGGGTGTTGTCCAGGATCACGCCAAGGTTCTTAGCGCTCTGGGAGGAGGACACAATGGAGTTGTCAACCGTGATGGCGAGATCATGGAACGGGCAGTCCTTCCCCGGGAGGAAGAGGAGCTCCGTCTTGCTGAGGTTCAGCTTGAGGTGGTGATCCGTCATCCACACTGATATGTCTGCCAGACATGCAGAGATGCGATTCGCCACCTGGTCATCAGAAGGGGGAAAGGAGAAGATTAATTGTGTGTCGTCTGCATAGCAATGATAGGAGAGACCATGTGAGGTTATTACAGAGCCAAGTGACTTGGTGTATAGCGAGAATAAGAGGGGCCTAGAACAGAGCCCTGGGGGACACCAGTGGTGAGAGCGCGTGGTGAGGAGACAGATTCTCGCCACGCCACCTGGTAGGAGCGACCTGTCAGGTAGGACGCAATCCAAGCGTGGGCCGCGCCGGAGATGCCCAACTCGGAGAGGGGTGGAGAGGAGGATCTGATGGTTCACAGTATCGAAGGCAGCCGATAGGTCTAGAAGGATGAGAGCAGAGGAGAGAGAGTTAGCTTTAGCAGTGCGGAGCGCCTCCGTGATACAGAGAAGAGCAGTCTCAGTTGAATGACTAGTCTTGAAACCTGACTGATTTGGATCAAGAAGGTCATTCTGAGAGAGATAGCGGTAGAGCTGGCCAAGGACGGCACGCTCAAGAGTTTTGGAGAGAAAAGAGAGAAGGGATACTGGTCTGTAGTTGTTGACATCGGAGGGATCGAGTGTAGGTTTTTCAGAAGGGGTGCAACTCTCGCTCTCTTGAAGACGGGAGGGACGTAGCCAGCGGTCAGGGATGAGTTGATGAGCGAGGTGAGGTAAGGGAGAAGGTCTCCGGAAATGGTCTGGAGAAGAGAGGAGGGGATAGGGTCAAGCGGGCAGGTTGTTGGGCGGCCGGCCGTCACAAGACGCGAGATTTCATCTGGAGAGAGGGAGAAAGAGGTCAGAGCATAGGGTAGGGCAGTGTGAGCAGAACCAGCGGTGTCGTTTGACTTAGCAAACGAGGATCGGATGTCATCGACCTTCTTTTCAAAATGGTTGACGAAGTCATCTGCAGAGAGGGGAGGAGGGGGGAGGATTCAGGAGGGAGGAGAAGGTGGCAAAGAGCTTCCTAGGGTTAGAGGCAGATGCTTGGAATTTAGAATGGTAGAAAGTGGCTTTAGCAGCAGAGACAGAGGAGGAAAATGTAGAGAGGAGGGAGTGAAAGGATGCCAGGTCCGCAGGGAGGCGAGTTTTCCTCCATTTCCGCTCGGCTGCCCGGAGCCCTGTTCTGTGAGCTCGCAAGGAGTCGTCGAGCCACGGAGCGGGAGGGAGGACCGAGCCGGCCTGGAGGATAGGGGACATAGAGAGTCAAAGGATGCAGTAAGGGAGGAGAGGAGGGTTGAGGAGGCAGAATCAGGAGATAGGTTGGAGAAAGTTTGAGCAGAGGGAAGAGATGATAGGATGGAAGAGGAGAGAGTAGCGGGGGAGAGAGAGCGAAGGTTGGGACGGCGCGATACCATCCGAGTAGGGGCAGTGTGGGAAGTGTTGGATGAGAGCGAGAGGGAAAACGATACAAGGAAGTGGTTTGGAGACTTGGAGGGGAGTTGCAATGAGGTTAGTGGAAGAACAGCATCTAGTAAAGATGAGGTCAAGCGTATTGCCTGCCTTGTGAGTAGGGGGGAAGGTGAGAGGGTGAGGTCAAAAGAGGAGAGGAGTGGAAAGAAGGAGGCAGAGAGGAATGAGTCAAAGGTAGACGTGGGGAGGTTAAAGTCGCCCAGAACTGTGAGAGGTGAGCCGTCCTCAGGAAAGGAGCTTATCAAGGCATCAAGCTCATTGATGAACTCTCCGAGGGAACCTGGAGGGCGATAAATGATAAGGATGTTAAGCTTGAAAGGGCTGGTAACTGTGACAGCATGGAATTCAAAGGAGGCAATAGACAGATGGGTAAGGGGAGAAAGAGAGAAAGACCACTTGGGAGAGATGAGGATCCCGGTGCCACCACCCCGCTGACCAGAAGCTCTCGGGGTGTGCGCGAGAACACGTGGGCGGACGAGGAGAGAGCAGTAGGAGTAGCAGTGTTATCTGTGGTGATCCATGTTTCCGTCAGTGCCAAGAAGTCAAGGGACTGGAGGGAGGCATAGGCTGAGATGAACTCTGCCTTGTTGGCATAGATCGGCAGTTCCAGAGGCTACCGGAGACCTGGAACTCCACGTGGGTCGTACGCGCTGGGACCACCAGATTAGGGTGGTCGCGGCCACGCGGTGTGGAGCGTTTGTATGGTCTGTGCAGAGAGGAGAGAACAGGGATAGACAGACACATAGTTGACAGGCTACAGAAAAGGCTACGCTAATGCAAGGAAATTGGAATGACAAGTGGACTACACGTCTCGAATGTTCAGAAAGTTAAGCTTACGTAGCAAGAATCTTATTGACTAAAATGATTAAAATGATACAGTACTGCTAAAGTAGGCTAGCTGGCAGTAGCTGCGTTGTTGGCACTACACTAATCAAGTCGTTCCGTTGAGTGTAATAATTTCTACAGTGCTGCTTTTCGGGGCTAGCTGGCTAGCTAGCAGTGTTGTTTACGTTACGTTGAGTTAAAAGAACGACAATAGCTGGCTAGCTAACCTAGGAAATCGGTCTAGACTACACAATTATCTTTGAAACAAAGACGGCTATGTAGCTAGCTATGTAGCTAGCTACGATCAAACAAATCAAACCGTTGTACTGTAATGAAATGAAAATGTGATACTCCCTGACCGGTGATTGAATTCGAATCAGTAAACGTGTGGTGACGTTGGCTAGCTGTTAGCTGTTAGCTGTTGGCTAGCTAGCAGAGTCCCCTACGTTAAGGACGACAAATAGCTGGCTAGCGAACCTCAGTGAATTAAGATAATCACTCCAAGGCTACACACACTAAACTACACAATTATCTTGGAAACAAAGACAGCTATGTAGCTAGCTAACACTGAACTAATCAAGTCGTACAGTTGAGTGAATAGCACTACAGTGATGCTAATCTGTGTGCGTTAGCTAGCGTTGCTAGCTCCTGGGCGAATAGCAGTGAAGGCTACGTTAGGGCGACGAAATACGAAATACGATAATTATGCAATTATCTCTGATACAAGGACGGCTATGTAGCTAGCTAAGAAGAATTGCTAAGATTATGTAGCTAGCTAAGAAGAATTGCTAAGATTATGTAGCTAGCTAACAGTAAACTAATCAAGTCGTACAGTTGAGTGAATAGCACTACAGTGATGCTAATCTGTGTGCGTTAGCTAGCGTTGCTAGCTCCTGGGCGAATAGCAGTGAAGGCTACGTTAGGGCGACGAAATACGATAATTATGCAATTATCTCTGATACAAGGACGGCTATGTAGCTAGCTAAGAAGAATTGCTAAGATTAGACAAATCAACCGTTGTACTATAATGAAATGTAATGAAAAAGTTATACAACCTGCAGAGCGAAGTGCGAATGCGACCGCTCGCTCCAACCTTTAATGGCACAGGATCACATGAATAGCCTCTTGAGCAAGCAGCTGGCTAACCATGATGGGTACACACTCATGCATACAATCTGCTGAGGCCTTGATCTGAATAGTACGCATTTGTTTTATGTCCTTTCTTGAACCCTCCAGACTTAAGGCAAATCACGTAGACATTGACTGATTTGGCTGAACAAAGTGAAATGGATTGATCAGGGGTTTAGTTGAACTTTGTCTAAAGCAGGGCAAACTATTGTACTGTCGTACCTGGGTACATTCCCTGAAGTTGTCTTCTCCCCTGCAGGTCTGGAGTACACCACCCCTTCTCCCCTGCAGGTGTGGAATATACCACCCCTTCTCCCCTGCAGGTCTGGAGTACACCACCCCTTCTCCCCTGCAGGTCTGGAATACACCACCCCTTCTCCCCTGCAGGTCTGGAGTACACCACCCCTTGTCCCCCGCAGGTCTGGAATACACCACCCCTTCTCCCCCGCAGGTCTGGAATACACCACCCCTTCTCCCCCGCAGGTCTGGAATACACCACCCCTTCTCCCCCGCAGGTCTGGAATACACCACCCCTTCTCCCCCGCAGGTCTGGAATACACCACCCCTTCTCCCCCGCAGGTCTGGAATACACCACCCCTTCTCCCCCGCAGGTCTGGAATACACCACCCCTTCTCCCCTGCAGGTCTGGAGTACACCACCCCTTCTCCCCTGCAGGTCTGGAGTACACCACCCCTTCTCCCCTGCAGGTCTGGAGTACACCACCCCTTCTCCCCTGCAGGTCTGGAGTACACCACCCCTTCTCCCCTGCAGGTCTGGAGTACACCACCCCTTCTCCCCTGCAGGTCTGGAGTACACCACCCCTTCTCCCCTGCAGGTCTGGAGTACACCACCCCTTCTCCCCTGCAGGTCTGGAGTACACCACCCCTTCTCCCCTGCAGGTCTGGAGTACACCACCCCTTCTCCCCTGCAGGTCTGGAGTACACCTGTTTCTGTGAGGCGCAGTAGCTCTGGGGGTGCTGTTCTGTTTCTGTGAGGTGCAGTAGCTCTGGTCTACAGGGTGCTGTTTCTGTGAGGTGCAGTAGGTCTGGTCTACAGGGTGCTGTTTCTGTGAGGTGCAGTAGCTCTGGTCTACAGGGTGCTGTTTCTGTGAGGTGCTGTAGCTCTGGTCTACAGGGTGCTGGTCTGTTTCTGTGAGGTACAGTAGCTCTGGGGGTGCTGGTCTGTTTCTGCGAGGTGCAGTAGCTCTGGTGGTGCTGGTCTGTTTCTGCGAGGTGCAGTAGCTCTGGTCTACAGGGTGCTGGTCTGTTTCTGCGAGGTGCAGTAGCTCTGGTCTACAGGGTGCTGTTTCTGCGAGGTGCAGTAGCTCTGGTCTACAGGGTGCTGTTTCTGCGAGGAGCAGTATCTCTGGTCTACAGGGTGCTGGTCTGTTTCTGCGAGGTGCAGTAGCTCTGGTCTACAGGGTGCTGTTTCTGTGAGGTGCAGTAGCTCTGGTCTACAGGGTGCTGTTTCTGTGAGGTGCAGTAGCTCTGGTCTACAGGGTGCTGTTTCTGTGAGGTGCAGTAGCTCTGGTCTACAGGGTGCTGTTTCTGCGAGGTGCAGTACCTCTGGTCTACAGGGTGCTGGTCTGTTTCTGTGAGGTGCAGTAGTTCTGGTCTACAGGGTGCTGTTCTGTTTCTGCGAGGTGCAGTAGCTCTGGTCTACAGGGTGCTGGTCTGTTTCTGCGAGGTGCAGTAGCTCTGGTCTACAGGGTGCTGTTTCTGCGAGGTGCAGTAGCTCTGGTCTACAGGGTGCTGTTTCTGCGAGGAGCAGTATCTCTGTTCTACAGGGTGCTGGTCTGTTTCTGTGAGGTGCAGTAGCTCTGGTCTACAGGGTGCTGGTCTTTTTCTGTGAGGTACAGTAGCTATGGGCCCGTAACATAAAGCATATCAGAGTCATAGTGATGATCTAGGGTCAGTTATGCCTTCTACATCATAATGAATTAGAGGGCGGACCTGATCCTAGATCAGCACTCCTACAGTACTCTGAGACACAGGTTGCAGGTCTGTTTCAATAAGCTTATTATGGGTTATATTGGTTACCCATAAAGTTAGAAAGCATTGAACATGTGTGCCAACCTAAAGCTCTGTATTCACAATGGAAAAGACCTGAATCACCTCCTTCCTACCACAGATGATATGTGTGGATTGTATCAACATCAATCTCTCTGAAGAATCTTTCACTTCATGTGTTATATTACCAGCATCTCTCTGACCACCTCTCTGTTCTCCTCCTCTCAGATCTTCTGGGGTCTGGGCGGTGCCACCCCGGGGAAGATCCTCCTGGGTCTTCAAGTCGTGACATGCGACAGCTCAGTCCTGGTGCGACCCAACCGGGTCCTGGTGGTACCGGCATCTAACGTCACCCTATCTGCGTATGTCGCTGACTACATGTGACAAATCTTGGTTATCGTTGAAAACAGATATGAATATGTTTGTTTGGCCTACAGTCATCTACCACTGGTACTACTACTACGTTTCCATATGGACAGGTGTGACCATGAACACCTGGAGCCTGAGTGTTGTAAATGAAAGGCACACTGGAGCCTGAGTGTTGAACATGAAAGGCACACTGGAGCCTGGAGCCTGAGTGTTGTAAATGAAAGTCACACTGGAGCCTGAGTGTTGAACATGAAAGGCACACTGGAGCCTGAGTGTTGAACATAAAAGGCACACTGGAGCCTGAATGTTGTAAATGAAAGGCACACTGGAGCCTGAGTGTTGAACATGAAAGGCACACTGGAGCCTGAGTGTTGAACATGAAAGGCATACTGGAGCCTGAGTGTTGAACATGAAAGGCACACTGGAGCCTGAGTGTTGAACATGAAAGGCACACTGGAGCCTGAGTGTTGAACATGAAAGGCACACTGGAGCCTGAGTGTTGTAAATGAAAGGCACACTGGAGCCTGAGTGTTGTAAATGAAAGGCACACTGGAGCCTGAGTGTTGAACATGAAAGGCACACTGGAGCCTGAGTGTTGTACATGAAAGGCACACTGGAGCCTGAGTGTTGAACATGAAAGGCACACTGGAGCCTGAGTGTTGAACATGAAAGGCACACTGGAGCCTGAGTGTTGAACATGAAAGTCACACTGGAGCCTGAGTGTTGAACATGAAAGGCACACTGAAGCCTGAGTGTTGTAAATGAAAGGCACACTGGAGCCTGAGTGTTGTAAATGAAAGGCACACTGGAGCCTGAGTGTTGAACATGAAAGGCACACTGGAGCCTGAGTGTTGTAAATGAAAGGCACACTGGAGCCTGAGTGTTGTAAATGAAAGGCACACTGGAGCCTGAGTGTTGTAAATGAAAGGCACACTGGAGCCTGAGTGTTGAACATGAAAGGCACACTGGAGCCTGAGTGTTGAACATGAAAGGCACACTGAAGCCTGAGTGTTGTAAATGAAAGGCACACTGGAGCCTGAGTGTTGTAAATGAAAGGCACACTGGAGCCTGAGTGTTGTAAATGAAAGGCACACTGGAGCCTGAGTGTTGAACATGAAAGGCACACTGGAGCCTGAGTGTTGTAAATGAAAGGCACACTGGAGCCTGAGTGTTGAACATGAAAGGCACACTGGAGCCTGAGTGTTGTAAATGAAAGGCACACTGGAGCCTGAGTGTTGTAAATGAAAGGCACACTGGAGCCTGAGTGTTGAAAATGAAAGGCACACTGGAGCCTGGAGCCTGAGTGTTGTATATGAAAGGCACACTGGAGCCTGGATCCTGAGTGTTGTAAATGAAAGGCACACTGGAGCCTGAGTGTTGTAAATGAAAGGCACACTGGAGCCTGTATATTGTGAGCTTATAAGGTACTACATAAATGTGAAGCCGATCTCCTGAGATGGAGAAAGTTGTCTCTGAAAGTGGGTTTTAATGCCGATCTACATTTGAGTCATTTAGCAGACTTCTTATCCTGAGCGATTCACAATAGTAAGTTCATACATTTTTTGTTACTTTTTCGTACTAGTCCCCTGTTGCGCGTGCCATGCTCTACCAACTGAGTCAGTTTGACAAATAACCCTTGTTTTGGTAGCAGTTCATTTTCTGGTACTGTTTCCACTGATATTAACCTGGTATTACATGTTTTACTTTGTTTTAATTAGTATTATTTATTATCATGTCTTGTAAAAGTAACATCCAACCCATTCTCTCCCCTCCCAGCTCTACGGTGCGGTCGTCATCCAACCCATTCTCTCCCCTCCCAGCTCTACGGTGCGGTCGTCATCCAACCCATTCTCTCCCCTCCCAGTTCCACGGTGCGGTCGTCATCCAACCCATTCTCTCCCCTCCCAGCACCACTGTGCGGTCGTCATCCAACCCATTCTCTCCCCTCCCAGCTCTACGGTGCGGTCGTCATCCAACCCATTCTCTCCCCTCCCAGCTCTACGGTGCGGTCGTCATCCAACCCATTCTCTCCCTCCCAGCTCCACGGTGCGGTCGTCATCCAACCCATTCTCTCCCCTCCCAGCACCACGGTGCGGTCGTCATCAACCCATTCTCTCCCCTCCCAGCACCACGGTGCGGTCGTCATCAACCCATTCTCTCCCCTCCCAGCTCTACGGTGCGGTCGTCATCCAACCCATTCTCTCCCCTCCCAGCACCACGGTGCGGTCGTCATCCAACCCATTCTCTCCCTCCCAGCTCCACGTCATCCAACCCATTCTCTCCCCTCCCAGCACCACGGTGCGGTCGTCATCCAACCCATTCTCTCCCCTCCCAGCTCTACGGTGCGGTCGTCATCCAACCCATTCTCTCCCCTCCCAGCTCCACGGTGCGGTCGTCATCCAACCCATTCTCTCCCCTCCCAGCTCCACGGTGCGGTCGTCATCCAACCCATTCTCTCCCCTCCCAGCTCCACGGTGCGGTCGTCATCCAACCCATTCTCTCCCCTCCCAGCTCTACGGTGCGGTCGTCATCCAACCCATTCTCTCCCCTCCCAGCTCTACGGTGCAGTCGTCATCCAACCCATTCTCTCCCCTCCCAGCTCCACGGTGCGGTCGTCATCCAACCCATTCTCTCCCCTCCCAGCTCCAAGGTGCGTTCGTCATCCAACCCATTCTCTCCCCTCCCAGCTCAACGGTGCGTTCGTCATCCAACCCATTCTCTCCCCTCCCAGCTCCACGGTGCGTTCGTCATCCAACCCATTCTCTCCCCTCCCAGCTCCACGGTGCGTTCGTCATCCAACCCATTCTCTCCCCTCCCAGCTCCACGGTGCGTTCGTCATCCAACCCATTCTCTCCCCTCCCAGCTCCACGGTGCGGTCGTCATCCAACCCATTCTCTCCCCTCCCAGCTCCACGGTGCGGTCGTCATCCAACCCATTCTCTCCCTCCCAGCTCCACGGTGCGGTCGTCATCAACCCATTCTCTCCCCTCCCAGCTCCACGGTGCGGTCGTCATCCAACCCATTCTCTCCCTCCCAGCTCCACGGTGCGGTCGTCATCCAACCCATTCTCTCCCCTCCCAGCTCCACGGTGCGGTCGTCATCCAACCCATTCTCTCCCCTCCCAGCTCCACGGTGCGGTCGTCATCCAACCCATTCTCTCCCCTCCCAGCACCACGGTGCGGTCGTCATCCAAGCCCATTCTCTCCCCTCCCAGCTCCACGGTGCGGTCGTCATCCAACCCATTCTCTCCCTCCCAGCTCCACGGTGCGGTCGTCATCAACCCATTCTCTCCCTCCCAGCTCCCACGGTGCGGTCGTCATCCAACCCATTCTCTCCCCTCCCAGCTCCACGGTGCGGTCGTCATCCAACCCATTCTCTCCCCTCCCAGCTCCACGGTGCGGTCGTCATCCAACCCATTCTCTCCCCTCCCAGCTCCACGGTGCGGTCGTCATCCAACCCATTCTCTCCCCTCCCAGCTCCACGGTGCGGTCGTCATCCAACCCATTCTCTCCCCTCCCAGCTCCACGGTGCGGTCGTCATCCAACCCATTCTCTCCCCTCCCAGCTCCACGGTGCGGTCGTCATCCAACCCATTCTCTCCCCTCCCAGCTCCACGGTGCGGTCGTCATCAACCCATTCTCTCCCTCCCAGCTCCACGGTGCGGTCGTCATCAACCCATTCTCTCCCCTCCCAGCTCCACGGTGCGGTCGTCATCCAACCCATTCTCTCCCCTCCCAGCTCCACGGTGCGGTCGTCATCCAACCCATTCTCTCCCCTCCCAGCTCCACGGTGCGTTCGTCATCCAACCCATTCTCTCCCCTCCCAGCTCCACGGTGCGTTCGTCATCCAACCCATTCTCTCCCCTCCCAGCTCCACGGTGCGGTTAAGTCATCCAACCCATTCTCTCCCCCCCTCAGCTCATCATGGCTCCACGCGGTCGTCATCCAACCCATTCTCTCCCCTCCCAGCTCCACGGTGCGGTCGTCATCCAACCCATTCTCTCCCTCCCAGCTCCACGGTGCGGTCGTCATCCAACCCATTCTCTCCTCCCAGCTCCACGGTGCGGTCGTCATCCAACCCATTCTCTCCCCTCCCAGCTCCACGGTGCGGTCGTCATCCAACCCATCGTCATCCAACCCATTCTCTCCCCTCCCAGCTCCACGGTGCGGTCGTCATCAACCCATTCTCTCCCCTCCCAGCTCCAACCCACTGGTGCGGGTCGTCATCCAACCCATTCTCTCCCCTCCCAGCTCTACGGTGCGGTCGTCATCCAACCCATTCTCTCCCCTCCCAGCTCCACGGTGCGGTCGTCATCCAACCCATTCTCTCCCCTCCCAGCTCTATGGTGCGGTCGTCATCCAACCCATTCTCTCCCCTCCCAGCTCTACGGTGCGGTCGTCATCCAACCCATTCTCTCCCCTCCCAGCTCTACGGTGCGGTCGTCATCCAACCCATTCTCTCCCCTCCCAGCTCCACGGTGCGGTCGTCATCCAACCCATTCTCTCCCCTCCCAGCTCCACGGTGCGGTCGTCATCCAACCCATTCTCTCCCCTCCCAGCTCCACGGTGCGGTCGTCATCCAACCCATTCTCTCCCCTCCCAGCTCCACGGTGCGGTCGTCATCCAACCCATTCTCTCCCCACGGTCCCATCCAACCCATCTCTCCTCCCAGCTGGTGCGGTCGTCATCCAACCCATTCTCTCCTCCCAGCTCCACGGTGCGGTCGTCATCCAACCCATTCTCTCCCCTCCCAGCTCCACGGTGCGGTCGTCATCCAACCCATTCTCTCCCCTCCCAGCTCCACGGTGCGGTCGTCATCAACCCATTCTCTCCCCTCCCAGCTCCACGGTGCGGTCGTCATCCAACCCATTCTCTCCCCTCCCAGCTCTACGGTGCGGTCGTCATCCAACCCATTCTCTCCCCAGCTCTATGGTGCGGTCCCAGCTCTATGGTGCGGTCGTCATCCAACCCATTCTCTCCCTCCCAGCTCTATGGTGCGGTCGTCATCCAACCCATTCTCTCCCCTCCCAGCTCTATGGTGCGGTCGTCATCCAACCCATTCTCTCCCCTCCCAGCTCCACGGTGCGGTCGTCATCCAACCCATTCTCTCCCCTCCCAGCTCTATGGTGCGGTCGTCATCCAACCCATTCTCTCCCCTCCCAGCTCCACGGTGCGGTCGTCATCCAACCCATTCTCTCCCTCCCAGCTCCACGGTGCGGTCGTCATCCAACCCATTCTCTCCCCTCCCAGCTCCACGGTGCGGTCGTCATCCAACCCATTCTCTCCCCCCCCAGCTCTCATCGGTGCGGTGCGTCATCCAACCCATTCTCTCCCCTCCCAGCTCCACGGTGCGGTCGTCATCCAACCCATTCTCTCCCCTCCCAGCTCCACGGTGCGGTCGTCATCCAACCCATTCTCTCCCCTCCCAGCTCTACGGTGCGGTCGTCATCCAACCCATTCTCTCCCCTCCCAGCTCCACGGTGCGGTCGTCATCCAACCCATTCTCTCCCCTCCCAGCTCCACGGTGCGGTCGTCATCCAACCCATTCTCTCCCCTCCCAGCTCTATGGTGCGGTCGTCATCCAACCCATTCTCTCCCCTCCCAGCTCCACGGTGCGGTCGTCATCCAACCCATTCTCTCCCCTCCCAGCTCCACGGTGCGGTCGTCATCCAACCCATTCTCTCCCCTCCCAGCTCCACGGTGCGGTCGTCATCCAACCCATTCTCTCCCCTCCCAGCTCTATGGTGCGGTCGTCATCCAACCCATTCTCTCCCCTCCCAGCTCTATGGTGCGGTCGTCATCCAACCCATTCTCTCCCCTCCCAGCTCCACGGTGCGGTCGTCATCCAACCCATTCTCTCCCCTCCCAGCTCTACGGTGCGGTCGTCATCCAACCCATTCTCTCCCCTCCCAGCTCTACGGTGCGGTCGTCATCCAACCCATTCTCTCCCCTCCCAGCTCTATGGTGCGGTCGTCATCCAACCCATTCTCTCCCCTCCCAGCTCTACGGTGCGGTCGTCATCCAACCCATTCTCTCCCCTCCCAGCTCCACGGTGCGGTCGTCATCCAACCCATTCTCTCCCCTCCCAGCTCTACGGTGCGGTCGTCATCCAACCCATTCTCTCCCCTCCCAGCTCTACGGTGCGGTCGTCATCCAACCCATTCTCTCCCCTCCCAGCTCCACGGTGCGCTCCACGTGCGGTCATCCAACCCATTCTCTCCCCTCCCAGCTCCACGGTGCGGGTTGTCATCCAACCCATTCTCTCCCCTCGCTCTTCTTCTTCAACACAACCCACTGTCCCCTCCCAGCTCTACGGTGCGGTCGTCATCCAACCCATTCTCTCCCCTCCCAGCTGCAGCACAGAGGGGTTAGATGACACCCATTACATCAATGTCGTGTTGAGTAGGGCACACCAACACTTTGCAACGGAGAATGAAAACGTGTTCTGTTTCACTAAGTTTGGAAGAAAATAAAAACATCTCTATTGAACAAAACCCAAACCGTGGGCTTCTGGAACTGAACAGAACGCTTGTAGAACAGATCTAGGCCTACAGACCTGAGACAGAGAGATCTCTGCCCATGGATACATACGGCTCAGACTGAATTCCACTCCGGACCGGAGGAGCCTGATACAACGTGATGTAGAAGTATTATGGGGAAACCTCAGAACAGAACATGGCTGTGTTTGTCTTCTTCATTCATAGACTATTGTTCCTGAACTTCTTCCTATTTACTGCTTAGCCAGACAAGCAGAATGAATCTGAAATATCTGAAAGGAATGTTAGGTAATTTATTAGTTTATTTATTGTTCGTTTACAGCTGTTGACTCAGCTACTCCTATATGGATAAGGGATGTTTCAGGTCAGGTTGAAAGGTGAAATGTGACGGGCTTGTTTGCATATTGGCCATTTTGCATATTCTAAATGAAACTGAAAACTATAACTTGGATCTTTTATGTGCTGTACTCTCTGTCTGTCTGTGTATCGGGCTGTGTGTCTGTGTATCGGGCTGTGTGTCTGTGATATCGGGCTGTGTGTGTCTGTGTATCGGGCTGTGGAAAAATAAAAACATGTGTATCGGGCTGTGTGTCAGATCTGGCCTACAACTGTGTATCGGGACTGTGTGTCTGTGTATCGGGCTGTGTGTCTGGCTGGCTGTGTGATCGGGTATGTATGTCTGTCTGTCTGAACTATCAGTGTCTGTCTATCTATCAGTGTCTGTCTATCTATCAGTGACTGTATCAGGCTGGCTGTGTTCAGTTTATTATCTATCTGGCTGGCTGTGTATCAGTCTGTCTATCTATCTGGCTGGCTGTGTATCAGTCTGTCTATCTATCTGGCTGGCTGTGTATCAGGCTGTCTATCTATCTGGCTGGCTGTGTATCAGTCTGTCTGTGTATCTGGCTGGCTGTGTATCAGGCTGTCTGGCTGGCTGGCTGTGTATCAGTCTGTCTATCTATCTGGCTGGCTGTGTATCAGGCTGTCTGGCTGGCTGGCTGTGTATCAGTCTGTCTATCTATCTGGCTGGCTGTGTATCAGGCTGTCTATCTATCTGGCTGGCTGTGTATCAGTCTGTCTATCTATCTGGCTGGCTGTGTATCAGTCTGTCTATCTATCTGGCTGGCTGTGTATCAGGCTGTCTATCTATCTGGCTGGCTGTGTATCAGGCTGTCTCTATCTGGCTGGCTGTGTATCAGGCTGTCTATCTATCTGGCTGGCTGTGTATCAGGCTGTCTATCTATCTGGCTGGCTGTGTATCAGGCTGTCTGGCTGGCTGGCTGTGTATCAGGCTGTCTGGCTGGCTGGCTGTGTATCAGTCTGTCTATCTATCTGGTTGGGCCACATATTCAGCAGCAGGTTTGCATTATACTGTCCAGTCGTTTCTTCAGCAGAACCAGACTGAGGCAGTTCTCATTCTGACTCACAGATCAGAATCTGGATGTTATACAATATGTCTACCCTTCTCCTCCTCGCTGATAAGAGGTCTGCTGGATGTGTCTGTGTAGACTAGTGCGTGTATAAGATGTGTTAGTGTGGAGGAAGGCACACACCTCTGGTCTTGTCTGGATTCCCGTCACTCAGGGTATTCAAATGACCTTACGCAGGCTTGGTCGGTCAAGGCTAGCCTTGAGTGGCGTACCTGACCACTCAAGTTATTTTGTCATCTTTAACACTATACAATGTGTAGAGCTATACTGTTGATTTGGAGTATATCTGGTGGTGGTGAGGTAGTGCAGTTATCATGGATCTTTTCATTTGTGCTTATCGTGTCTCTGTTCATGTCATGTTTCACCAGCACCACCAACACTGTTGTGAGACTCCTACAATACAACCATATTCAGTGAACATTACGATTAGTAGCCACAGGGGGGCGCTAGATAACAGAACACAAACCAGAGCAAAATATAGACTTCATCAAATCACATTTATTTATGAAGCCTTTTTACATCAGCAGTTGTCATAAAGTGTTTATACAGAAACCAGCCTAAAACCCCAAACAGCAGCAATGCAGATGTAGAAGCACGGTGGATTGCAAAAACTCCCTAGAAAAGGCAGAAACCTAGGAATAAACCTAGAGGGCAACCAGGCTCTGAGGAGTGGCCGGTCCTCTTTTGGCTATGCCTAGTGGAGATTCATGTAAGGCTTCCTCTCCTCTTCCAAGCTCCTTAAGCTCGCTTTTTCCTTCTCTCCTCCTCTTCCCCTTCTCTCTCCCTCTTCTCTCCCCCCTTTTCCTCTTCTCTTCCTCCCTCTCCTCTTCCCCTTCTCTCTTCCTCTCCCTCTTCTCTCCCCCTTTTCCTCTTCTCTTCCTCCCTCTCCTCTTCCCCCCCCTTCCTCTTCTCCCCCCCTCTCCTCCTCCCACAGTAGTGTC
>NC_068439.1:13106888-13121888 GCF_023373465.1 Oncorhynchus keta | reverse complement strand
CTCTCTGTCTCGCTCTCGCTCTCTGTCTCGCTCTCTGTCTCGCTCTCTGTCTCGCTCTCTCTCTCGCTCTCTGTCTGTCTCGCTCTCTCACGCTTGCACGCTCTCTCTCCCCGACGCGCTTGCATGCTCGCTCACTCTCACGCTCTATCCATCCCTGTCTCTCACGCTCTATCCATCCCTGTCTCTCACGCTCTATCCATCCCTGTCTCTCACGCTCTATCCATCCCTGTCTCTCACGCTCTATCCATCCCTGTCTCTCACGCTCTATCCATCCCTGTCTCTCACGCTCTATCCATCCCTGTCTCTCACGCTCTATCCATCCCTGTCTCTCACGCTCTATCCATCCCTGTCTCTCACGCTCTATCCATCCCTGTCTCTCACGCTCTATCCATCCCTGTCTCTCACGCTCTCTCTCCATCCCTGTCTCGCTCACGCTCTCTCTCCATCCCTGTCTCTCTCACGCTCTCTCTCCATCCCTGTGTCTCTCACGCTCTCTCTCCATCCCTGTGTCTCTCACGCTCTCTCTCCATCCCTGTGTCTCTCACGCTCTCTCTCCATCCCTGTGTCGCTCACGCTCTCTCTCCATCCCTGTCTCGCTCACGCTCTCTCTCCATCCCTGTGTCTCTCACGCTCTCTCTCCATCCCTGTGTCTCTCACGCTCTCTCTCCATCCCTGTGTCTCTCACGCTCTCTCTCCATCCCTGTGTCGCTCACGCTCTCTCTCCATCCCTGTCTCGCTCACGCTCTTTCTCCATGTCTCGTTCCCTCTGTCTCGTCTGTCTAATAAATACTTGTATTGTGATATGTCCTTCAGTACAGTTCTATTCAGACTGACTAACCACTCGGCTCTTTTCTCTGGAACTGAAGAAGTGTAATGAAAGACTGTGCCCCAGCTGACAAGTAGACAACACCGTGACATGAACAGTATCACACCACTCATTTTGTTTGTGTGTGTCTGCGTGCCTGTGTGTGTGTGTATGACGCTAAGCTAGTGCTTTTGTCTTACAAAATGTGTTTTTCTACATTGCATTTCTTTGACAGCTGCAATTATACTTTCAAAAGTGTCCCCTGTATGCCAGACAAGCTGTCAATGTCATATAACAATACAGTCGCTAAACAACCATCTCTAGGCTGTAGTTAAACGAAACCACTTGGACACAACTTTAGTTTCTTGCAACTGATTTTCTTCTTGATTGAACCCCACACACTCCCCCCCCGCAACTTATAACCAACTCAGCTACAACTTTTCAACTTTGTGTAACTAGTTGCAAGCAACAGCGAATCAAAATGAATGCTTTTGTCACATGATCCATTCGAAGGCTCGGAACTCCTACACAGGTGTCATGTTGCCCGTGGGAACTGTGATCAAAGTGAACAGGAGCCAAGTTTGGACACACCTACTCATTACAGGGTTCCATGATTCCAGACGTGTATTTCATAATTTTGATGTCTTCACTGTTATTCTACAGGTGTGTCCAAACCTTTGACTGGTACTGTACATGCTTTGGCAGTCATTAAATGTCATTTAAGTGAACCCAGACCTCTCTGAATTTGTTCAACATGAACTGCACTAGTTACCTCATGTTACATTCATTCGTTGCTAGCTTGGTAAATTGTACAGGCTGTGTTTTGTCTATATCCTGGAGCAATAAACAAATAAAACCAACAGGTAATTTAAAAAAATTTAATTGAACCTTTATTTTACTAGGCAAGTCAGTTAAGAACAAATTCTTATTTACAATGACGGCCTAGGAACAGTGGGTTAACTGCCTTGTTCAGGGGCAGAACGACAGATTTGAACCTTGTCAGCTCGGGGTATTCGATCTAGCAACCTTTCAGTTACTGGCCCAACTCTCTAACCACTAGGTGACCTGCCGCCCCAATGGACAGGAAGTCATGGGTGAGTTTAGGATTCTCAAACAGAAGCAGCTTCCGTTTTATTGGCTGTTGCATCCGATTTTAATCCATTTTAATCGGATGCAACAGCCAATAAAAAGTAAATAAAAAGTAGTTTCATGTAACAGCGAAGTTGCTTGAGATGATGTCACTACCAACTGCTAACTAAAATTGCTTGAACATTGCTTCGTTGTAACTCCAGCCTTGTCCTTCGAGCAATTAGTAGAACGTTTAGCAATTCTCAATGCTCTTATCCATACTTCCTCTTATCCATACTTCCTCTTATCCATACTTCCACTTATCCATACTTCCTCTTATCCATACTTCCTCTTATCCATACTTCCTCTTATCCATACTTCCTCTTATCCATACTTCCTCTTATCCATACTTCCTCTTATCCATACTTCCTCTTATCCATACTTCCACTTATCCATACTTCCACTTATCCATACTTCCTCTTATCCATACTTCCTCTTATCCATACTTCCTCTTATGCATACTTCCACTGTCTCACATAGAACATGAACTGGTTACATTTATACAAACATGTTATAGCATTGTACTACATGCAAAGGGTTTGTTGCTTTGCTGAGGTTTCTCAGTAGCAAATTTGTTGCTGGGAGGAGAAAGTTGTCCTCTACTCCAAAGAACTGACAGAGGCTTAGCAAGAAGTATGCCCCGAGTGGATTTAATACAATGTGGAGAGAGAGCAAAAAGTGTGAGAGCGAATCAGAGGGGGAGAGAGAAAAAGAGGGAGAATCAGAGAGAGACACAGAGGGAGAGAGAGAGAATCAGAGGGGGAGAGAGAAAGAGAGGGAGACCCAGAGAGAGAGAGAGACCGTGCTTGGAATTAGTTTCAGATCTCTCAGCAGAGGGACTGGAGGCTATAAGGAATACCCTGCAGAACTCAATTAAAATTCATTGATTCTCACCAAAGCTCAAGAGTAGTTATTATATAACAAAAATCCCAGTAGTTCAGCAGAAGCTTCTCTCTCTGTTCTTCAATAGCTGCAATTGTTGTTCTGTCAGGGGAGAGCCAGACGATATGATATTCAACCCTTTTTGTTCTGTCAGGGGAGAGCCAGACGATATGGTATTCAACCCTTGTTGTTCTGTCAGGGGAGAGCCAGACGATATGGTATTCAACCCTTTTTGTTCTGTCAGGGGAGAGCCAGACGATATGGTATTCAACCCTTTTTGTTCTGTCAGGGGAGAGCCAGACGATATGGTATTCAACCCTTTTTGTTCTGTCAGGGGAGAGCCAGACGATATGGTATTCAACCCTTGTTGTTCTGTCAGGGGAGAGCCAGACGATATGGTATTCAACCCTTTTTGTTCTGTCAGGGGAGAGCCAGACGATATGGTATTCAACCCTTGTTGTTCTGTCAGGGGAGAGCCAGACGATATGGTATTCAACCCTTGTTGTTCTGTCAGGGGAGAGCCAGACGATATGGTATTCAACCCTTTTTTTCTGTCAGGGGAGAGCCAGACGATATGGTATTCAAGCCTTTTGTTCTGTCAGGGAGAGCCAGACGATATGGTATTCAACCCTTTTTGTTCTGTCAGGGAGAGCCAGACGATATGGTATTCAACCCTTTTTGTTCTGTCAGGGGAGAGCCAGACGATATGGTATTCAACCCTTTTTGTTCTGTCAGGGGAGAGCCAGACGATATGCTATTCAACCCTTTTTGTTCTGTCAGGGGAGAGCCAGACGATATGGTATTCAACCCTTTTGTTCTGTCAGGGAGAGCCAGACGATATGGTATTCAACCCTTTTTGTTCTGTCAGGGTAGAGCCAGACGATATGGTATTCAACCCTTTTTGTTCTGTCAGGGGAGAGCCAGATGATATGCTATTCAAGCCTTTTTGTTCTGTCAGGGAGAGCCAGACGATATGGTATTCAACCCTTTTTGTTCTGTCAGGGAGAGCCAGACGATATGGTATTCAACCCTTGTTGTTCTGTCAGGGGAGAGCCAGACGATATGGTATTCAACCCTTGTTGTTCTGTCAGGGGAGAGCCAGACGATATGGTATTCAACCCTTGTTGTTCTGTCAGGGGAGAGCCAGACGATATGGTATTCAACCCTTGTTGTTCTGTCAGGGGAGAGCCAGACGATATGGTATTCAACCCTTGTTGTTCTGTCAGGGGAGAGCCAGACGATATGGTATTCAACCCTTGTTGTTCTGTCAGGGGAGAGCCAGACGATATGGTATTCAACCCTTTTTGTTCTGTTTATCTCTCCTATACGTACACCGATGAACAGCTTGTAATGGAACATTGGCGAGAGACTGATAACTTCTCAAGAAGGGCAACAATGACGGCAAGTCACTTGACAGAAATAATCATGTTTTATATTAAGCCCTTAATGCTGATTGGCTGACAGCCATGGTTTATCAAACCGTATACCACTGGTATGACAAAACATGTATTTTTCTTCTTCTAATTACGTTGTTCGCCAGTTTATAATAACAATAAGGAACCTCGGGGGTTTGTGCTATATGGCCAATATACCACGGCTAAGGGCTGTATCCAGGCACTCCACACCCCCTCAGGCAAGTTTTACTTAAATATACACTGAGTTTAAGAACACCTGCTCTCCAAGAATGACTGACCAGGTGAATCCAGGTGAAAGCTATGATCCCTTACTGATGTCACCTGTTAAATCCACTTCAATCAGTGTAGATGAAGGGCAGGAGACAGGTTAAAGAAGGATTTTAAAGCCTTGAGACAATTGAGACATGGATTGTGTGTGTGCCATTCAGAGGGTGAATGGGCAAGACAAAATATTTAACTGCCTTTGAACGGGGTATGGTAGTAGGTACCAGGTTCCTGTCAAGAACTGCAAAGCTGTTCAACAGTTTCCCATGTGTATCAAGAATGGTCCACCACCCAAAATTAATCCAGCCAATTTGACACAACTGTGGGAAGCATTGGAGTCAACATGGGCCAGCATCCCAGTGGAACGCTTTTGAAACCTTGTAGAGTCAACATGGGCCAGCATCCCCTGTGGAACGCTTTTGAAACCTTGTAGAGTCAACGTGGGCCAGCATCCCAGTGGAACGCTTTTGAAACCTTGTAGAGTCAATATGGGCCAGCATCCCCGTGGAACGCTTTTGAAACCTTGTAGAGTCACATGGGCCAGCATCCCTGTGGAACGCTTTTGAAACCTTGTAGAGTCAACATGGGCCAGCATCCCCATGGACAGCTTTTGAAACCTTGTAGAGTCAACATGGGCCAGCATCCCCGTGGAACTCTTTTGAAACCTTGTAGAGTCAACATGGGCCAGCATCCCCTTGGAACGCTTTTGAAACCTTGTAGAGTCAACATGGGCCAGCATCCCCGTGGAACGCTTTTGAAACCTTGTAGAGTCCACATGGGCCAGCATCCCCGTGGAACGCTTTTGAAACCTTGTAGAGTCAACATGGGCCAGCATCCCCGTGGAACGCTTTTGAAACCTTGTAGAGTCAACATGGGTCAGCATCCCCGTGGAATGCTTTTGAAACCTTGTAGAGTCAACATGGGCCAGCATCCCCGTGGAACGCTTTTGAAACCTTGTAGAGTCAACATGGGTCAGCATCCCCGTGGAATGCTTTTGAAACCTTGTAGAGTCAACATGGGCCAGCATCCCCGTGGAACGCTTTTGAAACCTTGTAGAGTCAACATGGGCCAGCATCCCCGTGGAATGCTTTTGAAACCTTGTAGAGTCAACATGGGCCAGCATCCCCGTGGAACGCTTTTGAAACCTTGTAGAGTCAACATGGGCCAGCATCCCCGTGGAACGCTTTTGAAACCTTGTAGAGTCAACATGGGCCAGCATCCCCGTGGAACGCTTTTGAAACCTTGTAGAGTCAACATGGGCCAGCATCCCCGTGGAACTCTTTTGAAACCTTGTAGAGTCAACATGGGCCAGCATCCCCTTGGAACGCTTTTGAAACCTTGTAGAGTCCATGTACCAAAGAATTGAGGGGGGTGAAACAACATTTTAAGATGTTCCTCCTTAGCAGACACTTTTTATAAGCGTCTTGCACATGTTTAGTATGTGTACATGCTCACAGTGGGATTCGTTCCCGAGACCATTATGCTGCTAGTGACTGTAAGGTAGCTCTGTACAGTAACAACAGGGTCTGGTGCTCTGTAGAGTAACAACAGGGTCTGGTGCTCTGTACAGTAACAACAGGGTCTGGTGCTCTGTACAGTAACAACAGGGTCTGGTGCTCTGTACAGTAACAACAGGGTCTGGTGCTCTGTACAGTAACAACAGGGTCTGGTGCTCTGTACAGTAACAACAGGGTCTGGTGCTCTGTACAGTAACAACAGGGTCTGGTGCTCTGTACAGTAACAACAGGGTCTGGTGCTCTGTACAGTAACAACGGGGTCTGGTGCTCTGTAGAGTAACAACAGGGTCTGGTGCTCTGTACAGTAACAACAGGGTCTGGTGCTCTGTAGAGTAACAACAGGGTCTGGTGCTCTGTAGAGTAACAACAGGGTCTGGTGCTCTGTAGAGTAACAACAGGGTCTGGTGCTCTGTAGAGTAACAACAGGGTCTGGTGCTCTGTACAGTAACAACAGGGTCTGGTGCTCTGTACAGTAACAACAGGGTCTGGTGCTCTGTACAGTAACAACAGGGTCTGGTGCTCTGTACAGTAACAACGGGGTCTGGTGCTCTGTAGAGTAACAACAGGGTCTGGTGCTCTGTACAGTAACAACAGGGTCTGGTGCTCTGTAGAGTAACAACAGGGTCTGGTGGTCTGTAGAGTAACAACAGGGTCTGGTGCTCTGTACAGTAACAACAGGGTCTGGTGCTCTGTAGAGTAACAACAGGGTCTGGTGCTCTGTACAGTAACAACAGGGTCTGGTGCTCTGTAGAGTAACAACAGGGTCTGGTGCTCTGTACAGTAACAACAGGGTCTGGTGCTCTGTACAGTAACAACAGGGTCTGGTGCTCTGTACAGTAACAACAGGGTCTGGTGCTCTGTACAGTAACAACGGGGTCTGGTGCTCTGTAGAGTAACAACGGGGTCTGGTGCTCTGTAGAGTAACAACGGGGTCTGGTGCTCTGTACAGTAACAACAGGGTCTGGTGCTCTGTAGAGTAACAACAGGGTCTGGTGGTCTGTAGAGTAACAACAGGGTCTGGTGCTCTGTACAGTAACAACAGGGTCTGGTGCTCTGTAGAGTAACAACAGGGTCTGGTGCTCTGTACAGTAACAACAGGGTCTGGTGCTCTGTACAGTAACAACAGGGTCTGGTGCTCTGTAGAGTAACAACAGGGTCTGGTGCTCTGTACAGTAACAACAGGGTCTGGTGCTCTGTACAGTAACAACAGGGTCTGGTGCTCTGTACAGTAACAACAGGGTCTGGTGCTCTGTACAGTAACAACAGGGTCTGGTGCTCTGTACAGTAACAACAGGGTCTGGTGCTCTGTACAGTAACAACGGGGTCTGGTGCTCTGTAGAGTAACAACAGGGTCTGGTGCTCTGTAGAGTAACAACAGGGTCTGGTGCTCTGTACAGTAACAACAGGGTCTGGTGCTCTGTAGAGTAACAACAGGGTCTGGTGGTCTGTAGAGTAACAACAGGGTCTGGTGCTCTGTACAGTAACAACAGGGTCTGGTGCTCTGTACAGTAACAACAGGGTCTGGTGCTCTGTACAGTAACAACAGGGTCTGGTGCTCTGTACAGTAACAACAGGGTATGGTGCTCTGTAGAGTAACAACAGGGTATGGTGCTCTGTAGAGTAACAACAGGGTATGGTGCTCTGTAGAGTAACAACAGGGTATGGTGCTCTGTACAGTAACAACAGGGTCTGGTGCTCTGTAGAGTAACAACAGGGTCTGGTGCTCTGTACAGTAACAACAGAGTCTGGTGCCAGGCTAAATGAGGTCAGGGGACCTAGCATTTGGGGTTGCAGGGTAGCCTAGTGGTTAGAGCGTTGGACTAGTAACCGGAACCTTGTGAGTTCAAACCCCCGAGCTGACCAGGTACAAATCTGTCGTTCTGCCCCTCTACAGGCAGTTAACCCACTGTTCCTAGGCCGTCATTTAAAATAAGAATTTGTTCTTAACTGACTTGCCTGGTTAAATAAAAGTAAAATAAAAAATGTTGTACTGTATATTATCTCTTATCTACCGTTGTTATTGTCCTAATGAGGTCAGGTAGGTTTAGAGGCCTACAGCAACATGGGTTGTGAAATGCCACAAGTGTTGTACTTGTCTGTCTGCCTGTCTGTTGTACTTGTCTGTCTGCCTGTCTGTTATACTTGTCTGTCTGCCTGTCTGTTATACTTGTCTGTCTGTCTGCCTGTCTGTTATACTTGTCTGTCTGTCTGTCTGCCTGTCTGTTATACTTGCCTGTCTGTTATACTTGTCTGCCTGCCTGTCTGTCTGCCTGTCTGTTATACTTGTCTGTCTGCCTGTCTGTTATACTTGTCTGTCTGCCTGTCTGCTATACTTGTCCGTCTGCCTGTCTGTCTGCCTGTCCGTTATACGGTGCATTACAAAGGTTTTCAGTGTCATTGACTTTTTTCACATTTTGTTACGTAACCCTGTTACTTGTTGCCTTATACTCAAATGGACTAAATCTGTTTTTCCCCTCATCAATCTACATACAATACCCCATCATTTTGCGTAAGTATTCAGACCCTTTGCTATTAGACTCAAAATTGAGCTCAGGAACATCCTGTTTCCATTGATCATCCTTGAGATGTTGCTACAACTTGATTGGAGGCCTTTATGGCAGAGTGGGCAGATGGAAGCCACTCCTCAGTAAAAGGGACATGACACCACACTTGGAGTTTGCCAAAAGGCAACTAAAGGACTCCCAGACCATAAGAAACAAGATTCTCTGGTCTGATGAAACTAAGATTGAACTCTTTGTACTGAATGCCAAGCATCAAATCTGGAAGAAACCTGGCACCATCCCCACGGTGAAGCATGGTGGTGGCAGCATCTTGCTGTGAGAATGTTTTTCAGCGGCAGGGACTGGGAGACTAGTCAGGATCGAGGTAAAGATGAACGGAACAAATTACAGAGAGATCCTTGATGACAACCTGCTCAGGACCTCAGACTGGGGCAGAGGTTCACCTTCCAACAGGACAATGACCCTTAGCACACAGCCAAGACTACAGAAGGGTGGCTTCGGGACAAGTCTCTGAATGTCCTTGAGTGGCCCAGCCAGAGCCCGGACTTGAACCCGATCTAGCTGTCACGTCCTGACCATAGAAAGCTTTTATTTTCTATGGTAGAGTAGGTCAGGGTGTGACTGGGGGGGGGTTGTTCTAGTTTATATTTTCTATGTGGGGTTCTAGGTTTATTTTCTATGTTGGTGATTTGTATGATTCCCAATTAGAGGCAGCTGGCTATCGTTGTCTCTAATTGGGGATCATACTTAAGTATCATTTTTCCACCTGTGTGTTATGGGATGTTGTTTATGTTTAGTTGCCTGTCAGCACTGCATTGTCGTCATGGTTCCTTTATTGTTTATTGTTTTGTTTTTTCTAAGTTTCACTGTCTAATAAATATGTGGAACTCTACGTACGCTGCGCCTTGGTCCGACCATTATTACGAAAGACATGACACTGACATCGTTGGAGAGACCTGAAAATAGCTGTGCATCAATGCTCCCCATCCAATCTGATAGACTTTGAGAGGATCTGCATTGAAGAATGGGAGAAACTCCCCAAATACAGGTCTGCCAAGCGTGTAGTGTTCTACCCCAACAAGACTCCAAACTGTGCTTCAACAATGTACTGAGTTAAGGGTCTGAATACTTATGTAAATGTGATATTTTCATTTTATTAGTAATCAAATCAAATGTATTTATATAGCCCTTCGTACATCAGCTGATATCTCAAAGTGCTGTACAGAAACCCAGCCTAAAACCCAAACAGCAAGCAATGCAGGTGTAGAAGCACGGTGGCTAGGAAAAACTCCCTAGAAAGGCCAGAACCTAGGAAGAAACCTAGAGAGGAACCAGGCTATGAGGGGTGGCCAGTCCTCTTCTGGCTGTGCCGGGTGGAGATTATAACAGAACATGGCCAGGATGTTCAAATGTTCATAAATGACCAGCATGGTCAAATAATAATAATCACAGGCAGAACAGTTGAACCTGGAGCAGCAGCACGGCCAGGTGGACTGGGAACAGCAAGGAGTCATTATGCCAGGTAGTCCTGAGGCATGGTCCTAGGGCTCAGGTCCTCCGAGAGAGAGAAAGAAAGAGAGAATTAGAGAGCGCACACTTAAATTCACACAGGACACCGAATAGGACAGGAGAAGTACTCCAGATATAACAAACTGACCCTAGCCCTCCGACACGTAAACTACTGCAGCATAAACACTGGAGGTTGAGACAGGAGGGGTCAAGAGACACTGTGGCCCCATCCGATGATACCCCCGGACAGGGCCAAACAGGAAGGATATAACCCCACCCACTTTGCCAAAGCACAGCCCCCACACCACTAGAGGGATATCTTCAACCACCAACTTACCATCCAGAGACAAGGCCGAGTATAGCCCACAAAGATCTCCGCCACGGCACAACCCAAGGGTGGGTGCCAACCCAGTAATACATTTGCAAACAATTCTAGAAACCTGTTTTTGCTTTGTGATTATGGGGTATTGTGTGTAGATTGATGAGGGGAATTATTCTTATTTTTATTTATTTTTAAAACCATTTTAGAATAAGGATGCAACGTAACAAAATGTGGAACAAGTCAAGGGGTCTGAATACTTTCTGAATGCGCTGTAAGCCGAAAGCAGAAGGAGAGTCATCCCACATTGATTTACTATCTCTTTCCTGACTGCTCCCCAAAGCCCGATCCTCATTGGCTGTCTCTGTTCCCATGTCAGAGGCTCCCGATCCAATCAGAGCACTTCTGGGCCACAACCATCTGAAGTAGTAACAATGTGCAATGTGCTGGATTGGCATGTGCTGCTGTCAGCTCCACCTCTACTGCTGCGTAGTCTGTGTAGTACTATCAGCTGTCCGGGCTGGGCTGGGCCGGGCTGGGAAGGGAAGGGGAGAGAGGGAACATGTTAAGCAGTTGATGACAGAGCTGTAGTTTGTGTGTTCAGGCTGTTTTCTCAGCTGCACTTCTACTTTGTCTCATCATGCTCCTGGTCCTATTTAGTAACTGGCTGGATTCTCCATGCCTCAAGCACAGAGCACACGCATAGTTTCAAACTCCCCGCTGAACCAATTAGAAGGCTGTGTTCCCTCAACAACATCAGGTAACAGAGAGAGAAGAACATGGTGGGAATTTGATCAGGACCCTGACCTAGTTTTCCAATCTCTAAGAGGTTAATAAACTCCCTGTGAGTCCCTGGGTGTAGTGCTCTGAGACATTGTTCAGCTCATGTCCCAAATGGAAGCCTATTCCCTATATAGCGCACTGCTTTTGACTACAGCCCTATGGGCCCTGGTTCAAAGTGTTGCACTGTATAAAGGAGCGGGTGCCATTTTGGGACGAAAACACTATCCAGGCTCTGGCTCAACAACAGTGTTGTTTTATGGATGGAAAAGCAGATTTATGTGGAGGCACTGGAAACACCCAGCACATGACTGTGGTTATGACATTAGTCCAGCTTCTCCCTGACTCTGAGTCATCCATGGGAGTCTAGTAAAGGACACCTGCCAGTCTAGACTGACGTTCACCACTGGGGATAGGACAGTTGATTAAGAATGAAGGGGGGGGGGGATATTTACGTGACCACGTCAGTATAATCTTACTGTTAGCTCAGCTACAGTTGACCTTGTTCACACAGTCATCAGAACCTCTCTCCCTCCCTCTCATCATCTTTCTTTCTCACTCTCTCTCTCTCCCTCCCCCTCTCCTTCTCTCTCTCCCTCCTCTTTCTCTCTCTCCCTCCCCCTCTCTCTTCCTCTCTCTCTCTTCCTCTTTCTCTCCCTCCCTCTCTCTTCCTTTCTCTCTCCCCCTCTCTCTTTCTCTCTCTCCCTTCCTCTCTCTTCCTTTCTCTCTCTTCTTCTCTCTCTCTTCTTCTCTCTCCCCCCCCTCTCTCTTCCTCTCTCTCTCTTCTTCTCTCTCTCTTCCTCTCTCTCTACCTTCCCCTCTCTTCCTCTCTCTCTACCTTCCCCTCTCTCTTCCTCTCTCTCTACCTTCCCCTCTCTCTTCCTCTCTCTCTACCTTCCCCTCTCTTCCTCTCTCTCTTCTTCTCTCCCTCCCCCTCTCTCTTCCTCTCTCTCTCTTCTTCTCTCTCTCTTCCTCTCTCTCTCCCTTCCCCTCTCTTCCTCTCTCTCTCCCTCCCCCTCTCTCTTCCTCTCTCTCTCTTCTTCTCTCTCTCCATCCCCCTCTCTCTTCCTCTCTCTCTCTTCCTCTCTCTCTACCTTCCCCTCTCTTCCTCTCTCTCTTCCTCTCTCTCTACCTTCCCCTCTCTCTTCCTCTCTCTCTTCCTCTCTCTCTCTCTCTTCCCCTCTCTCTTCCTCTCTCTCTCCCTTCCCCTCTCTCTTCCTCTCTCTCTCTCTTCCCCTCTCTCTTCCTCTCTCTCTCTTCTTCCCTCTCTCTCTCTTCCTCTCTCTCTCCCTTCCCCTCTCTCTTCCTCTCTCTCTACCTTCCCCTCTCTTCCTCTCTCTCTACCTTCCCCTCTCTTCCTCTCTCTCTACCTTCCCCTCTCTTCTTCTCTCTCTCTTCTTCCTCTCTCTCTACCTTCCCCTCTCTCTTCCTCTCTCTCTCTTCCTTCCCTCTCTCTTCCTCTCTCTCTACCTTCCCCTCTCTCTTCCTCTCTCTCTCCTTCCCCTCTCTTCTCTCTACCTTCCCCTCTCTCTTCCTCTCTCTCTTCCCCCTCTCTCTTCTCTCTCTCTACCTTCCCCTCTCTCTTCCTCCTCTCTCTCTACCTTCCCTACCTTCTCTCTCTTCTCTCTCTCTTCCCCTCTCTCTTCCTCTCTCTCTCCTTCCCCTCTCTCTTCCTCTACTCTCTCTCTTCCTCTCTCTCTACCTTCCCCTCTCTCTTCCTCTCTCTCTTCCTCTCTCTCTACCTTCCCCTCTTCTTCTCTCTCTCTTCCTCTCTCTCTACCTTCCCCTCTCTCTTCCTCTCTCTCTACCTTCCCCTCTCTTCTTCTCTCTCTCTTCTTCTCTCTCTCCCTTCCCCTCTCTCTTCCTCTCTCTCTACTTCTTCCCTCTCTTCCTCTCTCTCTACCTTCCCCTCTCTCTTCCTCTCTCTCTCTTCTCCTCTCTCTCTTCTTCCTCTCTCTCTCCCCCTCTCTCTTCCTCTCTCTCTCCCCCTCTCTCTTCCTCTCTCTCTCTTCTTCTCTCTCTCTTCCTCTCTCTCTACCTTCCCCTCTCTCTTCCTCTCTCTCTACCTTCCCTCTCTCTTCTTCTCTCTCTCTTCTTCTCTCTCTCCCTCCCCCTCTCTCTTCCTCTCTCTCTCTTCTTCTCTCTCTCTTCCTCTCTCTCTACCTTCCCCTCTCTCTTCCTCTCTCTCTACCTTCCCCTCTCTTCCTCTCTCTCTACCTTCCCCTCTCTCTTCCCCTCTCTCTTCCTCTCTCTCTCTTCTTCTCTCTCTCTTCTTCTCTCTCTCCCTCCCCCTCTCTCTTCCTCTCTCTCTCTTCTTCTCTCTCTCTTCCTCTCTCTCTACCTTCCCCTCTCTTCCTCTCTCTCTCCCTCCCCCTCTCTCTTCCTCTCTCTCTCTTCTTCTCTCTCTCTTCTTCTCTCTTTCCCTCCCCTCTCTCTTCCTCTTTCTCTCCCTCCCTCCCTCCCCCTCTCTCTCTTCCTCTCTCTCTCTTCCTCTTTCTCTCTTCCCCTCTCTTCCCCTCTCTCTTCCTCTCTCTCTCTCCCTCCCTCTCTCTCTTCCTCTTTTCTCTCTTTCCCTCCCCTCTCTCTCTTTCTCTCCCTCCCTCCCTCCCCTCTCTCTCTTCCTCTCTCTCTCTTCCTCTTTTTCTCTCTCTCCCTTCCCCTCTCTCTTCCTCTCTCTCTCTCCCTCCCCTCTCTCTCTTCCTCTTTCTCTCCCCCCTCCCCTCTCTCTCTCTTCCTCTCTCTCTTCCTCTTTTTCTCTCTCTCCCTTCCCCTCTCTCTTCCTTGCTCTCTTCCTCTCCCTCTCTCCCTCCCCCCCTCTCTCTTCCTCTCTCTCTCTTCTTCTCTCTCTCTTCTTCTCTCTCTCCCTCCCCCTCTCTCTTCCTCTTTCTCTCCCTCCCTCCCTCCCCCTCTCTCTCTTCCTCTCTCTCTCTTCCTCTTTTTCTCTCTCTCCCTTCCCCTCTCTCTTCCTCTCTCTCTCTCCCTCCCCCTCTCTCTCTTCCTCTCTCTCTCTTCCTCTTTTTCTCTCCCCCCCTCTCTCTCTCTCTCTCTCTCTCTCTCTCTCTCTCTCTCTCTCTCTCTCTCTCTCTCTCTCCTCATGTTTGGCTAGCCTCTTCTACAATAATAAAGTACATATCACGGGCAGCCGCCCAAGTCTTCACGGCACACACACACACACACACACACACACACACACACACACACACACACACACACACACACACACACACACACACACACACACACACACACACACACACACACACACACACACACACAGACACACACACACACACACACACACACACACACACACACACACACACACACACACACACACACACACACACACACAGTGTGGGAAAGAAAGCGTTTGACACTTAGCCTACTCTGTGGAAGCCATTCTTTACAGTGAAGTTTTTAAATGAATGTAGATATTCGGGGGAAGGTCAAGCCTGGTACAGTAGATTAGGTAGATTCTTCTGAGTGGTTGTTTTCTTATTGCATTATAAAAATGTTCTACATTCAGTCTTATACTTCATTCAAGTTCATGTTTCTCCAGAAATTAATGTTAGAAACCTTCAATGTACAATCGGACTGTTTTTAATTTATAACAGCATGTCACATTTGTGACATCACTATTCCATTTCCCTGTGGGGGGAGAGAGGGATGTGGGGGGGACAAGATGTGGAGGGAGAGAGGGATGTGGGGGGAGAGAGGGATGTGGAGGGAGAGAGGGATGTGGAGGGAGAGAGGGATGTGGGGGGAGAGAGGGATGTGGAGGGAGAGAGGGATGTGGGGGGAGAGAGGGATGTGGGGGAAAGATGTGGAGGGAGGGAGGGATGGGGGTGAGAGGGATGTG
>NC_068439.1:13051888-13101888 GCF_023373465.1 Oncorhynchus keta | reverse complement strand
GTTGACAGTAGCTGGTAGGGCTGTAACTGTAGACAGTAGCTGGTAGGGCTGCAACTGTAGACAGTAGCTGGTAGGGCCGTAACTGTAGACAGTAGCTGGTAGGGCTGTAACTTGAGACAGTAGCTGGTAGGGCTGGATCTGTAGACAGTAGCTGGTAGGGCTGGAACTGTAGACAGTAGCTGGTAGGGCTGGAACTGTAGACAGTAGCTGGTAGGGCTGTACATACTGTAGGGCTGACAGTAGCTGGTAGGGCTGTAACTGTAGACAGTAGCTGGTAGGGCCGTAACTGTAGACAGTAGCTGGTAGGGCTGTACATACTGTAGACAGTAGCTGGTAGGGCTGTACATACTGTAGACAGTAGCTGGTAGGGCTGTATATACTGTAGACAGTAGCTGGTAGGGCCGTAACTGTAGACAGTAGCTGGTAGGGCTGTATATACTGTAGACAGTAGCTGGTAGGGCCGTAACTGTTGACAGTAGCTGGTAGGGCTGTAACTGTAGACAGTAGCTGGTAGGGCTGCAACTGTAGACAGTAGCTGGTAGGGCCGTAACTGTAGACAGTAGCTGGTAGGGCTGTAACTTGAGACAGTAGCTGGTAGGGCTGGATCTGTAGACAGTAGCTGGTAGGGCTGGAACTGTAGACAGTAGCTGGTAGGGCTGGAACTGTAGACAGTAGCTGGTAGGGCTGTACATACTGTAGACAGTAGCTGGTAGGGCTGTAACTGTAGACAGTAGCTGGTAGGGCCGTAACTGTAGACAGTAGCTGGTAGGGCTGTACATACTGTAGACAGTAGCTGGTAGGGCTGTACATACTGTAGACAGTAGCTGGTAGGGCTGTATATACTGTAGACAGTAGCTGGTAGGGCTGTATATACTGTAGACAGTAGCTGGTAGGGCCGTAACTGTAGACAGTAGCTGGTAGGGCTGTATATACTGTAGACAGTAGCTGGTAGGGCCGTAACTGTTGACAGTAGCTGGTAGGGCTGCAACTGTAGACAGTAGCTGGTAGGGCCGTAACTGTAGACAGTAGCTGGTAGGGCTGTGACTTGAGACAGTAGCTGGTAGGGCTGGATCTGTAGACAGTAGCTGGTAGGGCTGGAACTGTAGACAGTAGCTGGTAGGGCTGTAACTGTAGACAGTAGCTGGTAGGGCTGTACATACTGTAGACAGTAGCTGGTAGGGCTGTATATACTGTAGACAGTAGCTGGTAGGGCCGTAACTGTAGACAGTAGCTGGTAGGGCTGTATATACTGTAGACAGTAGCTGGTAGGGCTGTAACTGTAGACAGTAGCTGGTAGGGCTGCAACTGTAGACAGTAGCTGGTAGGGCCGTAACTGTAGACAGTAGCTGGTAGGGCTGTAACTTGAGACAGTAGCTGGTAGGGCTGGATCTGTAGACAGTAGCTAGTAGGGCTGGAACTGTAGACAGTAGCTGGTAGGGCTGGAACTGTAGACAGTAGCTGGTAGGGCTGTATATACTGTAGACAGTAGCTGGTAGGGCCGTAACTGTTGACAGTAGCTGGTAGGGCTGCAACTGTAGACAGTAGCTGGTAGGGCCGTAACTGTAGACAGTAGCTGGTAGGGCTGTATATACTGTAGACAGTAGCTGGTAGGGCCGTAACTGTTGACAGTAGCTGGTAGGGCTGCAACTGTAGACAGTAGCTGGTAGGGCCGTAACTGTAGACAGTAGCTGGTAGGGCTGTAACTTGAGACAGTAGCTGGTAGGGCTGGATCTGTAGACAGTAGCTGGTAGGGCTGGAACTGTAGACAGTAGCTGGTAGGGCTGTAACTGTAGACAGTAGCTGGTAGAGCTGGAACTGTAGACATATGTACTAGGCAGTATTCACTGGGCAGTATATACTAGGCAGTATTTACTTGGCAGTGTTTACTAGGCTGTATTTACTCGGCAGTATATACTAGGCAGTATATACTAGGCAGTATGTGCTAGGCTGTATTTACTAGGCAGTATGTACTAGGCAGTATTTACTAGGCAGTATGTACTAGGCAGTATGTACTAGGCAGTATGTACTAGGTCAGTATGTACTAGGTCAGTATGTACTAGGCAGTATGTACTAGGCAGTATGTACTAGGCAGTATGTGCTAGGCTGTATTTACTAGGCAGTATGTACTAGGCAGTATTTACTAGGCAGTATGTACTAGGCAGTATGTACTAGGCAGTATGTACTAGGCAGTATTTACTAGGTCAGTATGTACTAGGCAGTATGTACTAGGCAGTATGTACTAGGCAGTATGTGCTAGGCTGTATTTACTAGGCAGTATGTACTAGGCAGTATTTACTAGGCAGTATGTACTAGGCAGTATTTACAAGGTTTTGAGGTGGTGTCTGAAATCCTCTGCTGATTGCTATGGAAGAGGACATGTCTGGATCCCCTGGTTCCTTTGTCACTCTTTAATGCAGTTCCCTTTACTTCCGGGGTGTGTGTGTGCGAGCGTTTGTGTGCGTGTTTGTGTGCGTGTAAATGTGTGTGTTCAGACACAAGTAGGTATTTATATGATGATGATGTTTTGTGTATCTATCCCACAACACAGACATGTATTACTCAGGCAGAGCCCCACAGACGGCAGTATGTTCTATGGTGTGTGTGTGTGTGTGTGTGTGTTGACATGGTCCTGTTTATAGCTCCACAACCAGGGCCAGACGTGTCAGAGCTCAAGACATTCCCAGGTTTCACTGTAGAGGAACATGTAGTCCCAGTCACTCAATCTGCAAGGTTAGGACCCCCACCCTTCTTAAAGCAACACTCTGAGAGAGAGAGAGAGAGAGAGAGAGAGAGAGAGAGAGAGAGAGAGAGAGAGAGAGAGAGAGAGAGAGAGAGAGAGAGAGAGAGAGAGAGAGAGAGAGAGAGAGAGAGAGAGAGAGAGAGAGAGAGAGTGTTCATACACCTCAAATTGAACGAGACACTGTCTGGTACATGACAGGCAACCAGATTCCTGTCAAAATACCTCCTCTCAGAGACATACAGAAACAAAGACCAAGACAATACTATGGCAAGAACAGCTCAAATAAGCAAAGAAAAATAACAGTCTATCATTACTTTAAGACATGAAGGTCAGTCAAAACAGAACATTTCAAAACAGAACATTTCAAGAACTTTAAAAGGTTCTTTAAGTGCAGTCGCAAAAACCATCAAGTGCTATGATGAACCTGGCTCGAACCTGAACGCCACAGGAAAGGATGCCCAAATAAATGCTTCACAGAGTAACATCTCAACATCAACTGTTCAGAGGAGACAGGCCTTTATAGTCGAATTGCTGCAAAGAAACCACTACTAAAGGACACCAATAATAATAATAAGAAGAGACGTGCTTGGGCCAGGAAACACGAGCAATGGACATTAGACCGAGATTGAGATTTTTGGTTCTAACCAGAGGAGGTGTGATGGTGAGGGGGGGCTTTGCTGGTGACAGTGTCTGTGATTTATTTAGAATTCAAGGCACACTTAACCAGCATGGCTACCACAGCCATCCCATCTGGTTTGCGCATAGTGGGACTATGATTTGTTTTTTAACAGGACAATGACCCAACACACCTCCAGGCTGGGTAAGGGTTATTTGACCAAGAAGGAGAGTGATGATGATCTGTCCTCCACAATCACCCGACCTCAATCCAATTGAGATGGTTTGGGATGAGTTAGACTGCAGAGTGAAGGAAAAGCAGCCAACAAGTGCTCAGCATATGTAGGAATTCCTTCAAGACTTTTGGAAAAGCATTCCAGGTGAAGCTGGTTGAGAGAATGCCAAGAGTGTGCAAAGCTGTCATCAAGGCAAAAGATGCCTACTTTGAAGAATCTAAAATATATTTTGATCCTTTTAAATAATATATGCCATTTAGCAGACGCTTTTATCCAAAGCGACTTACAGTCATGTGTGCATACATTCTACGTATGGGTGGTCCCGGGAATCGAACCCACTACCCTGGCGTTACAAGCGCCATGCTCTACCAACTGAGCTACAGAAGAACACTTTTACTACATGATTCCATATGAGAGAGAGAGAGAGAGAGAGAGAGAGAGAGAGAGAGAGAGAGAGAGAGAGAGAGAGAGAGAGAGAGAGAGAGAGAGAGAGAGAGAGAGAGAGAGAGAGAGAGAGAGAGAGAGAGAGAGAGAGAGAGAGAGAGAGAGAGAGAGAGAGAGAGAGAGAGAGAGAGAGAGAGAGAGAGAGAGAGAAAAAAAAGTTCATACATCTCATATTGGACGAGACACTGTCTGGTACATGACAGGCAACCAGATTCCTGTCAAAATAGCTCCTCTCAGAGCACACAGAGACATACAGAAACACCCAGACATGCTCACGGTGTCTCTCTCTGACCAGGCGGGTTGTCTTTGTTCATGCAGGAGTTGACCAAGCCGAACTGGGCAGGGAGGAGGATTTCTGTGGTGACGAGCTTCATTTAATTTGCTCCTGAGTGGCGCAGCGGTCTAAGGCATCTCAGTGCTTGAGGCGTCACTGAAGACCCTTGTTCGATCCCGGATCGGGAGTACCATAGGGTGGTGCACAATTGGCCCAGCGTTATCCGGGTTAGGGGAGGGTTTGGCCGGGGTAGGCCGTCATTATAATCTGTTCTTAACTGACTTGCCTAGTTAAATAAATAAAAATAAAGATACATTTATTTCAGTGGATTATGTGAGATCGTGGATACAACTTGCAGGCCGCCACGTGATAACCCTTGACCTAGGAACTAAACAGAACATTTAAAACGTTGAAAAACAGTAAAAAATAACAGCCCTAGAGTACTACAAGCTTTACAACAACAGCACTGAGGACCGCAAGGGCCAGCCAGTCAGATCCAGTTTACAGCAGAATGTTAGATTAGAGTACTGAACTACAGAGAGAGTTTACAGCAGAATGTTAGGTTAGAGTACTGAACTACAGAGAGAGTTTACAGCAGAATGTTAAGTTAGAGTACTGAACTACAGAGAGAGTTTACAGCAGAATGTTAGGTTAGAGTACTGAACTACAGAGAGTTTACAGCAGAATGTTAGATTAGAGTACTGAACTACAGAGGGTTTACAGCAGAATGTTAGGTTAGTGTACTGAACTACAGAGAGAGTTTACAGCAGAATGTTAGGTTAGATTACTGAACTACAGAGAGAGTTTACAGCAGAATGTTAGGTTAGTGTACTGAACTACAGAGAGAATTTACAGCAGAATGTTGGGTTAGAGTACTGAACTACAGAGAGTTTACATCAGAATGTTAGGTTAGAGTACTGAACTACAGAGAGAGTTTACAGCAGAATGTTGGGTTAGAGTACTGAACTACAGAGAGTTTACAGCAGAATGTTAGGTTAGAGTACTGAACTACAGAGAGAGTTTACAGCAGAATGTTAGGTTAGAGTACTGAACTACAGAGAGAGTTTACAGCAGAATGTTAAATTAGAGTACTGAACTACAGAGAGAGTTTACAGCAGAATGTTAGGTTAGAGTACTGAACTACAGAGAGTTTACAGCAGAATGTTAGATTAGAGTACTGAACTACAGAGGGTTTACAGCAGAATGTTAGGTTAGTGTACTGAACTACAGAGAGAGTTTACAGCAGAATGTTAGGTTAGATTACTGAACTACAGAGAGAGTTTACAGCAGAATGTTGGGTTAGAGTACTGAACTACAGAGAGTTTACATCAGAATGTTAGGTTAGAGTACTGAACTACAGAGAGAGTTTACAGCAGAATGTTGGGTTAGAGTACTGAACTACAGAGAGTTTACAGCAGAATGTTAGGTTAGAGTACTGAACTACAGAGAGAGTTTACAGCAGAATGTTGGGTTAGAGTACTGAACTACAGAGAGAGTTTACAGCAGAATGTTAGATTAGAGTACTGAACTACAGAGAGTTTACAGCAGAATGTTAGGTTAGTGTACTGAACTACAGAGAGTTTACAGCAGAATGTTGGGTTAGAGTACTGAACTACAGAGAGTTTACAGCAGAATGTTAGGTTAGAGTACTGAACTACAGAGAGTTTACAGCAGAATGTTAGATTAGAGTACTGAACTACGGAGAGTTTACAGCAGAATGTTAGATTAGAGTACTGAACTACAGAGAGAGTTTACAGCATAATGTTAGGTTAGAGTACTGAACTACAGAGAGTTTACAGCAGAATGTTAGGTTAGTGTACTGAACTACAGAGAGTTTACAGCAGAATGTTAGATTAGAGTACTGAACTACAGAGAGAGTTTACAGCAGAATGTTAGATTAGAGTACTGAACTACAGAGAGAGTTTACAGCAGAATGTTAGGTTAGAGTACTGAACTACAGAGAGAGTTTACAGCAGAATGTTAGGTTAGAGTACTGAACTACAGAGAGTTTACAGCAGAATGTTAGATTAGAGTACTGAACTACAGAGAGAGTTTACAGCAGAATGTTAGATTAGAGTACTGAACTACAGAGGGTTTACAGCAGAATGTTAGGTTAGTGTACTGAACTACAGAGAGAGTTTACAGCAGAATGTTAGGTTAGAGTACTGAACTACAGAGAGTTTACAGCAGAATGTTAAATTAGAGTACTGAACTACAGAGAGTTTACAGCAGAATGTTAGGTTAGAGTACTGAACTACAGAGAGAGTTTACAACAGAATGTTAGGTTAGAGTACTGAACTACAGAGAGTTTACAGCAGAATGTTAGATTAGAGTACTGAACTACAGAGAGAGTTTACAGCAGAATGTTAGGTTAGAGTACTGAACTTCAGAGAGAGTTTACAGCAGAATGTTAGGTTAGTGTACTGAACTACAGAGAGAGTTTACAGCAGAATGTTGGGTTAGAGTACTGAACTACAGAGAGTTTACAGCAGAATGTTGGGTTAGATTACTGAACTACAGAGAGTTTACAGCAGAATGTTAGGTTAGAGTACTGAACTACAGAGAGTTTACAGCAGAATGTTAGATTAGAGTACTGAACTACAGAGAGAGTTTACAGCAGAATGTTAGATTAGAGTACTGAACTACAGAGGGTTTACAGCAGAATGTTAGGTTAGTGTACTGAACTACAGAGAGAGTTTACAGCAGAATGTTAGGTTAGAGTACTGAACTACAGAGAGAGTTTACAGCAGAATGTTAGGTTAGTGTACTGAACTACAGAGAGAGTTTACAGCAGAATGTTAGGTTAGAGTACTGAACTACAGAGAGAGTTTACAGCAGAATGTTAGGTTAGTGTACTGAACTACAGAGAGAGTTTACAGCAGAATGTTAGATTAGAGTACTGAACTACAGAGAGAGTTTACAGCAGAATGTTAGGTTAGAGTACTGAACTTCAGAGAGAGTTTACAGCAGAATGTTAGGTTAGTGTACTGAACTACAGAGAGAGTTTACAGCAGAATGTTGGGTTAGAGTACTGAACTACAGAGAGTTTACAGCAGAATGTTGGGTTAGATTACTGAACTACAGAGAGTTTACAGCAGAATGTTAGGTTAGAGTACTGAACTACAGAGAGAGTTTACAGCAGAATGTTAGGTTAGAGTACTGAACTACAGAGAGAGTTTACAGCAGAATGTTAGGTTAGTGTACTGAACTACAGAGAGAATTTACAGCAGAATGTTAGGTTAGAGTACTGAACTACAGAGAGAGTTTACAGCAGAATGTTAGGTTAGAGTACTGAACTACAGAGAGAGTTTACAGCAGAATGTTGGGTTAGAGTACTGAACTTCAGAGAGAGTTTACAGCAGAATTTACAGTAAGTTAGGTTAGAAAACTGAACTGCAGAGAGAGTTTACAGCAGAATTTACAGTATGTTAGGTTAGAGAACTGAACTACAGAGAGAGTTTACACCAGGAATTACAATACAGAAATGTGTGTGTGTGTGTGTGTGTGTGTGTGTGTGTGTGTGTGTGTGTGTGTGTGTGTGTGTGTGTGTGTGTCTCTTGTCCTAAATAGGTATGTGTAAAAATGAACTTGGCACATTCTAACCTAGCGAATCACACAACTAAATGACAGGGTTAGATAGTTTGATAATACTGGGGGAGAGAGAAAGGAGAAAGTAGAGTAGAAAAAGTCATTTTACCACTAAACCCATCTCACCCTCAGTGTTTGACTATTGAACCCATCTCACCCTCAGTGTTTGACTATTGAACCCATCTCACCCACAGTGTTTGACCGTTAAACCCATCTCACCCACAGTGTTTGACTATTAAACCCATCTCACCCTCAGTGTTTGACTATTAAACCCATCTCACCCTCAGTGTTTGACTGTTAAACCCATCTCACCCACAGTGTTTGACCATTAAACCCATCTCACCCACAGTGTTTGACTATTGAACCCATCTCACCCACAGTGTTTGACTATTGAACCCATCTCACCCTCAGTGTTTGACTATTGAACCCATCTCACCCTCAGTGTTTGACTATTGAACCCATCTCACCCACAGTGTTTGACTATTGAACCCATCTCACCCACAGTGTTTGACTATTGAACCCATCTCACCCACAGTGTTTGACTATTGAACCCATCTCACCCACAGTGTTTGACTATTGAACCCATCTCACCCTCAGTGTTTGACCGTTAAACCCATCTCACCCACAGTGTTTGACTATTGAACCCATCTCACCCACAGTGTTTGACTATTGAACCCATCTCACCCTCAGTGTTTGACTATTGAACCCATCTCACCCTCAGTGTTTGACTATTGAACCCATCTCACCCACAGTGTTTGACTATTGAACCCATCTCACCCTCAGTGTTTGACTATTGAACCCATCTCACCCTCAGTGTTTGACTATTGAACCCATCTCACCCTCAGTGTTTGACCATTAAACCCATCTCACCCACAGTGTTTGACCGTTAAACCCATCTCACCCTCAGTGTTTGACCATTAAACCCATCTCACCCTCAGTGTTTGACTATTGAACCCATCTCACCCTCAGTGTTTGACCGTTAAACCCATCTCACCCTCAGTGTTTGACCGTTAAACCCATCTCACCCTCAGTGTTTGACCGTTAAACCCATCTCACCCACAGTGTTTGACCATTAAACCCATCTCACCCTCAGTGTTTGACTATTGAACCCATCTCACCCTCAGTGTTTGACCATTAAACCCATCTCACCCACAGTGTTTGACTATTGAACCCATCTCACCCTCAGTGTTTGACCATTAAACCCATCTCACCCTCAGTGTTTGACTATTAAACCCATCTCACCCTCAGTGTTTGACTATTGAACCCATCTCACCCTCAGTGTTTGACTATTGAACCCATCTCACCCTCAGTGTTTGACCGTTAAACCCATCTCACCCTCAGTGTTTGACCGTTAAACCCATCTCACCCACAGTGTTTGACTATTGAACCCATCTCACCCACAGTGTTTGACTATTGAACCCATCTCACCCACAGTGTTTGACTATTGAACCCATCTCACCCTCAGTGTTTGACTATTGAACCCATCTCACCCTCAGTGTTTGACCGTTAAACCCATCTCACCCTCAGTGTTTGACCATTAAACCCATCTCACCCTCAGTGTTTGACTATTGAACCCATCTCACCCACAGTGTTTGACTATTAAACCCATCTCACCCTCAGTGTTTGACTATTGAACCCATCTCACCCACAGTGTTTGACTATTGAACCCATCTCACCCTCAGTGTTTGACTATTGAACCCATCTCACCCTCAGTGTTTGACTATTGAACCCATCTCACCCTCAGTGTTTGACTATTGAACCCATCTCACCCTCAGTGTTTGACCGTTAAACCCATCTCACCCACAGTGTTTGACTATTGAACCCATCTCACCCACAGTGTTTGACTATTGAACCCATCTCACCCTCAGTGTTTGACTATTGAACCCATCTCACCCTCAGTGTTTGACTATTGAACCCATCTCACCCACAGTGTTTGACTATTGAACCCATCTCACCCACAGTGTTTGACTATTGAACCCATCTCACCCTCAGTGTTTGACTATTGAACCCATCTCACCCTCAGTGTTTGACCATTAAACCCATCTCACCCACAGTGTTTGACCGTTAAACCCATCTCACCCTCAGTGTTTGACCGTTAAACCCATCTCACCCTCAGTGTTTGACCATTAAACCCATCTCACCCACAGTGTTTGACTATTGAACCCATCTCACCCTCAGTGTTTGACCGTTAAACCCATCTCACCCTCAGTGTTTGACCGTTAAACCCATCTCACCCTCAGTGTTTGACCGTTAAACCCATCTCACCCACAGTGTTTGACCGTTAAACCCATCTCACCCTCAGTGTTTGACCATTAAACCCATCTCACCCTCAGTGTTTGACCGTTAAACCCATCTCACCCACAGTGTTTGACTATTGAACCCATCTCACCCTCAGTGTTTGACCGTTAAACCCATCTCACCCTCAGTGTTTGACTATTAAACCCATCTCACCCTCAGTGTTTGACCGTTAAACCCATCTCACCCTCAGTGTTTGACCGTTAAACCCATCTCACCCTCAGTGTTTGACCGTTAAACCCATCTCACCCACAGTGTTTGACCATTAAACCCATCTCACCCACATTGTTTTACCATTAAACCCATCTCACCCTCAGTGTTTGACCGTTAAAACCATCTCACCCTCAGTGTTTGACCGTTAAACCCATCTCACCCTCAGTGTTTGACCGTTAAACCCATCTCACCCTCAGTGTTTGACTATTGAACCCATCTCACCCTCAGTGTTTGACTATTAAACCCATCTCACCCACAGTGTTTGACTATTAAACCCATCTCACCCACATTGTTTTACCATTAAACCCATCTCACCCTCAGTGTTTGACCGTTAAAACCATCTCACCCACAGTGTTTGACCGTTAAACCAATCTCACCCACAGCGTTTGACCATTATAACCATTAATGTTCCGGAGTTCTAAATTGAGCAGCTGCTGAAAAATGAGCTCCTGTATATATTGAGATTTAAATGTTTTTTTAGAGTGAAGTACATCGAAAAAATCAAGAGAAAACTGCAAGACTCAATAGAAGACAAAACAAGGAACAAACCAAAAAATACAGGCTTTTGAAAAATTAACTATTTTTCATAAAATTGTACAGTTATCTTAGCTAACTGAATTGCTAGCAGAATTGTTTACTTGTTGCTAAGCAGTTGCTAGGGACTCTCCTGGAAGAAGATAGCTAGCTTACAAAGAATAACAACAAAAAATATCTAGTTAACAGAAGAAAGGAAGACAAAATAAGGACAAAAGAAGGACAGAAGAAAAAGGAAAAGAAAGAGGACAACAAAGTGAAACAGTCAGCACTTCTATTGCAACTTCGTATTTCGTCGTCCTAACGTAGTCTACACTGCTATCTGCCCAGCAGCACTGTAGAAACTATTACACTCAACTGAACGACTTGATTAGTGTAGTGTTAGCTAGCTACATAGTTGTCTTTGCTGTCTTCGTATCCAAGATAATTGTGTAGTTTAGAGCGTGTAGTCTTAGAGTGATTATCTTAATTTACCGAGGTTAGCTAGCCAGCTATTTGTCGTCCTTAACGTAGGAGACACTGCTAGCTAGCCAACAGCTAGCCAACGTCTACTGAATAGAACTTCCGCACTCAACAACCCGGTCGCATTCTGCTTCGCTCCACAGGTAGTATCACATTTTCATTTCATTTCATTACAGCACAACGGTTTGATTTGTTTGATCGTAGCTAGCTACATAGCTAGCTACATAGCCGTCTGTGTATCAAAGATAATTGTGTAGTCTAGAGCGATTTTCTAGGTTAGCTAGCCAGCTATTGTCGTTCTTTTAACGTAACGTAACGTAATCAACACTGCTAGCTAGCCAGCTAGCCCCCGAATAGCAGCACTGTAGAAACTATTACACTCAACGGAACGACTTGATTAGTGTAGTGTCAACAACGCAGCCACTGCCAGCTAGCCTACAAAGTCAACAACGCAGCCACTGCCAGCTAGCCTACTTCAGCAGTACTGTATCATTTTAATCATTTTAGTCAATAAGATTCTTGCTACGTAAGCTTAACTTTCTGAACATTCGAGACGTGTAGTCCACTTGTCATTCCAATCTCCTTGCATTAGCGTAGCCTCTTCTGTAGCCTGTCAACTATGTGTCTGTCTATCCCTGTTATCTCCTCTCTGCACAGACCATACAAACGCTCCACACCGCGTGGCCGCGGCCACCCTAATCTGGTGGTCCCAGCGCGCACGACCCACGTGGAGTTCCAGGTCTCCGGTAGCCTCTGGAACTGCCGATCTGCGGCCAACAAGGCAGAGTTCATCTCAGCCTATGCCTCCCTCCAGTCCCTCGACTTCTTGGCACTGACGGAAACATGGATCACCACAGATAACACTGCTACTCCTACTGCTCTCTCTTCGTCCGCCCACGTGTTCTCGCACACCCCGAGAGCTTCTGGTCAGCGGGGTGGTGGCACCGGGATCCTCATCTCTCCCAAGTGGTCATTCTCTCTTTCTACCCTTACCCATCTGTCTATCGCCTCCTTTGAATTTCATGCTGTCACAGTTACCAGCCCTTTCAAGCTTAACATCCTTATCATTTATCGCCCTCCAGGTCCCCTCGGAGAGTTCATCAATGAGCTTGATGTCTTGATAAGCTCCTTTCCTGAGGACGGCTCACCTCTCACAGTTCTGGGCGACTTTAACCTCCCCACGTCTACCTTTGACTCATTCCTCTCTGCCTCCTTCTTTCCACTCCTTTCCTCTTTGACCTCATCCTCTCACCTTCCCCCTACTCACAAGGCAGGCAATACGCTCGACCTCATCTTTACTAGATGCTGTTCTTCCACTAACCTCATTGCAACTCCCTCCAAGTCTCCGACCACTACCTTGTATCCTTTTCCCTCTCGCTCTCATCCAACACTTCCCACACTGCCCCTACTCGGATGGTATCGCGCCGTCCCAACCTTCGCTCTCTCTCCCCCACTACTCTCTCCTCTTCCATCCTATCATCTCTTCCCTCTGCTCAAACCTTCTCCAACCTATCTCCTGATTCTGCCTCCTCAACCCTCCTCTCCTCCCTTTCTGCATCCTTTGACTCTCTATGTCCCCTATCTTCCAGGCCGGCTCGGTCCTCCCTCCCGCTCCGTGGCTCGACGACTCATTGCGAGCTCACAGAACAGGGCTCCGGGCAGCCGAGCGGAAATGGAGGAAAACTCGCCTCCCTGCGGACCTGGCATCCTTTCGCTCCCTCCTCTCTACATTTTCCTCCTCTGTCTCTGCTGCTAAAGCCACTTTCTACCACTCTAAATTCCAAGCATCTGCCTCTAACCCTAGGAAGCTCTTTGCCACCTTCTCCTCCCTCCTGAATCCTCCTCCCCTCCCCCCTCCTCCCTCTCTGCAGATGACTTCGTCAACCATTTTGAAAAGAAGGTCGACGACATCCGATCCTCGTTTGCTAAGTCAAACGACACCGCTGGTTCTGCTCACACTGCCCTACCCTGTGCTCTGACCTCTTTCTCCCCTCTCTCTCCAGATGAAATCTCGCGTCTTGTGACGGCCGGCCGCCCAACAACCTGCCCGCTCGACCCTATCCCCTCCTCTCTTCTCCAGACCATTTCCGGAGACCTTCTCCCTTACCTCACCTCGCTCATCAACTCATCCCTGACCGCTGGCTACGTCCCTTCCGTCTTCAAGAGAGCGAGAGTTGCACCCCTTCTGAAAAAACCTACACTCGATCCCTCCGATGTCAACAACTACAGACCAGTATCCCTTCTTTCTTTTCTCTCCAAAACTCTTGAACGTGCCGTCCTTGGCCAGCTCTCCCGCTATCTCTCTCAGAATGACCTTCTTGATCCAAATCAGTCAGGTTTCAAGACTAGTCATTCAACTGAGACTGCTCTTCTCTGTATCACGGAGGCGCTCCGTACTGCTAAAGCTAACTCTCTCTCCTCTGCTCTCATCCTTCTAGACCTATCGGCTGCCTTCGATACTGTGAACCATCAGATCCTCCTCTCCACCCTCTCCGAGTTGGGCATCTCCGGCGCGGCCCACGCTTGGATTGCGTCCTACCTGACAGGTCGCTCCTACCAGGTGGCGTGGCGAGAATCTGTCTCCTCACCACGCGCTCACCACTGGTGTCCCCCAGGGCTCTGTTCTAGGCCCTCTCCTATTCTCGCTATACACCAAGTCACTTGGCTCTGTCATAACCTCACATGGTCTCTCCTATCATTGCTATGCAGACGACACACAATTAATCTTCTCCTTTCCCCCTTCTGATGACCAGGTGGCGAATCGCATCTCTGCATGTCTGGCAGACATATCAGTGTGGATGACGGATCACCACCTCAAGCTGAACCTCGGCAAGACGGAGCTGCTCTTCCTCCCGGGGAAGGACTGCCCGTTCCATGATCTCGCCATCACGGTTGACAACTCCATTGTGTCCTCCTCCCAGAGCGCTAAGAACCTTGGCGTGATCCTGGACAACACCCTGTCGTTCTCAACTAACATCAAGGTGGTGTCCCGTTCCTGTAGGTTCATGCTCTACAACATCCGCAGAGTACGACCCTGCCTCACACAGGAAGCGGCGCAGGTCCTAATCCAGGCACTTGTCATCTCCCGTCTGGATTACTGCAACTCGCTGTTGGCTGGGCTCCCTGCCTGTGCCATTAAACCCTACAACTCATCCAGAATGCCGCAGCCCGTCTGGTGTTCAACCTTCCCAAGTTCTCTCACGTCACCCCGCTCCTCCGCTCTCTCCACTGGCTTCCAGTTGAAGCTCGCATCCGCTACAAGACCATGGTGCTTGCCTACGGAGCTGTGAGGGGAACGGCACCTCAGTACCTCCAGGCTCTGATCAGGCCCTACACCCAAACAAGGGCACTGCGTTCATCCACCTCTGGCCTGCTCGCCTCCCTACCACTGAGGAAGTACAGTTCCCGCTCAGCCCAGTCAAAACTGTTCGCTGCTCTGGCTCCCCAATGGTGGAACACACTCCCTCACGACGCCAGGACAGCGGAGTCAATCACCACCTTCCAGAGACACCTGAAACCCCACCTCTTTAAGGAATACCTAGGATAGGATAAAGTAATCATTCTCACCCCCCCCCTCCTTAAAATATTTAGATGCACTATTGTAAAGTGGCTGTTCCACTGGATGTCATAAGGTGAATGCACCAATTTGTAAGTCGCTCTGGATAAGAGCGTCTGCTAAATGACTTAAATGTAAATGTAAATCTCACCCACATTGTTTGACCGTTAAAACCATCTCACCCACAGCGTTTGACCATTATAACCATCTCACCCACAGTGTTTGACCGTTAAAACCATCTCACCCACAGTGTTTGACCATTATAACCATCTCACCCTCAGTGTTTGACCGTTAAAACCATCTCACCCACAGCGTTTGACCATTATAACCATCTCACCCTCAGTGTTTGACCATTAAAACCATCTCACCCACAGCGTTTGACCATTATAACCATCTCACCCACAGTGTTTGACCGTTAAACCCATCTCACCCACAGTGTTTGACCGTTAAACCCATCTCACCCACAGTGTTTGACCATTAAACCCATCTCACCCACATTGTTTGACCATTAAACCCATCTCACCCACATTGTTTGACCATTAAACCCATCTCACCCTCAGTGTTTGACTATTAAACCCATCTCACCCTCAGTGTTTGACCGTTAAAACCATCTCACCCACAGTGTTTGACCGTTAAACCCATCTCACCCACAGTGTTTGACCGTTAAACCCATCTCACCCACAGTGTTTGACCATTAAACCCATCTCACCCTCAGTGTTTGACCGTTAAACCCATCTCACCCACAGTGTTTGACCGTTAAACCCATCTCACCCACAGTGTTTGACCGTTAAACCCATCTCACCCACAGTGTTTGACCGTTAAAACCATCTCACCCACAGTGTTTGACTATTGAACCCATCTCACCCTCAGTGTTTGACCGTTAAAACCATCTCACCCTCAGTGTTTGACCATTAAACCCATCTCACCCACAGTGTTTGACCATTATAACCATCTCACCCTCAGTGTTTGACCATTATAACCATCTCACCCACAGCGTTTGACCATTATAACCATCTCACCCACAGCGTTTGACCGTTAAAACCATCTCACCCACAGTGTTGAATATGTGAATCGTCATTGAATTTGTAGAACAGTAATCTCATGTTAAATCTGTACTACTAATATCATATATACTCTGATTTTACAACTCAGATATCATCTGGGTGGGATTTACACCACCAGTCTAAAGTTTGGACACACCTACTCATTCGAGGGTTTTTCTTCATTTTTTAAAACTGTTTTCTACATTGTAGAATAATAGTGAAGACATAAAACTATTAAATAACATATGGAATCATGTAAAAAAAAGTATTCAACAAATCAAAATATATTTTATATTTGAGATTCTTCAAAGTAGCAACCCTTTGATTTGATGACAGCTTTGCACACTCTTGGCATTCTCTCAACCAGCTTCATGAGGTGGTCACCTGGAATGCATTTCAATTATGCCTTGTTAAGAGTTAATTTGTTTAATTTCTTTCCTTCTTAAGATCAGTTGTGTTGTGACAAGGTAGGGGGGAATGGGTATACAGAAGAGCCCTATTTGGTAAAAAAAAAAAGTCAATATTATGGCAAGAATAGCTCAAATAAGCAAAGAGAAAAGACAGTCCATCATTACTCTGCATATGTGGTTGCCACCATGAAGCATGGAGGTGGTGGTGTGATGGTGCTTTGCTGATGACACTGTCAGTGATTTATTTATAAATTCAAGTTACACTTAACCAGCATGGCTACCACAGCATTCTGTAGGGATACACCTTCCCATCTGGTTTGTGCTAAGTCGTCTGAAGTGGAAGAATCGGACCAAAGTGCAGTGTGGTAAGTGTTCAGGACTTTTATTGAACTGAACACTGGAACAAAATAACAAAGAGAATAAACGAAACCGAAACAGTCCTGTTAGGTGCAGAAAACACTAAACATAAAATAACTACCCACACAGCATAGGTGGGAAAAAGCTACCTAAGTATGGTTCCCAATCAGAGACAACGATACTCAGCTGTCCCTGATTGAGAACCATACCAGGCCAAAACAAAGAAATACAAAACAACAGGGAATTATACAACGACCTTGCTGTATTTCTCCTTGCGTTGAAGGGATGATTGTGTGAATGGGTTTAAACCCAGGTTACTGTGTTAGCTCTCTGACTGTGTTAGCTCTCTGACTGTGTTAGCTCTCTGGCTGTGTTAGCTCTCTGGCTGTGTTAGCTCTCTGACTGTGTTAGCTCTCTGACTGTGTTAGCTCTCTGGACTAAAGGCCGAAGCTCAGAGAGCTATAACCCAAATCCTCAGGTCTCAGGTGAGGTTACTCATCAGGCGACTGTGATTCAACTGACAACAACCTCCATCACAGCTTAAGAGCAATGCTAAACTGAGTGAATTCCCCTTATATTTGTCCATAAATCACTGTGTCTGTTCTCAGCTGTACTGGTGAGGTCTGCTTTGAAGCCAGGGAATGAACAAAACAACAAATCAACTGTCACATGCAAGATGTCTGATCCCCCTGAACAACAGAACAGTCATGTTTCTGTCTCTATGATGATGTGGACTTCAAAGGGCGTCACAAGGGAGCACCGTGCCATTCTATCCTTCCGTGACCGATAGGGATGAGAGATAGAGAGATAGAGGGAGGGAGATAGGGGAAGAGAGAAAGAAAGAGAGAGAGGGGAGGATAAATGGAAGGATTGAGAGCGAGAGAGAGAGAAGAAAAATAGAGAGTGATAGAGGGGAGGAATGAGATTATGTGTTAGCAGAGTCACTCATAGGATTAGAGTTATGAGTTAGGTCTCATAGGATTAGAGTTATGAGTTAGGTCTCATAGGATTAGAGTTATGAGTTAGGACTCATAGGATTAGAGTTATGAGTTAGGTCTCAGGATTAGAGTTATGAGTTAGGACTCATAGGATTAAAGTTATGAGTTAGGACTCAGGATTAGAGTTATGTGTTAGGACTCAGATTAGAGTTATGAGTTAGGACTCAGGATTAGAGTTATGAGTTAGGACTCAGGATTAGAGTTATGAGTTAGGACTCAGGATTAGAGTTATGTGTTAGGACTCAGGATTAGAGTTATGAGTTAGGACTCATAGGATTAGAGTTATGAGTTAGGACTCAGGATTAGAGTTATGAGTTAGGACTCATAGGATTAGAGTTGTGAGTTAGGACTCAGGATTAGAGTTATGTGTTAGGACTCATAGGATTAGAGTTATGAGTTAGGACTCATAGGATTAGAGTTATGAGTTAGGACTCAGGATTAGAGTTATGTGTTAGGACTCAGGATTAGAGTTATGAGTTAGGACTCATAGGATTAGAGTTATGAGTTAGGACTCAGGAGTAGAGTTATGAGTTAGGTCTCATAGGATTAGAGTTATGAGTTAGGTCTCATAGGATTAGAGTAATGAGTTAGGACTCATAGGATTAGAGTTATGAGTTAGGACTCATAGGATTAGAGTTATGAGTTAGGTCTCAGGATTAGAGTTATGATTTAGGATTCATAGGATTAAAGTTATGAGTTAGGACTCAGGATTAGAGTTATGAGTTAGGACTCAGGATTAGAGTTATGTGTTAGGACTCAGGATTAGAGTTATGAGTTAGGACTCATAGGATTAGAGTTATGAGTTAGGACTCATAGGATTAGAGTTATGCGTTAGGTCTCATAGGATTAGAGTTATGAGTTAGGTCTCATAGGATTAGAGTTATGCGTTAGGACTCATAGGATTAGAGTTATGAGTTAGGACTCAGGATTAGAGTTATGAGTTAGGACTCATAGGATTAGAGTTATGAGTTAGGACTCAGGATTAGAGTTATGAGTTAGGACTCAGGATTAGAGTTATGAGTTAGGTCTCATAGGATTAGAGTTATGAGTTAGGTCTCATAGGATTAGAGTAATGAGTTAGGACTCATAGGATTAGAGTTATGAGTTAGGACTCATAGGATTAGAGTTATAAATTAGGTCTCAGGATTAGAGTTATGAGTTAGGACTCATAGGATTAAAGTTATGAGTTAGGACTCAGGATTAGAGTTATGAGTTAGGACTCAGGATTAGAGTTATGAGTTAGGAATCAGGATTAGAGTTATGAGTTAGGACTCATAGGATTAGAGTTATGCGTTTGGTCTCATAGGATTAGAGTTATGAGGTAGGTCTCATAGGATTAGAGGTATGAGTTAGGACTCATAGGATTAGAATTATGAGTTAGGACTCATAGGATTAAAGTTATGAGTTAGGACTCAGGATTAGAGTTATGAGTTAGGACTCATAGGATTAAAGTTATGAGTTAGGACTCAGGATTAGAGTTATGAGTTAGGACTCAGGATTAGAGTTATGAGTTAGGAATCAGGATTAGAGTTATGAGTTAGGACTCATAGGATTAGAGTTATGCGTTAGGTCTCATAGGATTAGAGTTATGAGGTAGGTCTCATAGGATTAGAGTTATGAGTTAGGACTCATAGGATTAGAGTTATGAGTTAGGTCTCATAGGATTAGAGTTATGAGTTTGGACTCATAGGATTAGAGTTATGAGTTAGGACTCAGGATTAGAGTTATGAGTTAGGTCTCATAGGATTAGAGTTATGAGTTAGGTCTCATAGGATTAGAGTTATGAGTTAGGACTCATAGGATTAGAGTAATGAGTTAGGACTCAGGATTAGAGTTATGAGTTAGAACTCAGGATTAGAGTTATAAGTTAGGACTCATAGGATTAGAGTTATGAGTTAGGACTCATAGGATTAGAGTTCTGAGATAGGACTCAGGATTAGAGTTATGAGTTAGGACTCAGGATTAGAGTTATGAGTTAGGACTCAGGATTAGAGTTATGAGTTAGGAATCAGGATTAGAGTTATGAGTTAGGACTCATAGGATTAGAGTTATGAGTTAGGTCTCAGGATTAGAGTTATGAGTTAGGACTCATAGGATTAAAGTTATGAGTTAGGACTCAGGATTAGAGTTATGAGTTAGGACTCAGGATTAGAGTTATGAGTTAGGAATCAGGATTAGAGTTATGAGTTAGGACTCATAGGATTAGAGTTATGCGTTAGGTCTCATAGGATTAGAGTTATGAGGTAGGTCTCATAGGATTAGAGTTATGAGTTAGGACTCATAGGATTAGAGTTATGAGTTAGGTCTCATAGGATTAGAGTTATGAGTTAGGACTCAGGATTAGAGTTATGAGTTAGGACTCATAGGATTAAAGTTATGAGTTAGGACTCAGATTAGAGTTATGCGTTAGGACTCAGGATTAGAGTTATGAGTTTGGACTCATAGGATTAGAGTTATGAGTTAGGACTCAGGATTAGAGTTATGAGTTAGGTCTCATAGGATTAGAGTTATGAGTTAGGTCTCATAGGATTAGAGTTATGAGTTAAGACTCATAGGATTAGAGTAATGAGTTAGGACTCAGGATTAGAGTTATGAGTTAGAACTCAGGATTAGAGTTATGAGTTAGGACTCATAGGATTAGAGTTATGAGTTAGGACTCATAGGATTAGAGTTCTGAGATAGGACTCAGGATTAGAGTTATGAGTTAGGACTCAGGATTAGAGTTATGAGTTAGGACTCAGGATTAGAGTTATGAGTTAGGACTCAGGATTAGAGTTATGAGTTATGTCTCATAGGATTAGAGTTACGAGTCATGTCTCATAGGATTAGAGTTATGAGTTAGGACTCATAGGATTAGAGTTATGAGTTAGGTCTCATAGGATTAGAGTTATGAGTTAGGTCTCATAGGATTAGAGTAATGAGTTAGGACTCATAGGATTAGAGTTATGAGTTAGGACTCATAGGATTAGAGTTATGAGTTAGGTCTCAGGATTAGAGTTATGAGTTAGGACTCATAGGATTAAAGTTATGAGTTAGGACTCAGGATTAGAGTTATGAGTTAGGACTCAGGATTAGAGTTATGAGTTAGGAATCAGGATTAGAGTTATGAGTTAGGACTCATAGGATTAGAGTTATGCGTTAGGTCTCATAGGATTAGAGTTATGAGGTAGGTCTCATAGGATTAGAGTTATGAGTTAGGACTCATAGGATTAAAGTTATGAGTTAGGACTCAGGATTAGAGTTATGAGTTAGGACTCAGGATTAGAGTTATGAGTTAGGAATCAGGATTAGAGTTATGAGTTAGGACTCATAGGATTAGAGTTATGCGTTAGGTCTCATAGGATTAGAGTTATGAGTTAGGACTCAGGATTAGAGTTATGAGTTAGGACTCATAGGATTAAAGTTATGAGTTAGGACTCAGATTAGAGTATGCGTTAGGACTCAGGATTAGAGTTATGAGTTTGGACTCATAGGATTAGAGTTATGAGTTAGGACTCATAGGATTAGAGTAATGAGTTAGGACTCAGGATTAGAGTTATGAGTTAGAACTCAGGATTAGAGTTATGAGTTAGGACTCATAGGATTAGAGTTCTGAGATAGGACTCAGGATTAGAGTTTTGAGTTAGGACTCAGGATTAGAGTTATGAGTTAGGACTCAGGATTAGAGTTATGAGTCATGTCTCATAGGATTAGAGTTATGAGTTAGGACTCATAGGATTAGAGTTATGAGTTTGGACTCAGGATTAGAGTTATGAGTTAGGACTCAGGATTAGAGTTATGAGTTAGGACTCATAGGATTAGAGTTATGCGTTAGGACTCATAGGATTAGAGTTATGAGTTAGGACTCAGGATTAGAGTTATGAGTTAGAACTCAGGATTAGAGTTATGAGTTAGGACTCATAGGATTAGAGTTATGAGTTAGGACTCATAGGATTAGAGTTCTGAGATAGGACTCAGGATTAGAGTTATGAGTTAGGAATCAGGATTAGAGTTATGAGTTAGGACTCATAGGATTAGAGTTATGCGTTAGGTCTCATAGGATTAGAGTTATGAGTTAGGACTCAGGATTAGAGTTATGAGTTAGGACTCATAGGATTAAAGTTATGAGTTAGGACTCAGATTAGAGTATGCGTTAGGACTCAGGATTAGAGTTATGCGTTTGGACTCATAGGATTAGAGTTATGAGTTAGGACTCATAGGATTAGAGTAATGAGTTAGGACTCAGGATTAGAGTTATGAGTTAGAACTCAGGATTAGAGTTATGAGTTAGGACTCATAGGATTAGAGTTATGAGTTAGGACTCATAGGATTAGAGTTCTGAGATAGGACTCAGGATTAGAGTTATGAGTTAGGACTCAGGATTAGAGTTATGAGTTAGGACTCAGGATTAGAGTTATGAGTCATGTCTCATAGGATTAGAGTTATGAGTTAGGACTCATAGGATTAGAGTTATGAGTTTGGACTCGGGATTAGAGCTATGAGTTAGGACTCATAGGATTAAAGTTATGAGTTAGGACTCAGGATTAGAGTTATGAGTTAGGACTCAGGATTAGAGTTATGAGTTAGGAATCAGGATTAGAGTTATGAGTTAGGACTCATAGGATTAGAGTTATGCGTTAGGTCTCATAGGATTAGAGTTATGAGGTAGGTCTCATAGGATTAGAGTTATGAGTTAGGACTCATAGGATTAGAGTTATGAGTTAGGTCTCATAGGATTAGAGTTATGAGTTAGGACTCAGGATTAGAGTTATGAGTTAGGACTCATAGGATTAGAGTTATGAGTTAGGACTCAGGATTAGAGTTATGAGTTAGGTCTCATAGGATTAGAGTTATGAGTTAGGTCTCATAGGATTAGAGTTATGAGTTAGGACTCATAGGATTAGAGTAATGAGTTAGGACTCAGGATTAGAGTTATGAGTTAGAACTCAGGATTAGAGTTATGAGTTAGGACTCATAGGATTAGAGTTATGAGTTAGGACTCATAGGATTAGAGTTCTGAGATAGGACTCAGGATTAGAGTTATGAGTTAGGACTCAGGATTAGAGTTATGAGTTAGGACTCAGGATTAGAGTTATGAGTTAGGACTCAGGATTAGAGTTATGAGTTATGTCTCATAGGATTAGAGTTACGAGTCATGTCTCATAGGATTAGAGTTATGAGTTAGGACTCATAGGATTAGAGTTATGAGTTAGGTCTCATAGGATTAGAGTTACGAGTTAGGTCTCATAGGATTAGAGTAATGAGTTAGGACTCATAGGATTAGAGTTATGAGTTAGGACTCAGGATTAGAGTTATGAGTCATGTCTCATAGGATTAGAGTTATGAGTTAGGACTCATAGGATTAGAGTTATGAGTTTGGACTCGGGATTAGAGCTATGAGTTAGGACTCATAGGATTAAAGTTATGAGTTAGGACTCAGGATTAGAGTTATGAGTTAGGACTCAGGATTAGAGTTATGAGTTAGGAATCAGGATTAGAGTTATGAGTTAGGACTCATAGGATTAGAGTTATGCGTTAGGTCTCATAGGATTAGAGTTATGAGGTAGGTCTCATAGGATTAGAGTTATGAGTTAGGACTCATAGGATTAGATTTATGAGTTAGGTCTCATAGGATTAGAGTTATGAGTTAGGACTCAGGATTAGAGTTATGAGTTAGGACTCATAGGATTAAAGTTATGAGTTAGGACTCAGATTAGAGTTATGCGTTAGGACTCAGGATTAGAGTTATGAGTTTGGACTCATAGGATTAGAGTTATGAGTTAGGACTCAGGATTAGAGTTATGAGTTAGGTCTCATAGGATTAGAGTTATGAGTTAGGTCTCATAGGATTAGAGTTATGAGTTAGGACTCATAGGATTAGAGTAATGAGTTAGGACTCAGGATTAGAGTTATGAGTTAGAACTCAGGATTAGAGTTATGAGTTAGGACCCATAGGATTAGAGTTATGAGTTAGGACTCAGGATTAGAGTTATGAGTTAGGACTCAGGATTAGAGTTATGAGTTAGGAATCAGGATTAGAGTTATGAGTTAGGACTCATAGGATTAGAGTTATGCGTTAGGTCTCATAGGATTAGAGTTATGAGGTAGGTCTCATAGGATTAGAGTTATGAGTTAGGACTCATAGGATTAGAGTTATGAGTTAGGTCTCAGGATTAGAGTTATGAGTTAGGACTCATAGGATTAAAGTTATGAGTTAGGACTCAGGATTAGAGTTATGAGTTAGGACTCAGGATTAGAGTTATGAGTTAGGAATCAGGATTAGAGTTATGAGTTAGGACTCATAGGATTAAAATTATGCGTTAGGTCTCATAGGATTAGAGTTATGAGGTAGGTCTCATAGGATTAGAGTTATGAGTTAGGACTCATAGGATTAGAGTTATGCGTTAGGTCTCATAGGATTAGAGTTATGAGTTAGGACTCAGGATTAGAGTTATGAGTTAGGACTCATGGGATTAAAGTTATGAGTTAGGACTCAGATTAGAGTTATGCGATAGGACTCAGGATTAGAGTTATGAGTTTGGACTCATAGGATTAGAGTTATGAGTTAGGACTCATAGGATTAGAGTTCTGAGATAGGACTCAGGATTAGAGTTATGAGTTAGGACTCAGGATTAGAGTTATGAGTTAGGACTCAGGATTAGAGTTATGAGTCATGTCTCATAGGATTAGAGTTATGAGTTAGGACTCATAGGATTAGAGTTATGAGTTTGGACTCGGGATTAGAGCTATGAGTTCGGACTCAGGATTAGAGTTATGAGTTAGGACTCAGGATTAGAGTTATGAGTTAGGACTCAGGATTAGAGTTATGAGTTAGGACTCAGGATTAGAGTTATGAGTTAGGACTCATAGGATTAAAGTTATGAGTTAGGACTCAGATTAGAGTTATGCGTTAGGACTCAGGATTAGAGTTATGAGTTTGGACTCATAGGATTAGAGTTATGAGTTAGGACTCAGGATTAGAGTTATGAGTTAGGTCTCATAGGATTAGAGTTATGAGTTAGGTCTCATAGGATTAGAGTTATGAGTTAGGACTCATAGGATTAGAGTAATGAGTTAGGACTCAGGATTAGAGTTATGAGTTAGAACTCAGGATTAGAGTTATGAGTTAGGACTCAGGATTAGAGTTATGAGTTAGGACTCAGGATTAGAGTTATGAGTTAGGACTCATAGGATTAGAGTTCTGAGATAGGACTCAGGATTAGAGTTATGAGTTAGGACTCAGGATTAGAGTTATGAGTTAGGACTCAGGATTAGAGTTATGAGTTAGGACTCAGGATTAGAGTTATGAGTTATGTCTCATAGGATTAGAGTTACGAGTCATGTCTCATAGGATTAGAGTTATGAGTTAGGACTCATAGGATTAGAGTTATGAGTTTGAACTCGGGATTAGAGCTATGAGTTCGGACTCAGGATTAGAGTTATGAGTTAGGACTCAGGATTAGAGTTATGAGTTAGGACTCAGGATTAGAGTTATGAGTTAGGACTCATAGGATTAGAGTTATGAGTTAGGACTCATAGGATTAGAGTTCTGAGATAGGACTCAGGATTAGAGTTATGAGTTAGGACTCAGGATTAGAGTTATGAGTTAGGACTCAGGATTAGAGTTATGAGTTATGTCTCATAGGATTAGAGTTACGAGTCATGTCTCATAGGATTAGAGTTATGAGTTAGGACTCATAGGATTAGAGTTATGAGTTTGAACTCGGGATTAGAGCTATGAGTTAGGACTCAGGATTAGAGTTATGAGTTAGGACTCAGGATTAGAGTTATGAGTTAGGACTCAGGATTAGAGTTATGAGTTAGGACTCATAGGATTAGAGTTATGAGTTAGGACTCATAGGATTAGAGTTCTGAGATAGGGGTGCAACTCTCGCTCTCTTGAGGACGGAAGGGACGTAGCCAGCGGTCAGGGATGAGTTGATGAGCGAGGTGAGGTAAGGGAGGAGGTCTCCGGAAATGGTCTGGAGAAGAGAGGAGGGGATAGGGTCAAGCGGGCAGGTTGTTGGGCGGCCGGCCGTCACAAGACGCGAGATTTCATCTGGGGAGAGAGGGGAGAAAGAGGTCAGAGCACAGGGTAGGGCAGTGTGAGCAGAACCAGCGGTGCCGTTTGACTTAGCAAACGAGGATCGGATGTCGTCGACCTTCTTTTCAAAATGGTTGACGAAGTCGTCTGCAGAGAGGGAGGAGGGGCGGAGGGGGAGGAGGATTCAGGAGTGAGGAGAAGGTGGCAAAGAGCTTCCTAGGGTTAGAGGCAGATGCTTGGAATTTAGAGTGGTAGAAAATGGCTTTAGCAGCAGAGACAGAGGAGGAAAATGTAGAGAGGAGGGAGTGAAAGGATGCCAGGTCCGCAGGGAGGCGAGTTTTCCTCCATTTCCGCTCAGCTGCCCGGAGCCCTGTTCTGTGAGCTCGCAATGAGTCGTCGAGCCACGGGGCGGGAGGGGAGGACCGCGCCGGCCTGGAGGATAGGGGACATAGAGAGTCAAAGGATGCAGAAAGGGAGGAGAGGAGGGTTGAGGAGGCAGAATCAGGAGATAGGTTGGAGAAGGTTTGAGCAGAGGGAAGAGATGATAGGATGGAAGAGGAGAGAGTAGCGGGGAGAGGGAGCGAAGGTTGGGACGGCGCGATACCATCCGAGTAGGGGCAGTGTGGGAGGTGTTAGATGAGAGCGAGAGGGAAAAGGATACAAGGTAGTGGTCGGAGACTTGGAGGGGAGTTGCAATGAGGTTAGTGGAAGAACAGCATCTAGTAAAGATGAGGTCGAGCGTATTGCCTGCCTTGTGAGTAGGGGGGGAAGGTGAGAGGGTGAGGTCAAAAGAGGAGAGGAGTGGAAAGAAGGAGGCAGAGAGGAATGAGTCAAAGGTAGACGTGGGGAGGTTAAAGTCGCCCAGAACTGTGAGAGGTGAGCCGTCCTCAGGAAAGGAGCTTATCAAGGTATCAAGCTCATTGATGAACTCTCCGAGGGAACCTGGAGGGCGATAAATGATAAGGATGTTAAGCTTGAAAGGGCTGGTAACTGTGACAGCATGGAATTCAAAGGAGGCGATAGACAGATGGGTGAGGGGAGAAAGAGAGAATGACCACTTGGGAGAGATGAGGATCCCGGTGCCACCACCCCGCTGACCAGAAGCTCTCGGGGTGTGCGAGAACACGTGGGCGGACGAGGAGTTAGAGTTCTGAGATAGGACTCGGGATTAGAGTTATGAGTTAGGTCTCATAGGATTAGAGTTATGAGTTAGGACTCATAGGATTAGAGTTATGAGTTAGGACTCATAGGATTAGAGTTATGAGTTAGGTCTCAGGATTAGAGTTATGAGTTAGGACTCATAGGATTAGAGTTATGAGTTAGGACTCAGGATTAGAGTTATGAGTTAGGACTCAGGATTAGAGTTATGAGTTAGGACTCAGGATTAGAGTTATGAGTTATGTCTCATAGGATTAGAGTTATGAGTCATGTCTCATAGGATTAGAGTTATGAGTTAGGACTCATAGGATTAGAGTTATGAGTTAGAACTCAGGATTAGAGTTATGAGTTAGGACTCAGGATTAGAGTTATGAGTTAGGACTCATAGGATTAGAGTTATGAGTTAGGACTCATAGGATTAGAGTTATGAGTTAGGACTCATAGGATTATAGTTATGAGTTAGGACTCAGGATTAGAGTTATGAGTTAGGACTCAGGATTAGAGTTATGAGTTATGTCTCATAGGATTAGAGTTCTGAGTACTAATGGCACAGAGGGCTGTGGCATTGATTAGTCATAATATAATAAAATAATAATAATAAGTCATTGTGTGGCGGATGGCTGGGCAGGTGGTGTGAAACGTTCTGTAAGGTACAGACACCACGCCACTGAGGGCAGAGAGCCAGACAACTGTACCTCTCGCTCCAACATCCCTGTCTTCCTTCTCTCCTCCCCCTCTCCTTCCTTCCATCTGCACCACCGTCATCCCTTCTGTCCAGCACACTCATCCACCATCCATCCACTGTCTCAGTGAACCCACTGCCATCTCCCCTCCTCTTCCCCATCTCCCCTCCTCTTCCCCATCTCCCCTCCTCTTCTCCATCTCCCCTCCTCTTCTCCATCTCCCCTCCTCTTCCCCATCTCCCCTCCTCTTCCCCATCTCCCTCCTCTTCCCCATCTCCCCTCCTCTTCCCCATCTCCCCTCCTCTTCCCCATCTCCCTCCTGTTCTCCATCTCCCTCCTCTTCCCCATCTCCCTCCTGTTCTCCATCTCCCCTCCTCTTCCCCATCTCCCTCCTGTTCTCCATCTCCCCTCCTCTTCCCCATCTCCCCTCCTGTTCTCCATCTCCCCTCCTCTTCCCCATCTCCCCTCCTGTTCTCCATCTCCCCTCCTCTTCCCCATCTCCCCTCCTCTTCCCCATCTCCCCTCCTCTTCCCCATCTCCCCTCCTCTTCCCCACCTCCCCTCCTCTTCCCCATCTCCCCTCCTCTTCCCCATCTCCCCTCCTCTTCCCCATCTCCCCTCCTCTTCCCCATCTCCCCTCCTGTTCTCCATCTCCCCTCCTCTTCCCCATCTCCCCTCCTGTTCTCCATCTCCCCTCCTCTTCCCCATCTCCCCTCCTGTTCTCCATCTCCCCTCCTCTTCCCCATCTCCCCTCCTGTTCTCCATCTCCCCTCCTCTTCCCCATCTCCCCTCCTCTTCCCCATCTCCCCTCCTCTTCCCCATCTCCCCTCCTCTTCCCCATCTCCCCTCCTCTTCCCCATCTCCCCTCCTCTTCCCCATCTCCCCTCCTCTTCTCCATCTCCCCTCCTCTTCCCCATCTCCCCTCCTCTTCCCCATCTCCCCTCCTCTTCCCCATCTCCCCTCCTCTTCCCCATCTCCCCTCCTCTTCCCCATCTCCCCTCCTCTTCCCCATCTCCCCTCCTCTTCCCCATCTCCCCTCCTCTTCCCCATCTCCCCTCTTCCCCATCTCCCCCTCTTCCCTCCCTCCTCTTCCCCATCTCCCCTCCTCTTCCCCATCTCCCCTCCTCTTCCCCATCTCCCCTCCTCTTCCCCATCTCCCCTCCTCTTCCCCATCTCCCCTCCTCTTCCCCATCTCCCTCCTCTTCCCCATCTTCCCCCCCATCTCCCTCCTCTTCTCCATCTCCCTCCTCTTCCCCATCTCCCTCCTCTTCCCCATCTCCCCTCCTCTTCCCCATCTCCCCTCCTCTTCCCCATCTCCCCTCCTCTTCCCCATCTCCCCTCCTCTTCCCCATCTCCCCTCCCTCTTCCCCATCTCCCTCCTGTTCTCCATCTCCCTCCTCTTCCCCATCTCCCCTCCTGTTCTCCATCTCCCTCCTCTTCCCCATCTCCCTCCTGTTCTCCATCTCCCTCCTCTTCCCCATCTCCCCTCCTGTTCTCCATCTCCCCTCCTCTTCCCCATCTCCCCTCCTCTTCCCCCTCTTCTCCATCTCCCCTCCTCTTCCCCATCTCCCCTCCTCTTCCCCACATCCCCTCCTCTTCCCCATCTCCCCTCCTCTTCCCCATCTCCCCTCCTCTTCCCCATCTCCCCTCCTCTTCCCCATCTCCCCTCCTCTTCCCCATCTCCCCTCCTGTTCTCCATCTCCCCTCCTCTTCCCCATCTCCCCTCCTGTTCTCCATCTCCCCTCCTCTTCCCCATCTCCCCTCCTGTTCTCCATCTCCCCTCCTCTTCCCCATCTCCCCTCCTGTTCTCCATCTCCCCTCCTCTTCCCCATCTCCCTCCTGTTCTCCATCTCCCCTCCTCTTCCCCATATCCCCTCCTCTTCCCCATCTCCCCTCCTTTTCCCCATCTCCCCTCTATCTCTTCCCCCATCTCCCCTCCTCTTCCCCATCTCCCTCCTGTTCTCCATCTCCCTCCTTTTCCCCATCTCCCCTCCTCTTCCCCATCTCCCCTCCTCTTCCCCATCTCCCCTCCTCTTCCCCATCTCCCCTCCTCTTCCCCATCTCCCTCCTCTTCCCCATCTCCCCTCCTCTTCCCCATCTCCCCTCCTCTTCCCCCCCATCTCCCTCCTCTTCCCCATCTCCCTCCCTGTTCTCCATCTCCCCATCTCCCCTCCTGTTCTCCATCTCCCCTCCTCTTCCCCATCTCCCCTCCTGTTCTCCATCTCCCCTCCTCTTCCCCATCTCCCCTCCTGTTCTCCATCTCCCCTCCTCTTCCCCATCTCCCCTCCTCTTCCCCATCTCCCCTCCTCTTCCCATCTCCCCTCCTCTTCCCCATCTCCCCTCCTCTTCCCCATCTCCCCTCCTCTTCCCCATCTCCCCTCCTCTTCCCCATCTCCCCTCCTCTTCCCCATCTCCCCTCCTCTTCCCCATCTCCCCTCCTCTTCCCCATCTCCCCTCCTGTTCTCCATCTCCCCTCCTCTTCCCCATCTCCCCTCCTCTTCCCCATCTCCCCTCCTTTTCCCCATCTCCCCTCTATCTCTTCCCCATCTCCCCTCCTCCTCCCCATCTCCCCTCCTCTTCCCCATCTCCCTCCTCTTCCCCATCTCCCTCCTCTTCCCCATCTCCCCTCCTCTTCCCCATCTCCACTCCTCCCCCTTCTTCCCCCTCTACCTCTTCCCCATCTCCCCTCCTCTTCCCCATCTCCCTCCTCTTCCCCATCTCCCCTCCTCCCCTTCTTCCCCCTCTCCCCTCTACCTCTTCCCCTCTACCTCTTCTCTCCCATCTCCCCTCTACCTCTCCCCTCCTCTTGCCCTCTACCTCTTCCCCATCTCCCTCCTCTTCCCAATCTCCCATCTACCCCTCCTCTATCTCATCCACCTCTCCTAGCCTCTACCCCTCTCCCCTCCTCAATCTCATCCACCTCTCCTAGCCTCTACCCCTCTCCCCTCCTCTATCTCATCCACCTCTCCTAGCCTCTACCCCTCTCCCCTCCTCTATCTCATCCACCTCTCCTAGCCTCTACCTCTCTCCCCTCCTCTATCTCATCCACCTCTCCTAGCCTCTACCCCTCTCTCCTCCTCTATCTCATCCACCTCTCCTAGCCTCTACCCCTCTCCCCTCCTCAATCTCATCCACCTCTCCTAGCCTCTACCTCTCTCCCCTCCTCTATCTCATCCACCTCACCTAGCCTCTACCCCTCTCCCCTCCTCTATCTCATCCACCTCTCCTAGCCTCTACCCCTCTCTCCTCCTCTATCTCATCCACCTCTCCTAGCCTCTACCTCTCTCCCCTCCTCTATCTCATCCACCTCTCCTAGCCTCTACCCCTCTCCCCTCCTCTATCTCATCCACCTCTCCTAGCCTCTACCCTCTCTCCTCCTCTATCTCATCCACCTCTCCTAGCCTCTACCCCTCTCCCCTCCTCTATCTCATCCACCTCTCCTAGCCTCTACCCTCTCTCCTCCTCTATCTCATCCACCTCTCCTAGCCTCTACCCCTCTCCCCTCCTCAACACATCTCCTCTCCTCTTTACCCTCTCCCCTATTTCTTCACCCTCTCCCCTTTGCCTCTTCTGGGGCCCGGTCGACGGTCCGCTTGTCGACGATACCTGGAGATGGTCTTGAGAATAACCACCCTGGCTCTTCTCCAGGTATGTCGACAGCGGCGGACAAACATCTGGGCTGAGAGTACGCTGACCTTCTGCTCTAGTTCAGGGAAGAGTGGAGGCTGATACCCCATGGAGCACTCGAAAGGGGAGAGTCCCATGGCACAACTGGGAAGAGTGTTACATACTCCACCCAGACCAGTTGACGGATCCAGGTAGTGGGGTTGGTTGAGACCAGGTCTAGGTTGGCTCGTTCCGACTGACCATTAGTTTGGGGATGACAGGCTGGTCGATGACCCAATAAGGGTGCAGAATGCCTTCCAGAACTGAGACGAGAACCCCGATCGGAGACCATGTCTACCGGGAGTCCATGGATCCGGCAGACATGCTGCACCATAAGCTGGGCCGTCTCCTTGGCAGAAGGTAGTTTGGGGAGATGGATGAAATGTGCGGCCTTGGAGAACTGGTCGACTACGGTTAGAATGACAGTGTTGTCCATGAGACAGAGGGAGACCAGTGACAAAGTCCAGAGATATCCAGTTGAAGTCGGAAGTTAACATACACCTTAGCCAAATACATTTAAACTCAGTTTTTCACAATTCCTGACATTTAAAAGATACAATCTTTGTCCCCATGTGCAGTTGCAAACCGTAGTCTGGCTTTTTTTTATGGCGGTTCTGGAGCAGTGTCTTCTTCCTTGCTGAGCGAACTTTCAGGTTATGTCGATATAGGACTCGTTCTACTGTGGATATAGATACTTTTCTTCCTGTTCTACCTGTTTCCTCCAGCATCTTCACAAGGTCCTTTGCTGTTGTTCTGGGATTGATTTGCACTTTTCACACCAAAGTACGTTCATCTCTAGGAGACTGAACGCGTCTCCTTCCTGAGCGGTATGACGGCTGCGTGGTCCCATGGTGTTTATACTTGCGTATTATTGTTTCTACAGATGAACGTGGTACCTTCATGTCACGCCTTGGTCATTGTATTTTGTGGTTTTGTTATATGTTTGGGTAGGCCAGGGTGTGACAAGGGTTTGTTTATATGTTGTATTCGTATTGGGGTTTGTATTATTTGGGATCGCGGCTGATTAGGGGTGTTGTTAGGCTTGGCTGCCTGAGGCGATTCTCAATTAGAGTCAGGTGCTTATCGTTGTCTCTGATTGGGAACCGTATTTAGGCAGCCTGAGTTTCGCTTTGTATTTCGTGGGTGTTTGTTCCTGTCTTTGTGTAGTAGTCACCAGATAGGCTGTAATTAGTTTCACGTTCCGTTCTGTTGTTTTTGTATTTAGTATTCAGTTATTTCATGTACCGCGATTCAGTTCATTGAAGTCATGAGTAACCAACACGCTGCATTTCGGTCCGACTCTCTTTCTTCAACAGACGAACGCCGTTACAGAAACACCCACCACTCATGGACCGAGCAGTGTGGAAACTGGCAGGAGCAAAAGGAGGACATTATGGAAGGTAGAGGCATGGAGTATACGACGTGGGAAGAAATTGACAGGTGGGCGGCCGACCCAGAGAGAGTGCAGGAGCCCGCCTGGGATTCGCTTCAGCAGTGCGAAGAGGGCTAATAGACGAATGGAGTCGAAAAGGAAAACACGGCGACGCAGAGCGAAAACCGAAAGTAACCCCCAAATATTTATTGGGGGAGAGCGCAGAGAGAGAGTGGCTGAGTCAGGGTTCAGACCTGAGCCATCTCTCCCTGTTAATCGTGAAGAGCAGTTGCAGTGGGAGAGGCTGCACCACTTGGAGAATTGGACATGGGAGGAGGAATTAGACGGTAAAGGACCCTGGGCTCAGCCTGGAGAATATCGCCGTCCCAAGGAAGAAATAGATGCGGCTAAAGTGGAGAGGCGCTGGTATGAGGAGGCAGCACGGCGACGCGGTTGGAAGCCGGAAAAGCAGCCCAAAAAAAATTATTGGGGGGGGGCTAGAAGGGAGAATAGTTATGCCAGGTAGGAGACCTGCGCAAACTCCCTGTGCTCACCGTTGGGCTAGAGAGACCGGGCAGGCACCGTGTTATGCTATAGAGCGCACAGTGTTTCCAGTGCAGGTGCAGAGCCAGGTGCGGCACATACCAGCCCTTCCTATTGGCCGGGCTAGAGTGGGCATCGAGCCAGGTAAGCTTGGGCAGGCTCGGTGCTCAAGAGCTCCAGTGCGCCTGCACGGTCCGGTCTATCCAGAGCCACCTCTACACACCAGTCCTCCGGTAGCAGCTCCCCGCACCAGGCTTCCTGTGCGTGTCCTCGATCCAGTACCACCAGTTCCAGCACCACGCACCAGGCCTCCAGTGCGCCTCGCCTGTTCAGCGCAGCCAGCGCTTTTCTCCTCTCCTGCGCTGTCGGAGTCTCCCGCCTGTTTAGCGCAGCCAGAGCCTTTCTCCTCTCCTGCGCTGCCGGAGTCTCCCGTCTGTCCAGCGCCGCCAGTGCCGCCAGTCTGCCCAGTGCTCCCAGTCTGCCCAGTGCTCCCAGTCTGCCCAGCGCCGCCAGTTTGCCCAGCGCCGCCAGTTTGCCCAGCGCCGCCAGTTTGCCCAGCGCTGCCAGTCTGCCCAGTGCCGCCAGTCTGCCCAGCGCGGCCAGTCTGCCCAGCGCCGCCAGTCTGCCCAGCGCCGCCAGTCTGCCCAGCGTCGCCAGTCTGCCAGGATCCGCCAGAAGTGCCAGTCTGCCAAGATCCGCCAGAAGTGCCAGTCTGCCAAGATCCGCCAGAAGTGCCAGTCTGCCAAGATCCGCCAGAAGTGCGAAGTGCAGAAGAATCTTCTAGATTGGCCAGACAACCTGAATCTTCTAGATCGGCCAGACAACCTGAATCTTCCAGATCTGCCAGACAACCAGTCTCTTCCAGATCTGCCCGACAACCAGTCTCTTCCAGATCTGCCCGACAACCAGTCTCTTCCAGATCTGCCCGACAACCAGTCTCTTCCAGATCTGCCAGACAACCAGTCTCTTCCAGATCTGCCAGACAACCAGTCTCTTCCAGATCTGCTTGTCAACCTGAATCTTCCAGTTCCGCCAGCCAGCCAGGATTTAACGGAGCCTACTACCTGCCTGAGCTTCATCTCAGTACTGGGCTTCCTCTCAGTACTGGGCTTCCTCTCAGTACTGGGCTTCCCCTCAGTCCCGGGCTACCCCTCAGTCCCGGGCTACCTCTGTCCCGAGCTGCCCCTCTGTCCCGAGCTGCCCCTCTGTCCCGAGCTGCCCCTCTGTCCCGAGATGCCCCTCTGTCCCGAGATGCCCCTCTGTCACGAGCTGCTCCTCAGTTATGTGGGGATCTGGGTGAGGACTATTAGGCCATGGTCGGCGGAGAAGGTGGATTATCCCAGGACGCGAAGGGGAGGAAATAGGACATTTATGGAGTGGGGTCCACGTCCCGAGCCAGAACCGCCACCATGGACAGACGCCCACCCGGACCCTCCCTATGCTCTTGAGGTGCGTCCGGGAGTCCGCACCTTAGGGGGGGGTTCTGTCACGCCTTGGTCATTGTATTTTGTGGTTTTGTTATATGTTTGGGTAGGCTAGGGTGTGACATGGGTTTATATGTTGTATTCGTATTGGGGTTTGTATTATTTGGGATCGCGGCTGATTAGAGGTGTTGTTAGGCTTGGCTGCCTGAGGCGATTCTCAATTAGAGTCAGGTGCTTATCGTTGTCTCTGATTGGGAACCGTATTTAGGCAGCCTGAGTTTCGCTTTGTATTTCGTGGGTGTTTGTTCCTGTCTTTGTGTAGTAGTCACCAGATAGGCTGTAATTAGTTTCACGTTCCGTTCTGTTGTTTTTGTATTTAGTATTCAGTTATTTCATGTACCGCGATTCAGTTCATTAAAGTCATGAGTAACCAACACGCTGCATTTCGGTCCGACTCTCTTTCTTCAACAGACGAACGCCGTTACACTTCAGGCATTTGCAAATTGCTCCCAAGGATGAACCAGACTTGTGGAGGTCTACCATTTGTTTTCTGCGGTCTTGGCTGATTTCTTTTGGTTTTCCCATGATGTCAAGCAAAGAGGCACTGAGTTTGAAGGTAGGCCTTGAAATACATCCACAGGTACACCTCCAACTGCCTCAAATTATGTCAATTAGCGTATCAGAAGCTTCTAAAGCCATGACATAATTATCTAGAATTCTCCAAGCTGTTTAAAGGCACAGTCAACTTAGTGTATGTAAACTTCTGACCCATTGGAATTGTGATACAGTGAACTATAAGTGAAAAAAATCTTTCATACATTTTTGGAAAAATGACTTGTGTCATGAACAAAGTAGATGTCCTAACTGATTTTAGTTTGTTAACAAGACATTTGTGGAGTGGTTGAAAAACAAGTTATCATGCCTAATTGTGTGTAAACGTCCTCCTTAAACTGTGTGTGTGTGTGTGTGTGTGTGTGTGTGTGTGTGTGTGTGTGTGTGTGTGTGTGTGTGTGTGTGTGTGTGTGTGTGTGTGTGTGTGTGTGTGTGTGTGTGTGTGTGTGTCTGCGCTTGTTTGTGTTTAGTTTTAATATCCTTGTGGGGACCAGAAAACTTGGACAAGTGGGGACATTTCACCGGTGACCACATGGTAAAAGGCTATATTACGTTTAAGGGTTTAGGTTTACAATTGAGGTTTAGAGTTAGGTTTAGGGTTAGGCGTTTAGGATTAGGTATTGGTTAGGGAAAATAGGATTTTGAATGGGAATCATTTGTTTGGTCCCTCCAAGGATAGTAAAATAAATGTGTGTGTGTTCGTGCGTGCGTGTAGTCCTTGTCCATAATACAGCTGACTCCTGGGTGAACACATTCTGAGAGGAGAGGGAGAGGAACGTTGTGTGTTCTGAGAGTAAAGGAACATACTCTACGGTAGAGGATACAATGGGGTGATGTCTCTCAGCTAGGGTTGACTGGTCAATAATTAAACTATTCTTCTGCTCTGTCATAGTCATGAGCTACTGTACCAGACAGACAGACAGACAGACAGACAGACAGACAGACAGACAGACAGACAGACAGACCTGAAGACAGACAGACAGACAGACAGACAGACAGACAGACAGACAGACAGACAGACAGACAGACCTGCAGACAGACCTGCAGACAGACAGACAGACCTGCAGACAGACAGACAGACAGACAGACAGACAGACAGACAGACAGACAGACAGACAGACAGGCAGACAGACAGACAGACAGACAGACAGGCAGACAGACAGACAGACAGACAGACAGACCTGAAGACAGACCGACCTGCAGACAGACCGACCTGCAGACAGACAGACAGACAGACAGACAGACAGACAGACAGACAGACAGACAGACAGACAGACAGACAGACAGACAGACAGACAGACCTGCAGACAGACAGACAGACAGACCTGCAGACAGACAGACCTGCAGACAGACAGACAGACCTGAAGACAGACCGACCTGCAGACAGACCGACCTGCAGACAGACAGACAGACAGACAGACAGACAGACAGACCGACCTGCAGACAGACCTGCAGGCAGGTAGGTAGGTAGGTAGGTAGGTAGGGAGGGAGGGAGGGAGGGAGGGAGGGAGGGAGAAGAATGCAGAATGCTGTGGTAGCCATGCTGGTTATGTGTGCCTTGAATTCTAAATAAATCACTAACAGTGTCATCAGCAAAGCACCCCCACACCATCACACCTCCTCCTCCATGCTTCACGGTGGGCAATACACATGCGGAGATCATCCGTTCACATAGACACACTGGTCTGTCAGTTGCTCGTGTTTCTTGGTCCAAGCAAGTCTCTTCTTATTATTGGTGTCCTTTAGTAGTGGTTTCTTTGCAGCAATTGAACCATGAAGGCCTGATTCCTACAGTCTCCTCTACAGTCTCATACAGTCTGATACAGTTGATTTTGAGATGTGTCTGTTACTTTAACACTGTGGAGCATTTATTTGCAATTTCTGAGGCTGGTAACTCTAATGACCTTATCCTCAGCAGCAGAGATACCTCAGTGTCTTCCATTCCTGTGGCGGTCCTCATGAGAGACAGTTTCATCATTGCGCTTGTTGGTTTTTGCGACTGCACTTTAAGAAACTTTCAAATGTCTTGAAATGTTCCAGATTATCTATGTGTTTGTCTCATGTAGAAAATAGTACAAATAAAGAAAAACCCTTGAATGAGTAGGTGTGTCCTCACTTTTGACTGGTACTGTAGACACACATACTCACTCACTGACTTACTCACTCACTCACACATAGACACGCACACACATTTACACACACATTTACACACACACACGCAAGCACGCACACACACACACACTTGTTCATCAGCCTGATCTGTTCATTTAAAATGTATGTATTATTGACATGTGCATACACTTACTTTCAATACATGGTGAAAGTGAGGTAATCCATGTCACACTGTAGACTTACACAGACACATTGCTACAGATCCAGACTAATTAGCTAGCTGTGAGGAGTCAGTCTGTGGCTCAGAGTCCTTTGTTCATTCTATATCGGTACATCTGCACTATGTTGCTCCTGGCATCAGTGACAGCGACTTCCAACACATCACTATCTCTCTCTCTCTCTCTCTCTCTCTCTCTCTCTCTCTCTCTCTCTCTCTCTCTCTCTCTCTCTCTCTCTCTCTCTCTCTCTCTCTCTCTCTCTCTCTCTATCCCACACTCTCTCTCTCTCTCTCTCTCTCTCTCTCTCTATCTCTCTCTCTCTCTCTCTCTCTCTCTCTCTCTCTCTCTCTCTCTCTCTCTCTCGCTCTCTCGCTCTCTCTCCCTCTTACTGTCTCTCTCTGTCTCTTATTGTGTCTCTTTCTCTCTCTCTCTCTCTCGCTCTCTCTCTCTATCCATCTCTCGCTCTCTCTCCCTCTTACTCTCTCTCTCTCTCTTATTGTGTGTCTCTCTCACTCTCTTACTCTCTCTCTCTCTTACTGTCTCTCGCTCTCTCTTGTTTTGTCTCTTTCTCTCTCGCTCTTACTGTCTCTCTTTCTCTCCCTCTTACTGTCTCTCTCTCTCTCTCTTTCAATCTCTCACTGTCTTTCTCCTCTCTCTCTTGCTTTGTTTCTCTCTCTCTTGCTTTGTCTCAATCTCTCTCTTTCTCTCAATCTCTCTCTTTCTCTTTCGGAGGGAGAGAGATAGAGAAAGGGGGTACGATGTCTTGCTGACTGTGATCCGACAGATTTTAGACCCACTAATTAAACTCTCAACAATCACATTAGGAGTCCCCATGTTAGCGCTAATCTGTCTACACAGAACACGTTGATTAAATTGGACGCTCTCAATGCTGAGATTAGGAACTCTCCTCCTGCAATCTGGCCCTTAATTTCCCCGAGTTGTCAGTGACTGCAGAAGCATGGTGGATGTGTCAGAAAGGCCATAGAGACGGCAGAGTTTTTGTCTTTAAAATTAGCTGCCAAAAGGCCAACCTTTAAGCTCTGGGCTGGGCCAGAAAGGACGTAATTTCACTTTACAATTGAGATAATGCTCCACCAATGGCCCAGTAGTTTAAGTTAACTGAGCTGTCCACACCGCAGTTTCTTAAAAGTATATTGGATTATATTATATAATGTATAGATTTTTTTTAACCTCAGATAGTAGACCATATGCATGTGCGTATACCTTGTTCAGTGTTGTTATAGCTACTGTATTACAATCAGGGGCGCAACTTTGGTTTTAGAAGTGGGGGTAACATAAACACTCCAAACAGCCCACCCGCCCTATCTGAGGCATCCGCATGGTCCTAATGCACACCGTTGACTAGTTTTGTATCACATTACAAAGATAAAACTGTAATGCACCCCCCCCCCCTCCGTTCCCAGTGAATGTTGCGCCCATGATTACAAAGTAATGAGCAGCTGTACAGCACATCCTGCCACTTTAATTCCATCTCTGAAGTTGAAACACTTCCACCATTCCCCAGCAGGGGGTGTAGGGACTAGTAGATCAGGTGGGTGTGTTTGAGAAGTCACAGAGAGGGCAGCATGAAGAGGGGGTGAGCTCTGTATTCTGACAGACAGCCCTATGGGACAGGTACAGACAGACAGCCCTATGGGACAGGTACAGACAGACAGCCCTATGGGACAGGTACAGACAGACATCCCTATGGGACAGGTACAGACAGACAGCCCTATGGGACAGGTACAGACAGACAACCCTATGGGACAGGTACAGACAGACAGCCCTATGGGACAGGTACAGACAGACAGCCCTATGGGACAGGTACAGACAGACAGCCATATGGGACAGGTACAGACAGACAGCCCTATGGGACAGGTACAGACAGAACTCAACTTGTCAGGGTTTATTTAGGACAAAATGTCAAAACTACTTTAGCTGTAATATGCACATTTACAGTACTGTCTCTCAGTACAGAATCCACACCAACTACTGAGAGAGGGAATGTGGCCTATTCCAAGGAACCACAGGAAATATTTATAAAAAATACTGTATGTCTCTCTCTCTCTTTCTTTCTCTCGTCCTCTCTCTTTATCTCTCTCTCTCTCTTGCTCTCGCTCTCTTTCTCTCTTTCTCTCTCTCTCTCTCTCTCTCTCTCTCTCACTCTCTCTCTCTCTCGTCACTCTCTGTCCTCTTGCAGTGGCTCTCTTTCATGCTAGGAATCAAGTTTCACTGCGTTCTTTCTGCTACCGTGTGTATGAAGGTTCTGAGAATAAAATACTAGAGCATTGAATACTTTATTTATAGGATTATTTTACAAATTCAAATGGAAGTGTTTGCGGATACAATCATGTACTCTGTGAATGAGCAATAATAGGTGTCTTTCTGTCACTGTTATTTCAGAGGGTTATAAACATTATTCTGCTGTCACTGTTATAACAGAGGGTTATAACCATTATTCTGCTGTCACTGTTATAAACATTATTCTGCTGTCACTGTTATAAACATTATTCTGCTGTCACTGTTATAACAGAGGGTTATAAACATTATTCTGCTGTCACTGTTATAAACATTATTCTGCTGTCACTGTTATAACAGAGGGTTATAACCCATATTCTGCTGTCACTGTTATAACCATTATTCTGCTGTCACTGTTATAACAGAGGGTTATAACCCATATTCTGCTGTCACTGTTATAACAGAGGGTTATAAACATTATTCTGCTGTCACTGTTATAAACATTATTCTGCTGTCACTGTTATAACAGAGGGTTATAACCCATATTCTGCTGTCACTGTTATAACAGAGGGTTATAACCATTATTCTGCTGTCACTGTTATAACAGAGGGTTATAACCATTATTCTGCTGTCACTGTTATAAACATTATTCTGCTGTCACTGTTATAACAGAGGGTTATAACCATTATTCTGCTGTCACTGTTATAACAGAGGGTTATAACCATTATTCTGCTGCCACTGTTATAAACATTATTCTGCTGTCACTGTTATAACAGATGGTTATAACCATTATTCTGCTGTCACTGTTATAGCAGAGGGTTATAACCATTATTCTGCTGTCACTGTTATAACAGAGGGTTATAACCATTATTCTGTTGTCACTGTTATAACAGAGGGTTATAAACATTATTCTGCTGTCACTGTTATAAACATTATTCTGCTGTCACTGTTATAACAGAGGGTTATAACCATTATTCTGCTGTCACTGTTATAAACATTATTCTGCTGTCACTGTTATAACAGAGGGTTATAACCATTATTCTGTTGTCACTGTTATAACAGAGGGTTATAAACATTATTCTGCTGTCACTGTTATAACAGAGGGTTATAACCATTATTCTGCTGTCACTGTTATAACCATTATTCTGCTGTCACTGTTATAACAGAGGGTTATAACCATTATTCTGCTGTCACTGTTATAACAGAGGGTTATAACCATTATTCTGCTGTCACTGTTATAAACATTATTCTGCTGTCACTGTTATAACAGAGGGTTATAACCATTATTCTGCTGTCACTGTTATAACAGAGGGTTATAAACATTATTGTGCCTCAGGCCAAAGATGGGTGCTATTTGGTCGAGTCCCTCACAAGAGAAAAGACATTGGAGAAATGGTATTTACCCTGCAAGGACAATCAGGATGGGGTGCGTGGGTGGATGTGGGACGCACATCATTTCAACTACTATACAGTAAAATCAATTAATTAATCAGTTAACCTTTATACATGTCATGACAGGGGAACAAATGAATACTAATTGAAATGTTTCACGAGTACATGTTTATACTCAAAGTGACTTGGCATCAGACCAGAAGTACCCCCTTGGCCTTGGCCAGCCAGTCATTCTTCTAGGCTTTCAGATTGCCATCTCCACACGACATTTAAGCAACAGCGTAGTTTTCTGTTCTGTCGAGTTGGTGTGAGGGAGCTTAAAGAACCTGTTGCCTTCAAGCACAAGGCAGGCTATAGGCCTACATGGTAAGGCATTAATGCCATCAATTCTAATAGTATATGAGCTAAATGCGGAAAGACTAAATCCCATCGACATGTTCAAGGTTTAGTCTAGTGATTCACTCTTTGTGGACTTCATTTATTTTCCTGTCAGTTGTTTGTTTCCCTTCTACTAAATTCTCTACAGAGCAGAGTACAAACCCTGAGTTACCACTAAGACCAAGCCTGCCAACTGCTCCATATTTGTATTACACACACACACACACACACACACACACACACACACACACACACACACACACACACACACACACACACACACACACACACACACACACACACACACACACACACACACACACACACACACACACACACACACACACACACACACACGCACTGCACCACACACTACTCACTACTCACTCTCCCTCCCCCTCTCTCTGCCTCCCTCCCTCTCACCCTCTCTCTGCCTCCCTCCCTCTCACCCTCTCTCTGCCTCCCTCCCTCTCCCCCTCTCTCCCTCCCTCTCTCTGCCTCCCTCCCTCTCCCCCCTCCCTCTCTCTGCCTCCCCCTCTCTCCCCCTCCCTCCCTCTCTGCCTCCCTCTCTCCCTCCCTCTCTCTGCCTCCCTCTCTGACTCCCTCCCTCTCTCTGCTTCCCCCCTCTCGCCCTCCCTCTCTCTGCCTCCCCCCTCGCCCTCCCTATCTCTCTCTCTGAAGGTGGCGGCATAGAGCGGTGGAGCTATTAGCTCCGCGCTGCAGACATCATTAGGAGTGGAGGGAGACGATTCCACCGTCAGCGCAGGAACAGGAAGCCCTGGCAAGGAGACACCGCTCTTACCAGACCATTACACCGTACAGTAAGTCCTGGCTCTGTCTATACTCTCAGTCTGTCATTTTTGTTGTGTCACTTTTTTCTTTGCTAAGCGGTAGAGGTAGAGAAAATGGCTGGAACTGGAAGGAAGGCGTACGCGCAAAGAGAGCGTTCGTTTAATTCCAAAGCCTTTGAAAATGTTTACTTCGCACTCTGACCTATTTTTTTGTGCCTGGAGCATAGACGGTTGTTTGTGGTTTACAGTCATGCACTTGTCATTTCGAACAAAAATGCCAACGAACTATTAAGTTTGACACATGTGAGCGGTGGTTTCACGGACTTGAAAACGAGCAAGGAGTGTTTCACAGGCGGGTTAGTGTGTAGGACAGGCAAGCTAACTGCGCCACCCCACCCAGAAACATTGCATAAAGAATAGTCAAATACATATTTATAGTATAGCCTTCAACCGTCCACTTTTAAAATGGTTGTGGTACGCGAGTAGCCTACGTGGCCGTATGTCCACTCATGCGACACATTTTAGTTTCTAATTCCATCGCGGAAGTGTTTTTTATTCTTCAAAAACAGGGCAAACCAACTAACCCTAGTCCACCTAATGTAACCGGCGTGATTATACAAATACATAGTACATGACATGCCCTTAATTTGGGGGTGTTATCTACTCGGTTAGGCTGCAAGCCCTTTTCATTGACGCTGGCTGGTTTGTAAAGGACATTGGGTCTCCTGAATGTGTCTAGTGATTGCTCGACTACCCGTGGCGTGATGTCACTCATCCTAGCTTTGGTGGTTATATAACAGGACTGTAGGGATCCCGGGTTGTGATAGCCGAGGTATTTATACTCTGCTTACACTCAGGAATTGCACAATGCATAGTAAGATTTGCATAGTAAGACCTGTCTTCCCTAGAGGATAGTTTGCAGACTGCTACATGCCACAACCACTACACTGTTATTACATGGTTACATTTGATCCAGTATCTAGAAACGATGGTGGTTGATCAAAGAGTGTTTCAATGTTGCCGAAAAAAAAACCCCGTTATGCTGTAAAATGTTACAGTAACTTTGCAATCCGTTGAAGGGGACACTTGATACTGCGAAATGATTTTTCAACAACATGCAAGCCTGCAGTAAAACAAGAATACACGTTGTCGTACTTCAGCATACACCAGCTTGCTTATGAGCATAACAATGCATGTAAAAAAAAAAACATGTCTGGCGGCCGTTTTGTAATGCAGTAACATGTCAAGAGGTGAGGTATTTGTTGCACCTCTGTATCCAATCAAAACAAATAAAGATTGGTTGGATCACACTTATAAACTTATAACCACACTCTTGATGATCTTATTTGTTGTGAAATTGACCGATATTACTTGTTAGATATGACTTGTTTTAGATACTGCTGCACTGTCGGGAACTAGAAGCACAAGCATTTGGCTACACTCGCAGTAACATCTGCTTAACACGTGTATGTGACAAATCCAATTTGATTTGATTTGATTGTTTCATCTCAATACCTGATAGGCCCGTGTGTTGTTTATGTATGCAAATATGTTCTGTTATGTTGTTGCACATACAGAGGCATTGTTCCGTGGATACAGTTCTCTGGACTCTGTATTGTGGGTTGCTGCTGCTATGGAGTTGACATTTATACTAGGTTATTTTGCTACAGTTCTTCTGTATATAACCTGTGTATATAACCTGTGTATATAACCTGTGTATATAACCTGTGTATATAACCTATGTATATAACCTGTGTATATAACCTATGTATATAACCTGTGTATATAACCTGTGTATATAACCTATGTATATAACCTGTGTATATAACCTGTGTATATAACCTGTGTATATAACCTGTGTATATAACCTGTGTATATAACCTGTGTATATAACCTATGTATATAACCTGTGTATATAACCTGTGTATATAACCTGTGTATATAACCTGTGTATATAACCTGTGTATATCACCTATGTATATAACCTATGTATATAACCTATGTATATAACCTATGTATATAACCTATGTATATAACCTGTGTATATAACCTGTGTATATAACCTGTGTATATAACCTATGTATATAACCTATGTATATAACCTGTGTATATAACCTGTGTATATAACCTGTGTATATAACCTATGTATATAACCTATGTATATAACCTGTGTATATAACCTGTGTATATAACCTGTGTATATAACCTGTGTATATAACCTGTGTATATAACCTGTGTATATAACCTGTGTATATAACCTGTGTATATAACCTGTGTATATAACCTGTGTATATAACCTATGTATATAACCTATGTATATAACCTGTGTATATAACCTGTGTATATAACCTGTGTATATAACCTGTGTATATAACCTGTGTATATAACCTGTGTATATAACCTGTGTATATAACCTGTGTATATAACCTGTGTATATAACCTGTGTATATAACCTATGTATATCATCTGTGTATATAACCTGTGTATATAACCTGTGTATATCATCTGTGTATATAACCTGTGTATATCACCTGTGTATATAACCTGTGTATATAACCTGTGTATATAACCTGTGTATATCACCTGTGTATATCACCTGTGTGTAACAGCGTTCTTCGTTTGTCAAAAGAGAGTCGGACCGAAATGCAGCGTGGTGGTTACTCATGACTTTAATGAAAAAGTGATACATGAAATAACTATACAAATACAAAAACAACAAACGGAACGTGAAACCTAATTACAGCCTATCTGGTGAAACTACACAGAGACAGGAACAATCACCCACGAAATACAAAGTGAAACCCAGGCTACCTAAATACGGTTCCCAATCAGAGACAACGAGAATCACCTGACTCTGATTGAAAACCGCCTCAGGCAGCCAAGCCTATACAACACCCCTACTCAGCCGCAATCCCAAATACTACAAACCCCAATACGAAAATAGAATATATAAACCCATGTCACACCCTGGCCTGAACAAATAATTAAGAAAACACAAAATACTAAGACCAAGGCGTGACACTGTGTATATAACCTGTGTATATAACCTGTGTATATAACCTGTGTATATAACCTGTGTATATAACCTATGTATATAACCTGTGTATATAACCTGTGTATATAACCTGTGTATATAACCTGTGTATATAACCTATGTATATAACCTATGTATATAACCTGTGTATATAACCTGTGTATATAACCTGTGTATATAACCTGTGTATATAACCTGTGTATATAACCTATGTATATAACCTGTGTATATAACCTGTGTATATAACCTATGTATATAACATGTGTTTATAACCTGTGTATATAACCTGTGTATATAACCTGTGTATATAACCTGTGTATATAACCTATGTATATAACCTGTGTATATAACCTGTGTATATAACCTATGTATATAACCTATGTATATAACCTATGTATATAACCTGTGTATATAACCTGTGTATATAATCTGTGTATATAACCTGTGTATATAACCTATGTATATAACCTATGTATATAACCTATGTATATAACCTGTGTATATAACCTGTGTATATAACCTGTGTATATAACCTGTGTATATAACCTGTGTATATAACCTGTGTATATAACCTGTGTATATAACCTATGTATATAACCTGTGTATATAACCTATGTATATAACCTGTGTATATAACCTGTGTATATAACCTGTGTATATAACCTTGCCCATTTAAACCTGTACTCTGCAGGCCACGGAACCACATTGCTTCTTTATGTACCTTCTCTTCTTGGTAGTGATAGTGTAGTATGAGGTGGGTAGGTTTGTAGTGGCTGACCAGTCATAGTGTAGCTTGAGGTGGGTAGGTTTGTAGTGGTTGACCAGTGATAGTGTAGTATGAGGTGGGTAGGTTTGTAGTGGCTGACCAGTCATAGTGTAGTATGAGGTGGGTAGGTTTGTAGTGGCTGACCAGTCATAGTGTAGTATGAGGTGGGTAGGTTTGTAGTGGCTGACTAGTCATAGTGTAGCTTGAGGTGGGTAGGTTTGTAGTGGTTGACCAGTCATAGTGTAGCTTGAGGTGGGTAGGTTTGTAGTGGCTGACCAGTCATAGTGTAGTATGAGGTGGGTAGGTTTGTAGTGGCTGACCAGTTATAGTGTAGTATGAGGTGGGTAGGTTTGTAGTGGTTGACCAGTCATAGTTGTAGTATGAGGTGGGTAGGTTTGTAGTGGTTGACCAGTTATAGTGTAGTATGAGGTGGGTAGGTTTGTAGTGACTGACCAGTGATAGTGTAGTATGAGGTGGGTAGGTTTGTAGTGACTGACCAGTGATAGTGTAGTATGAGGTGGGTAGGTTTGTAGTGGCTGACCAGTCATAGTGTAGTATGAGGTGGGTAGGTTTGTAGTGGTTGACCAGTCATAGTGTAGTATGAGGTGGGTAGGTTTGTAGTGGCTGACCAGTCATAGTGTAGTATGAGGTGGGTAGGTTTGTAGTGGCTGACCAGTCATAGTGTAGTATGAGGTGGGTAGGTTTGTAGTGGCTGACCAGTGATAGTGTAGTATGAGGTGGGTAGGTTTGTAGTGGCTGACCAGTCATAGTGTAGTATGAGGTGGGTAGGTTTGTAGTGGCTGACCAGTCATAGTGTAGTATGAGGTGGGTAGGTTTGTAGTGGCTGACCAGTCATAGTGTAGTATGAGGTGGGTAGGTTTGTAGTGGCTGACCAGTGATAGTGTAGTATGAGGTGGGTAGGTTCGTAGTGGCTGACCAGTGATAGTGTAGTATGAGGTGGGTAGGTTTGTAGTGGCTGACCGGTCATAGTGTAGTATGAGGTGGGTAGGTTTGTAGTGGCTGACCAGTCATAGTGTAGTATGAGGTGGGTAGGTTTGTAGTGGTTGACCAGTGATAGTGTAGTATGAGGTGGGTAGGTTTGTAGTGGCTGACCAGTCATAGTGTAGTATGAGGTGGGTAGGTTTGTAGTGGTTGACCAGTCATAGTGTAGTATGAGGTGGGTAGGTTTGTAGTGGCTGACCAGTCATAGTGTAGTATGAGGTGGGTAGGTTTGTAGTGGTTGACCAGTCATAGTGTAGTATGAGGTGGGTAGGTTTGTAGTGGCTGACTAGTCATAGTGTAGTATGAGGTGGGTAGGTTTGTAGTGGATGACCAGTCATAGTGTAGTATGAGGTGGGTAGGTTTGTAGTGGATGACCAGTCATAGTGTAGTATGAGGTGGGTAGGTTTGTAGTGGTTGACCAGTCATAGTGTAGTATGAGGTGGGTAGGTTTGTAGTGGATGACCAGTCATAGTGTAGTATGAGGTGGGTAGGTTTGTAGTGGTTGACCAGTCATAGTGTAGTATGAGGTGGGTAGGTTTGTAGTGGCTGACCAGTCATAGTGTAGTATGAGGTGGGTAGGTTTGTAGTGGATGACCAGTCATAGTGTAGTATGAGGTGGGTAGGTTTGTAGTGGCTGACCAGTCATAGTGTAGTATGAGGTGGGTAGGTTTGTAGTGGCTGACCAGTCATAGTGTAGTATGAGGTGGGTAGGTTTGTAGTGGCTGACCAGTCATAGTGTAGTATGAGGTGGGTAGGTTTGTAGTGACTGACCAGTCATAGTGTAGTATGAGGTGGGTAGGTTTGTAGTGGTTGACCAGTCATAGTGTAGTATGAGGTGGGTAGGTTTGTAGTGGCTGACCAGTCATAGTGTAGTATGAGGTGGGTAGGTTTGTAGTGGCTGACCAGTCATAGTGTAGTATGAGGTGGGTAGGTTTGTAGTGGTTGACCAGTGATAGTGTAGTATGAGGTGGGTAGGTTTGTAGTGGCTGACCAGTCATAGTGTAGCTTGAGGTGGGTAGGTTTGTAGTGGCTGACCAGTTATAGTGTAGTATGAGGTGGGTAGGTTTGTAGTGGCTGACCAGTCATAGTGTAGTATGAGGTGGGTAGGTTTGTAGTGGCTGACCAGTCATAGTGTAGTATGAGGTGGGTAGGTTTGTAGTGGCTGACCAGTCATAGTGTAGTATGAGGTGGGTAGGTTTGTAGTGGATGACCAGTCATAGTGTAGTATGAGGTGGGTAGGTTTGTAGTGGCTGACCAGTGATAGTGTAGTATGAGGTGGGTAGGTTTGTAGTGGCTGACCAGTCATAGTGTAGTATGAGGTGGGTAGGTTTGTAGTGGCTGACCAGTCATAGTGTAGTATGAGGTGGGTAGGTTTGTAGTGGCTGACCAGTCATAGTGTAGTATGAGGTGGGTAGGTTCGTAGTGGCTGACCAGTGATAGTGTAGTATGAGGTGGGTAGGTTTGTAGTGGCTGACCGGTCATAGTGTAGTATGAGGTGGGTAGGTTTGTAGTGGCTGACCAGTCATAGTGTAGTATGAGGTGGGTAGGTTTGTAGTGGTTGACCAGTGATAGTGTAGTATGAGGTGGGTAGGTTTGTAGTGGCTGACCAGTCATAGTGTAGTATGAGGTGGGTAGGTTTGTAGTGGTTGACCAGTCATAGTGTAGTATGAGGTGGGTAGGTTTGTAGTGGCTGACCAGTCATAGTGTAGTATGAGGTGGGTAGGTTTGTAGTGGTTGACCAGTCATAGTGTAGTATGAGGTGGGTAGGTTTGTAGTGGCTGACTAGTCATAGTGTAGTATGAGGTGGGTAGGTTTGTAGTGGATGACCAGTCATAGTGTAGTATGAGGTGGGTAGGTTTGTAGTGGATGACCAGTCATAGTGTAGTATGAGGTGGGTAGGTTTGTAGTGGTTGACCAGTCATAGTGTAGTATGAGGTGGGTAGGTTTGTAGTGGATGACCAGTCATAGTGTAGTATGAGGTGGGTAGGTTTGTAGTGGTTGACCAGTCATAGTGTAGTATGAGGTGGGTAGGTTTGTAGTGGCTGACCAGTCATAGTGTAGTATGAGGTGGGTAGGTTTGTAGTGGATGACCAGTCATAGTGTAGTATGAGGTGGGTAGGTTTGTAGTGGCTGACCAGTCATAGTGTAGTATGAGGTGGGTAGGTTTGTAGTGGCTGACCAGTCATAGTGTAGTATGAGGTGGGTAGGTTTGTAGTGGCTGACCAGTCATAGTGTAGTATGAGGTGGGTAGGTTTGTAGTGACTGACCAGTCATAGTGTAGTATGAGGTGGGTAGGTTTGTAGTGGTTGACCAGTCATAGTGTAGTATGAGGTGGGTAGGTTTGTAGTGGCTGACCAGTCATAGTGTAGTATGAGGTGGGTAGGTTTGTAGTGGCTGACCAGTCATAGTGTAGTATGAGGTGGGTAGGTTTGTAGTGGTTGACCAGTGATAGTGTAGTATGAGGTGGGTAGGTTTGTAGTGGCTGACCAGTCATAGTGTAGCTTGAGGTGGGTAGGTTTGTAGTGGCTGACCAGTTATAGTGTAGTATGAGGTGGGTAGGTTTGTAGTGGCTGACCAGTCATAGTGTAGTATGAGGTGGGTAGGTTTGTAGTGGCTGACCAGTCATAGTGTAGTATGAGGTGGGTAGGTTTGTAGTGGCTGACCAGTCATAGTGTAGTATGAGGTGGGTAGGTTTGTAGTGGATGACCAGTCATAGTGTAGTATGAGGTGGGTAGGTTTGTAGTGGCTGACCAGTGATAGTGTAGTATGAGGTGGGTAGGTTTGTAGTGGCTGACCAGTCATAGTGTAGTATGAGGTGGGTAGG
>NC_068439.1:13044388-13046888 GCF_023373465.1 Oncorhynchus keta | reverse complement strand
TTCATTCACCAGGCTGTACTTCATTCACCAGGCTGTACTTCATTCACCAGGATGTACTTCATTCACCGGGCTGTACTTCATTCACCAGGATGTACTACATTCACCGGGCTGTACTTCATTCACCAGGCTGTACTTCATTCACCAGGATGTACTTCATTCACCGGGCTGTACTTCATTCACCAGGCTGTACTTCATTCACCAGGCTGTACTTCACCAGGCTGTACATCATTCACCAGGCTGTACTTCACCAGGCTGTACTTCACCAGGCTGTACTTCATTCACCCGGCTGTACTTCATTCACCAGGCTGTACTTCACCAGGCTGTACTTCATTCACCAGGCTGTACTTCACCAGGCTGTACTTCACCAGGCTGTACTTCACCAGGCTGTAATTCATTCACCAGGCTGTACTTCACCAGGCTGTACTTCACCAGGATGTACTTCATTCACCAGGCTGTACTTCACAAGGCTGTACTTCACCAGGATGTACTTCATTCACCAGGCTGTACTTCATTCACCAGGCTGTACTTCATTCACCAGGCTGTACTACATTCACCAGGCTGTACTTAATTCACCAGGCTGTACTTCATTCACCAGGCTGTACTACATTCACCAGGCTGTACTTCATTCACCAGGCTGTACTTCACCAGGATGTACTACATTCACCAGGCTGTACTTCACCAGGATGTACTTCATTCACCAGGCTGTACTTCATTCACCAGGCTGTACTTCATTCACCAGGATGTACTTCATTCACCGGGCTGTACTTCATTCACCAGGATGTACTACATTCACCGGGCTGTACTTCATTCACCAGGCTGTACTTCATTCACCAGGATGTACTTCATTCACCGGGCTGTACTTCATTCACCAGGCTGTACTTCATTCACCAGGCTGTACTTCACCAGGCTGTACATCATTCACCAGGCTGTACTTCACCAGGCTGTACTTCACCAGGCTGTACTTCATTCACCCGGCTGTACTTCATTCACCAGGCTGTACTACATTCACCAGGCTGTACTTCATTCACCAGGATGTACTTCATTCACCAGGCTGTACTACATTCACCAGGCTGTACTTAATTCACCAGGCTGTACTTCATTCACCAGGCTGTACTACATTCACCAGGCTGTACTTCATTCACCAGGCTGTACTTCACCAGGATGTACTACATTCACCAGGCTGTACTTCACCAGGATGTACTTCATTCACCAGGCTGTACTTCATTCACCAGGCTGTACTTCATTCACCAGGATGTACTTCATTCACCGGGCTGTACTTCATTCACCAGGATGTACTACATTCACCGGGCTGTACTTCATTCACCAGGCTGTACTTCATTCACCAGGATGTACTTCACCAGGCTGTACATCATTCACCAGGCTGTACTTCACCAGGCTGTACTTCACCAGGCTGTACTTCATTCACCCGGCTGTACTTCATTCACCAGGCTGTACTTCACCAGGCTGTACTTCATTCACCAGGCTGTACTTCACCAGGCTGTACTTCACCAGGCTGTACTTCACCAGGCTGTAATTCATTCACCAGGCTGTACTTCACCAGGCTGTACTTCACCAGGATGTACTTCATTCACCAGGCTGTACTTCACAAGGCTGTACTTCACCAGGATGTACTTCATTCACCAGGCTGTACTTCATTCACCAGGCTGTACTTCATTCACCAGGATGTACTTCATTCACCAGGCTGTACTTCATTCACCAGGATGTACTTCATTCACCAGGCTGTACTTCATTCACCAGGATGTACTTCATTCACCAGGCTGTACTTCATTCACCAGGATGTACTTCATTCACCAGGCTGTACTTCATTCACCAGGATGTACTTCATTCACCAGGATGTACTTCATTCACCAGGCTGTACTTCATTCACCAGGCTGTACTTCATTCACCAGGCTGTACTTCACCAGGCTGTACATCATTCACCAGGCTGTACTTCACCAGGCTGTACTTCACCAGGCTGTACTTCATTCACCCGGCTGTACTTCATTCACCAGGCTGTACTTCACCAGGCTGTACTTCACCAGGATGTACTTCATTCACCAGGCTGTACTTCACAAGGCTGTACTTCACCAGGATGTACTTCATTCACCAGGCTGTACTTCACCAGGATGTACTACATTCACCAGGCTGTACTACATTCACCAGGCTGTACTTCACCAGGCTGTACTACATTCACCAGGCTGTACTTCATTCACCAGGCTGTACTTCATTCACCAGGATGTACTTCATTAACCAGGATGTACTTCATTCACCAGGATGTACTTCATTCACCAGGCTGTACTTCATTCACCAGGATGTACTTCATTCACCAGGCTGTACTTCATTCACCAGGATGTACTTCATTCACCAGGCTGTACTTCATTCACCAGGATGTACTTCATTCACCAGGCTGTACTTCATTCACCAGGATGTACTTCATTCACCAGGATGTACTTCATTCACCAGGCTGTACTTCATTCACCAGGCTGTACTTCATTCACCA
>NC_068439.1:12994388-13039388 GCF_023373465.1 Oncorhynchus keta | reverse complement strand
AAGAACCTCCTCTCTCTGGCACTGTAATGTTGTTTTAAAGAACCTCCTCTCTCTGGCACTAATGTTGTTTTAAAGAACCTCCTCTGTCTGGTACTGTAATGTTGTTTTAAAGAACCTCCTCTCTCTGGCACTAATGTTGTTTTAAAGAACCTCCTCTCTCTGGTACTGTAATGTTGTTTTAAAGAACCTCCTGGTACTGTAATGTTGTTCTAAAGAACCTCCTCTCTCTGGCACTAATGTTGTTTTAAAGAACCTCCTCTCTCTGGCACTGTAATGTTGTTTTAAAGAACCTCCTCTCTGGTCCTGTAAAGTAATGGTGCTTGCTGTGACTGTAGAGGCTCTTTCACTTTGGAGAAGGAACTGAGGTCCTGTCTTTGTTGTTGATAGAACATTAAGAGAAGACGCACACCCGGCTTGAGGCTTTTTACTTTGTGCAGCACGATAGAGCTACGTACTAGTTTCCCCCAACGGTCGTCTCTGTCAGCTAGCCGTAACCTTGCATGCATGTCGATGTCTTATAACATGATAATACATGACGTAAAACACAGTGGCAAGACAGATAGCACATTAGCTTTGGCTGAATTGTCAGATTGTCGCCTCTAGTCTCTGCAACGTGTTCAACAGGATGAACAGAAGGTAACAGCAGTCAGTCTGTCGGGCATTTAGCTGGTGTTCCAGATGCAGTGGGAGCTGCCTCCGTTATGTCCACCTGTCCACCTGTCCCTGTCCCCCCCCGCCTGCCATAACACACACACACACACATACACACACACTAGTACAGACCAGGATCAGATATCATTTCTTATCATTGGCTGGAGTACACTGACTGGTAGACACCTTGCGGGGCTGTCCCACTGGGCACACACTGGTTGAATCAATGTTGTTCCAATGAAATTATGTTGAACCGACGTAGAATAGGCGTTGAATTGACATCTGTGCCCAGTGGGGTGGCACAACCTAGTAATCTGACAGCCCTGGGACATACGGAGGAGGAGGGGAGGGGAGAGAGAAGAGGTAGGAAGAGGAGAAGAGGGATAACAGAGAAGGAGGAGAAGGAGAGGAATAAGAGAGGAGGAGGAGGAGGAAGAGGAAGAGAAGGAGAAAAGAAGCAGGAGGATGAAGGGGAGGAAAGAGAGGAGGAGAAGAGGTAGGAGAGGGGAGTAGCAGTGATGTTATCGAGCAGACCCCCCAGAGGGTACAGGGACAGGAAGAGGACTGGACCTGGTGTGCACGTCCCGCCTGTCGTTACACACACAGTTAGCGCAGAGAGAGAGTGTCCGAGAGGGTATCAACAATGATTCCCGCTCGGCAGCACTCGGAGGATATGCATCAAGAAAGGAATTCAATAACAGGAAAACATCACTGATACATCACTGTGGAATAGTGAAACCCACCCTGGCCGATGTTATGTTTGGCACAATAGGACCACTTCTACTATTTATTATTTATGATGTGACGTGATGTGCTCTGGTTGATGGTCGTATATCATATGGAAAGATGTTTCCAGAACAGCGTCAGTGTGTGCACGTTTGTGTGCTTGTGTATGTACATGCATGTTAACTCTACGTGGGTGTTTGTGTGTGTGTGGAACTTTACAACAGTCGCTCCTTAAAACAGTATAAGCCAGTCTGAAGTCATGTCCTTAAGCTGAGGGAGGAGGCTTGAGTTCTGAACAGCTCGATGGCTGGGTTATTAATAAGGCTGCTGCTGTGGGGTTTTGACTATGGAAGAGGCACTTTGGAAATGACAGGCACTGGCAGAGGGTTCAGTAAAACACTGGCAGAGGGTTCAGTAAAACACTGGCAGAGGGTTCAGTAAAACACTGGCAGAGGGTTTAGTTAAACACTGGCAGAGGGTTCAGTAAAACACTGGCAGAGGGTTTAGTAAAACACTGGCAGAGGGTTTAGTAAAACACTGGCAGAGGGTTTAGTAAAACACTGGCAGAGGGTTTAGTTAAACACTGGCAGAGGGTTTAGTAAAACACTGGCAGAGGGTTTAGTAAAACACTAGCAGAGGGTTTAGTAAAACACTGGCAGAGGGTTTAGTAAAACACTGGCAGAGGGTTTAGTAAAACACTGGCAGAGGGTTTAGTAAAACACTGGCAGAGGGTTCAGTAAAACACTGGCAGAGGGTTTAGTTAAACACTGGCAGAGGGTTTAGTAAAACACTGGCAGAGGGTTCAGTAAAACACTGGCAGAGGGTTCAGTAAAACACTGGCAGAGGGTTTAGTTAAACACTGGCAGAGGGTTTAGTAAAACACTGGCAGAGGGTTCAGTAAAACACTGGCAGAGGGTTCAGTAAAACACTGGCAGAGGGTTCAGTAAAACACTGGCAGAGGGTTTAGTAAAACACTGGCAGAGGGTTTAGTAAAACACTGGCAGAGGGTTCAGTAAAACACTGGCAGAGGGTTCAGTAAAACACTGGCAGAGGGTTCAGTAAAACACTGGCAGAGGGTTCAGTAAAACACTGGCAGAGGGTTCAGTAAAACACTGGCAGAGGGTTTAGTTAAACACTGGCAGAGGGTTCAGTAAAACACTGGCAGAGGGTTCAGTAAAACACTGGCAGAGGGTTCAGTAAACCACTGGCAGAGGGTTTAGTTAAACACTGGCAGAGGGTTCAGTAAAACACTTGCAGAGGGTTTAGTAAAACACTGGCAGAGGGTTCAGTAAAACACTGGCAGAGGGTTTAGTTAAACACTGGCAGAGGGTTCAGTAAAACACTGGCAGAGGGTTTAGTTAAACACTGGCAGAGGGTTCAGTGAAACACTGGCAGAGGGTTCAGTAAAACACTGGCAGAGGGTTTAGTTAAACACTGGCAGAGGTTTTAGTAAAACACTGGCAGAAGGTTTAGTTAAACACTGGCAGAGGGTTTAGTTAAACACTGGCAGAGGGTTTAGTAAAACACTCGCAGAGGGTTTAGTAAAACACTCGCAGAGGGTTTAGTAAATGGCACTTCTCCCCCCCACTAGTCACTCCGCTCTTCTCCCCCCACTAGTCAGTCCTCTCTCCCCCCACTAGTCACTCCTCTCTTCTCCCCCCACTGGTTACTCGACTCTTCTCCCCCACTAGTCACTCCTCTCTTCTCCCCCCACTAGTCACTCCTCTCTCCCCCACTAGTCACTCCTCTCTTCTCCCCACTAGTCACTCCTCTCTTCTCCCCCACTAGTCACTCCTCTCTCCCCCACTAGTCACTCCTCTCTCCCCCACTAGTCACTCCTCTCTTCTCCCCACTAGTCACTCCTCTCTTCCCCCCACTAGTCACTCCTATCTTCTTCCCCTCCGTCCCCACTAGTCACTCCTCTCTTCTCCCCCACTCGTCACTCCTCTCTCCCCCACTTGTCACTCCTCTCTCCCCCCACTAGTCACTCCTCTCTTCTCCCCCACTAGTCACTCCTCTCTTCTCCCCCTCCGTCCCCACTAGTCACTCCTCTCTTCTCCCCCACTAGTCACTCCTCTCTCCCCCCACTAGTCACTCCTCTCTTCTCCCCCCACTAGTCACTCCTCTCTTCTCCCCCCACTAGTCACTCCTCTCTTCTCCCCCACTAGTCACTTCTCTCTCCCCCCACTAGTCACTCCTCTCTCCCCCACTAGTCACTCCTCTCTTCTCCCCCACTAGTCACTCCTCTCTTCTCCCCCACTAGTCACTCCTCTCTTCCCCCTCACTAGTCACTCCTCTCCCACACCACTAGTCACTCCTCCCTTCTCCCCCACTAGTCACTCCTCTCTTCTCCCCCACTAGTCACTCCTCTCTTCTCCCCCACTAGTCACTCCTCTCTCCCCCCACTAGTCACTCCTCTCTCCCCCCACTAGTCACTCCTCTTCTCCCCCACTAGTCACTCCTCTCTTCTCCCCCACTAGTCACTTCTCTCTCCCCCCACTAGTCACTCCTCTCTTCTCCCCTACTAGTCACTCCTCTCTTCTCCCCCACTAGTCACTCCTCTCCCACCACTAGTCACTCCTCTCCCACCCCACTAGTCACTCCTCTCTTCTCCCCCACTAATCACTCCTCTCACACCCCACTAGTCACTCCTCTCCCACCACTAGTCACTCCTCTCCCACCCCACTAGTCACTCCTCTCCCACCCCACTAGTCACTCCTCTCCCACCACTAGTCACTCCTCTCCCACCCCACTAGTCACTCCTCTCCCACCCCACTAGTCACTCCTCTCCCACCCCACTAGTCACTCCTCTCCCACCCCACTAGTCACTCCTCTCTTCTCCCCCACTAGTCACTCCTCTCCCACCACTAGTCACTCCTCTCCCACCCCACTAGTCACTCCTCTCTTCTCCCCCACTAGTCACTCCTCTCCCACCACTAGTCACTCCTCTCCCACCCCACTAGTCACTCCTCTTTTCTCCCACTTTCTTTTCCTGTCCTCACTCCACAAGAAGTCTATATCTGGAGCAGATACACATCTAGAAACTCTAAACATGGGTATTGGTTTGGATGATGACAAATTACAAGTAACATCAGACTTAAAAAGTGCTTGAGATGAGTCCTTATTCCACTTCACCTGTTGTCTCGATCAAGCTGTATGTCTCCTTCCCAAATTAATTAGAAATGTAGACACCGTCTAATTAAATCATTTAACTATCACTCTGGGCAGGGCAGACATCTTTGAGTGTCTTTGTGACTTGGCTTAGTATGCCCAAGAACCTAGGGCCAGTCACTCAGTCAGTTTGGGCTGTTTCAGGATGCGATGTGGACAATGACAGTCTGTACTATGAGCCTCATGCAAATCGCTGTGTTTGGTAGTAAAGCTCAAATCATTGGCTTTGGCTGACACTTCAGCCTGGAAAATATCACCACCACCACAAGTCGGGTCAGCCAGCTCCAACCAATCAAGGGCTGAGCTGGGCTGAGCTGGGCATGGCTGGGCATGCCTGAGCTGGGCATGGCTGAGCATGGCTGGGTTGGGCATGGCTGAGCCCAACCTGAACAGGTATGGTAGCCTAGCGGTTTAGAGTGTTGGGCAAGGAGCCGAGAGGTCGCTGGTTCTTGTCCCCGAGTCGACTAGTTGAAAAATCTGTCTGTGCCCTTGAGCGAGGCTCTTATCCATAATTGCTCCTGTAAATCACTCTGGATAAGAGCTAAATGACTAAAATGGAAGTCCAACAGAAGCTGTCACCCTATTCACGCCGTCACAGCCACGACGTTAACAACAGTAGAGCTGCCCGTCAGATGCTCATCGTCCTGCTGTGTTTGTGTTGTTTCTATTCCTCCCTGTCTGGTGGGGTCGCAGGCTGTTGTGTTGTTTCTATTCCTCCCTGTCTGGTGGGGTCGCAGGCTGTTGTGTTGTTTCTATTCCTCCCTGTCTGGTGGGGTCGCAGGCTGTTGTGTTGTTTCTATTCCTCCCTGTCTGGTGGGGTCGCAGGCTGTTGTGTTGTTTCTATTCCTCCCTGTCTGGTGGGGTCGCAGGCTGTTGTGTTGTTTCTATTCCTCCCTGTCTGGTGGGGTCGCAGGCTGTTGTGTTGTTTCTATTCCTCCCTGTCTGGTGGGGTCGCAGGCTGTTGTGTTGTTTCTATTCCTCCCTGTCTGGTGGGGTCGCAGGCTGTTGTGTTGTTTCTATTCCTCCCTGTCTGGTGGGGTCGCAGGCTGTTGTGTTGTTTCTATTCCTCCCTGTCTGGTGGGGTCGCAGGCTGTTGTGTTGTTTCTATTCCTCCCTGTCTGGTGGGGTCGCAGGCTGTTGTGTTGTTTCTATTCCTCCCTGTCTGGTGGGGTCGCAGGCTGTTTAGCTCTGGGAAAGCTACATGTCATTAGCTCAGCTCACCCTGTCGACCACCTCTCCTATGGCACTGAGCTGGGAACGGCTGCTGTGTAAGTAGCTGGCTGTGAATGTCTAGGTGCTCTGCTGAAGTCTGGCAAATAAAGGCACCGGGGTTTTTCCTTTGTAGTGTGTGTGCCAATACAACCTGCACTGCAACCCACAGTATTGACTCCGTTTATATGATTGTACTACAGTCACCTAGTAAACAGTAAACGTGTGTTGCATTACATATTTCAGACAGTGTTTCTTTCTTAGATTTAAGTGCCTTGTTCGATGGCACATCGGCAGATTTTTCACCTAGTCAGCTCGGGGATTCGAATCAGCCACCGTGCGGTTATTGGCCCAACGGTCTTAACCGCTTAAACACACACACACACACACACACACACACGCACGCACACGCACACACGCGCACACACGCACGCACACACACACACACACGCACGCACACGCACGCGCACACACACACACACACACACACACACACACACACACACACACGCACGCGCACACACGCACGCACACACACACACACGCGCACACACGCACACGCACACACTGCATGTCTGTCTGTATGTCTGGTTGCCTGCGTGTCTGTCTGGTTGGTTGGCTGACTGGCTGGCTGGCTTTCCATGTATCTTTCGATGTGTCTTGTTGGACAGATAGACTGCCTAGAACAATCTGTCTCTCTAGAACCATCTGTCTGTCTAGAACAATCTGTCTGTCTAGAACAATGTGTATGTCTAGAACCATCTGTATGTCTAGAACAGTGTGACCGTAATGATAGCTGGAAGATGGAGAGGACAGTTCCAAGCCATAGCCAGACTCCATACAGGGAGGACAACCTTCCTTTTCTAAGGGGGACGCTATTAGATTTGCTCCTGATGAACTGAGAACAGGTTAGCTGCATGGACAACATATATCTATGCTCCAGTAGTCCTATGGGAACTGGTCTTGTGTTTGTGTTGTGTCTGTCTGGTGTGTGTCTGTCTCTAAGAATGGTTTAGTACACGGTCTGGGAGGAGTTAATTATGTTTGCAGTTGGTTTTACAAACTGTTTAACAGAAACACCAGAGGACAACTAGGCATGCCCAATTCATAACAATACTCACAATACTCTTTGTGAAAAAACAAGTATTTTACAGCCAAAATATAATCTCGAAATTCAAACAAAGTATTATTTTACAGTTGGTTCTGCAGAAACATTTTGGTGCCTTATGTGAATCAGGTACCAGACACAGGAAGCTAAGAACTTGCTGGATTAGCAAGTTTCATTACATTTTTGCTACATGTTTTCTCTGGTTTTAAAGATGCACTCTCAAATGTTTTATAACTTCAGTAGTTTTGAAGGTGGTGCTCACGAGCCAACACGGGTCATTCCAATTGTGGACTGCATCATCCAATTGTGGACTGCATCATCCAATTGTGGACTGCATCATCCAATTGTGTACTACATCATCCAATTGTGTATTACATCATCCAATTGTGTACTACATCATCCAATTTTGTACTACATCATCCAATTGTGTACTACATCATCCAATTGTGTACTACATCATCCAATTTTGTACTACATCATCCAATTTTGTACTATGTCATCCATTTTGTGTGATATGTTAAGAATTGTGTGGCGTGTTATTAACCCAATTCATGCAATATGTTACACATTTCTTCTGCTTATGATCCCAGAGTGCATCTTTAAGTTTGTTAGTTTGACAAGCGCAGCTCATGATTAACCTGTCAATAGTAACGTTGCCCAATCTCCACTGTTCCTGCTTTGGTATTTGGGTGCTTTGGTACTGCTGTTATTGTTGTTGTTGTTGTTGTTTAATCTTCTGGCTTAAGGCAAGGTTTGGTACTCCCTTCTAAAAGCATTACCCTTAAACCGTCGTCCAAGTCTGTTCTTATAGCTGTAGTGGTTTATACAGTTAGGAAATGTTCACTTGTATATCCATGGTGTAGAACCCAAAGTCAGAGAGTCATAGGAAATCTATTTTTAATCCAGTGTCCACGGGTGTCTTCTTCTTTAAATGGTAAAGTTCAGAGTTCAAAAGTCAGGCGTTTTTTCTGTCCTCTATTACCAGAAGTGGTCTTGGTTCAAAGAGTCAGTCCAAAAGCCTGGGAGAATGAGAAGAACTCTCTTTATTTAGCCAGGAAGTCACGATGACACAGAACTCCACCAGAGATCAGCATGACGAGCAGTCTTCTCACACTCTGATATATGACTTTGATTATTCAATTTACCAGGCTTACATTTTCAACAGTAGCATAATCAGATTAGTTGATTGGATACGGGTCGTCAGGATGAAAATAGCTTTTGCTGGCAATATTGAATTAAACCATTTTCTGTTCATAAATTGATAGTTTATGTAAAGAAAAAAAAAGGACACTAATCGTAGATGCTCGGCAAAAATGTAGTTGTTGTATCACACCCATGTTTCATCAGGGTTGTGTGTGTGTGTTTTGCGGGGAAACTCTCTTCGGTATTAGCAGTGAAGTTATTTCCATGTCATATCCTTCACTCTCTTTCCTTATTAAATCATGTGGGAATATGTGAATATGATGTGTGTGTGTGTTGATTGGAGGGTATTCCAGGAATGTGTGTGTGTGTTGATTGGATGGTATTCCAGGAACGTGTGTGTGTGTGTGTGTGTTGATTGGACGGTATTCCAGGAACGTGTGTGTGTGTGTTGATTGGACAGTATTCCAGGAACGTGTGTGTGTGTGTGTTCATGGGCATAGTGAGAGAGCTAGTTTCCATGTACAACTCGTAGTATTGAATGTAGCAATGCAACTCACTTAACCTGAAACTACTGTATGTGTGTGTGTATGTGTGTGTGTGTGTGTGTGTGTGTGTGTGTGTGTCGCACGTGTCCTGCAGCTAGATTTTATTTTTACAATGGCTGTGGCTTTATTTATTTTAATTTTACCTTTATTTAACCAGGCAAGTCAGTTAAGAACAAATTCTTATTTTCAATGACGGCCTAGGAACAGTGGGTTAACTGCCTGTCCAGGGACAGCACGACAGATTTATACCTTGTCAGCTCGGGGGTTTGAACTAGCAACCTTCTGGTTACTAGTCCAACACTCTAACCACTAGGCTACCCTGCCGCCCCAATGGCTGTAGCTTTAACCCTAACCCAATGGCTGTAGCTTTAACCCTAACCCAATGGCTGTAGCTTTAACCCTAACCCAACGGCTGTAGCTTTAACCCTAACCCAACGCCTGTAGCTTTAACCCTAACCCAATGGCTGTAGCTTTAACCCTAACCCAACGGCTGTAGCTTTAACCCTAACCCAACGCCTGTAGCTTTAACCCTAACCCAATGGCTGTAGCTTTAACCCTAACCCAATGGCTGTAGCTTTAACCCTAACCCAATGGCTGTTGAGAATGTGTTTGGTATAAGTGATATGGTTTAACTTCCACTACGGAGGCAAGGTTACCAGATTGATTATACCTGTCAAATCTTCTCAGATCTTCACAAATGCATAGGGTGTGGTGTTTAGGAGTAGATTTGGGATTGGAACACAGAGTGCATGTGTGTGTGTGTGTGTGTGTGTGTGTGTGTGTGTGTGTGTGTGTGTGTGTGTGTGTGTGTGTGTGTGTGTGTGTGTGTGTGTGTGTGTGTGTGTGTGTGTGTGTGTGTGTGTGTGTGTGTGTGTGTGTGTGTGTGTCCTATGTTCCTGACACATTCTCATAATTAAGAGAGTTGGGCTTCTCCACCCTTAACTCTCACTCCCAGCAGGATGCACTTGTTCACTCCCCCTGTTGCTAGAAGCCTTTCGTTGTTGCACCATTTTATGCATTTTCAATCCATGAGTGTGTGTATGCCTGTGAAATGAATTTACAACTTTACTATTGCTCCAGAAATATGTATTTGTACTGATTCTTTATGCCTAAATTCCCAGACAGCATACCAACAGAAACCGGCCTAAAGCATTAGGCTGATGGAAACAAAAGCAATTGAATTATGATTTACATAAACAGATTAAGTTGGACGAACATAATGACATAATGTATTGGAGGTATCTGGAGGTATCTGATTCAACCCAGGCAAATTAAGTCAATCTGTTATAATCATGTCATGTAAAAGAAACTGTTTCCATTAGGTGTAACTACTTTACAAAATTAAGTTGATCTCAAAACTTTGTTTGCGTGTGTGTGTGTGTGTGTGTGTGTGTGTGTGTGTGTGTGTGTGTGTGTGTGTGTGTGTGTGTGTGTGTGTGTGTGTGTGTGTGTGTGTGTGTGTGGGTGCTCACAAGACGAATGTGGCCCCTCTACTGTTTACTCACTCGCAAGCATCTGTCCAAAACCATAGGGTTAGGGTTAAAGCTACAGCCATTGGGTTAGGGTTAAAGCTACAGCCATTGGGTTAGGGTTAAAGCTACAGCCATTGGGTTAGGGCTAAAGCTACAGCCATTGGGTTAGGGTTAAAGCTACAGCCATTGGGTTAGGGTTAAAGCTACAGCCATTGGGTTAGGGCTAACGCTACAGCCATTGGGTTAGGGCTAAAGCTACAGCCATTGGGTTAGGGCTAAAGCTACAGCCATTGGGTTAGGGTTAAATCTACAGCCATTGGGTTAGGGTTAAAGCTACAGCCATTGGGTTATGGTTAAAGCTACAGCCATTGGGTTAGGGCTAAAGCTACAGCCATTGGGTTAGGGTTAAAGCTACAGCCATTGGGTTAGGGCTAAAGCTACAGCCATTGGGTTAGGGTTAAAGCGACAGCCATTGGGTTAGGGTTAGGGCTTAAGCTACAGCCATTGGGTTAGGGCTAAAGCTACAGCCATTGGGTTAGGGTTAAAGCTAAAGCCATTGGGTTAGGGTTAAAGCTACAGCCATTGGGTTATGGTTAAAGCTACAGCCATTGGGTTAGGGCTAAAGCTACAGCCATTGGGTTAGGGTTAAAGCTACAGCCATTGGGTTAGGGCTAAAAATACAGCCATTGGGTTAGGGTTAAAGCGACAGCCATTGGGTTAGGGTTAGGGCTTAAGCTACAGCCATTGGGTTAGGGCTAAAGCTACAGCCATTTGGGTTAGGGTTAGGGCTAAAGCTATAGTCATTGGGTTAGGGTCAGGGTTAAAGCTACAGCCATTGGGTTAGGGTTAAAGCTACTGCCATTGGGTCAGGGTTAAAGCTACAGCCATTGGGTTAGGGTTAAAGCTACAGCCATTGGGTTAGGGCTAAAGCTACAGCCATTTGGGTTAGGGCTAAAGCTACAGGCGTTGGTTTAGGGTTAAAGCTACAGGCATTGGGTTAGGGCTAAAGCTACAGCCATTGGGTTAGGGCTAAAGCTACAGCCATTGGGTTAGGGCTAAAGCTACAGCCATTGGGTTAGGGCTAAAGCTACAGCCATTGGGTTAGGGTTAAATCTACAGCCATTGGGTTAGGGTTAAAGCTACAGCCATTTTGGTTAGGGCTAAAGCTACAGCCATTGGGTTAGGGCTAAAGCTACAGCCATTTGGGTTAGGGCTAAAGCTACAGCCATTGGGTTAGGGTTAAAGCTACAGCCATTTGGTTAGGTTTATGGCTAAAGCTACAGCCATTGGGTTAGGGTTAAAGCTACAGCCATTGGGTTAGGGTTGGGGTTAAAGCTATAGCCATTGGGTTAGGGCTAAAGCTACAGCCATTGGGTTAGGGTTAAAGCTACAGCCATTGGGTTAGGGTTAAAGCTACAGCCATTGGGTTAGGGTTAAAGCTACAGCCATTGGGTTAGGGTTAAAGCTACAGCCATTGGGTTAGGGCTAAAGCTACAGCCATTGGGTTAGGGTTAAAGCTACAGCCATTGGGTTAGGGTTAAAGCTACAGCCATTGGGTTAGGGCTAACGCTACAGCCATTGGGTTAGGGCTAAAGCTACAGCCATTGGGTTAGGGCTAAAGCTACAGCCATTGGGTTAGGGTTAAATCTACAGCCATTGGGTTAGGGTTAAAGCTACAGCCATTGGGTTATGGTTAAAGCTACAGCCATTGGGTTAGGGCTAAAGCTACAGCCATTGGGTTAGGGTTAAAGCTACAGCCATTGGGTTAGGGCTAAAGCTACAGCCATTGGGTTAGGGTTAAAGCGACAGCCATTGGGTTAGGGTTAGGGCTTAAGCTACAGCCATTGGGTTAGGGCTAAAGCTACAGCCATTGGGTTAGGGTTAAAGCTAAAGCCATTGGGTTAGGGTTAAAGCTACAGCCATTGGGTTATGGTTAAAGCTACAGCCATTGGGTTAGGGCTAAAGCTACAGCCATTGGGTTAGGGTTAAAGCTACAGCCATTGGGTTAGGGCTAAAAATACAGCCATTGGGTTAGGGTTAAAGCGACAGCCATTGGGTTAGGGTTAGGGCTTAAGCTACAGCCATTGGGTTAGGGCTAAAGCTACAGCCATTTGGGTTAGGGTTAGGGCTAAAGCTATAGTCATTGGGTTAGGGTCAGGGTTAAAGCTACAGCCATTGGGTTAGGGTTAAAGCTACTGCCATTGGGTCAGGGTTAAAGCTACAGCCATTGGGTTAGGGTTAAAGCTACAGCCATTGGGTTAGGGCTAAAGCTACAGCCATTTGGGTTAGGGCTAAAGCTACAGGCGTTGGTTTAGGGTTAAAGCTACAGGCATTGGGTTAGGGCTAAAGCTACAGCCATTGGGTTAGGGCTAAAGCTACAGCCATTGGGTTAGGGCTAAAGCTACAGCCATTGGGTTAGGGCTAAAGCTACAGCCATTGGGTTAGGGTTAAATCTACAGCCATTGGGTTAGGGTTAAAGCTACAGCCATTTTGGTTAGGGCTAAAGCTACAGCCATTGGGTTAGGGCTAAAGCTACAGCCATTTGGGTTAGGGCTAAAGCTACAGCCATTGGGTTAGGGTTAAAGCTACAGCCATTTGGTTAGGTTTATGGCTAAAGCTACAGCCATTGGGTTAGGGTTAAAGCTACAGCCATTGGGTTAGGGTTGGGGTTAAAGCTATAGCCATTGGGTTAGGGCTAAAGCTACAGCCATTGGGTTAGGGTTAAAGCTACAGCCATTGGGTTAGGGTTAAAGCTACAGCCATTGGGTTAGGGTTAAAGCTACAGCCATTGGGTTAAGGTTAGGGCTAAAGCTACAGCCATTGGGTTAGGGTTAAAGCTACAGCCATTGGGTTAGGGCTAAAGCTACAGCCATTGGGTTAGGGTTAAAGCTACAGCCATTGGGTTAGGGCTAAAGCTACAGCCATTGGGTTAGGGCTAACGCTACAGCCATTGGGTTAGGGCTAAAGCTACAGCCATTGGGTTAGGGCTAAAGCTACAGCCATTGGGTTAGGGCTAACGCTACAGCCATTGGGTTAGGGCTAAAGCTACAGCCATTGTAAAAGGAAAATCTAGCTGCAGGACACGTGCCACACACACGTTGACATAGAATCCGGGCTGTTAGCCCCCCCAAGAGAGGCCCCACCGGCAGTGTTAGTCTGGCTATTACCCTCACTTTTTCCACACACACACACAACACATACCAAACACACACATACACAGAAACACAGAACAAAATCATTCAAGCATTCAACTTTTCAAGTCCTGAAACAAAAGTGTTGCAAACAAGCCAATACCAAGCACCACTTACCACTGTGTGTGTGTGTGTGTGTGTGTGTGTGTGTGTGTGTGTGTGTGTGTGTGTGTGTGTGTGTGTGTGTGTGTGTGTGTGTGTGTGTGTGTGTGTGTGTGTGTGTGTGTGTGTGTGTGTGTGTGTGTGTGTAAATGTCACACTGGTCTCCTAATCCTGAATAGCTGAACAGATAGGAAAAGGAAAGGGTGAATATGGTCCACATGTCAAATTGATGGAACTGCTTTTAACATAACACAATGAATACATCCCAGAATGCAACTGGACAGATATTGACAGGCGGTCTACATTAGAATGAAATAATATAGAATAGTTGTTCTTATTCTTCACTAAAGAGCTGTGAAGTCTGCGATGTTCAGAAATGTTTCGAAAATAAATCTGAAAATGGAGACAAAAAACAAAGATTGCTGATTTTAATTACAGGTTAGAGCTAGAATGTCTATGGATCTACATCATGTTAACTTCTTTAACACCACACTCAGTTTTGATCTTTCAAATCAAACGTTCAATTTGGGGTGAACTGCCCCTCCAATGTCTAGTTAAAATGGTGACAGGCCAACAAGGGTCAGTTCCGCCAACTCCAATTGCTCTGATTTGATTTCAATTGTACACTATCCCCTAGGTAACAGGAAACTGCTATGTGATATGATTTATTGTCAATATCATCACAATGCATAACAACATTTTTCTCTTATGCCTAGCTAGCGACATGCATCTGAAAAACAAAAACACGCTGACTGGGTGTGGTATTATTAATAATCATGTCATCACTGAATATTCAGTAACGATGCTAGCTAGCTAGCTAGCTAGCTACCGAGATAGGCTGCAACAATAACAACTACACTTCACTACACAGCATGTGAATAACATTCCTACTCGGTAGCATATAACCAGCTGCACGTTGCTAGCTAGCTGACCTCGTGTTTCTCTTCCCTCCACTCTCTAACATGAGTCACACGTGTCGATATGCATGTTCTCAAATGCAAGCTACATACACTTGCATTGATACACACGGTCTGACATTAATTAAATGAACTAGGTACACGTTGCAGACAGTTCGATGAGTGTACACAACGATACGCCTGGTCTTCAATAAAGTGTACAAAAACAACTGTAAAAGCACGTTTGCACACAAGGCTGCTGAGGAGAGGACGGCTCATAATAATGTCTGGAATGGAGTGAATGGAATGGCATCATATGGAAACCATCTTTTTGATGATTTCGATTACCATTCATTTATTCCATTCCAGCCATTACTATGAGCCTGTCCTCCCCAATTGATGCGCCACTAACTTCCAGTGCTGTATAGATTTTAACGGATGGCAAAAGCTAGCAAGTCTCACCGGAGTAGCGCTAGCTGAATGAACAAGCTAGCTAGCTAGCTACATGTTACAACGCAGTGAAAGACAAGTAGCAACACATCGATAAACATTTAGACACATTACTCCCTCGCATTTTAACAGATGATCATTTAATTGAATTCGCTTACCGTGGGTGTTTCCAAAAAAAGGTGGTGGATAATCTCGTTCAAAGATTGACTCTGGGGAGCAGCAACATGTAAAGACGTGTTTTCTCGGTGCTCTTGTCCAGGGCTAACAATTTACTATTAATACTTTACCAACACCTCCCCGACCATGTTAATTTTGTAACATTTAATTAGGAATCAAACCCATTTTTCTGACATTTTTGCCCCCCCACCAAGTCAAGGTAATGGCGTCTATCATTAAGTCTGAACAGACTGTGCTGGCTAAGGTGGAGCCACCATCCACTGACCTATCCCCACAAATAGCCACTCTCGCCACCGGGGTCAACACAAAGACTGACTCCGTTAAAGAAGACTTGGAAAAACAGGACACCCGTCTGAATAGCCTGGAAGGCGGCACAAATCCTTACTCCGACAAAGTGGTGACACTGGGAGAGCAAGTCCCAATAGGCTATCATCAGATGTCCTCAAACTTTCTTCCAAGGTTGAAGACCTCAAGAACAGGCAGCGTCGGGGGAATGGTCGCATTTTGATAGAGGGACTCGAGACCGTAGACAGATTGAGGCCTACCTTGTTCATAGCTAAACTGCTACAGGATATTGTAGGACTAGATTACGCACCCACCCTTGACCGTGCGCACAGAAGCTTACAGTCCTCGCGAGAAGAATGGGGAGCCGCCCAGTCCCATCATAGTCAAATTCCACTACCTTCAAGAGAAGGAGGATATTCTCTGTAAGGCATCATGAGCGGCTGCCATCACCCACAACGGCCAGAAGATTGGCATGTACCCGGACTACACGGGGGCAGTCATGAAGAAGATGTCAGCCTTCAACGAGGTGAGGGGGCCCCTACACCGCTGTCTGGACACCCACGACTAACCGGTGCCCCCACACATTGCCTCTGTACCGGTACCCCTGTAAATAGCCTCGCTATTGTAATTTAACACTTCTTTTTCACAAAACTGCATTGTTGGTTAAGGGCTTGTCAGTAAGCATTTCACTGTAAGGTCTACTTGTTGTATTCGGCACATGACAAATAAGCTCTACTGAGGATCAGTTTAACATGGTAGTATTTTGCTCTAGTCTAGGAGAGGTATATGCAGCCTTCCAACAGGGGAAGGACAGCATAGGGGTCCAAGGTTTTCTTCTGGGTATTTTGTTGTTTTTAGCTGGGGGGGGGTTTATTACTCTGACCTTTCTACCAATCCCAAAGAAATCAACAACACTGGCCATGTGATCGTACTAACTTTAATTTGTAATTACTATGACTATGTCTAATTTACATACTCTAGGCTCCACTTGCTTTATCAGCTGGAACGTGAAAGGTATTAACCATGTGGTCAAGTGTAGTCGAGTGTATGCTCATCTTAAGTCTTTAAGTCCGAACATTGTTTTTCTCCAAGAAACCCATCTCCGGTCCAGCGACCATAATAAACTAAAGAGAGGATGAGTAAACCAAATATTTCACTCCAACTTTGGTGCTAAAGCAAGAGGGGCAGCCATCCTTATCAGAAAATTCATTTTTGTCTCATCCAAAGTAATTTCAGATACTGATGGCAGATATATTATAGTGATGGGGAAATAGTTGAGCACACAGGTTGTTCAGGCTAACCTCTATGGTCCTAATTGGGATGACGCAAACATTTTCCTCTGACCTCATTTCAACTGTGTATTACGTCCAAGTCTAGACAGACCCAGACCGAAGCCCAACAAGGTAATTTCAAAATCAGGCGCAGTAATCAACTCATTTCTAGAATCCTATGATTTGTCTGACCCATGGAGGAGGAGCAACTCCTTTTTTAATCCAGTCCACCACTCAAACCCTAGGCTTGACTTGTTTCCTCCAGTCCACCACTCAAACTCTAGGATTGACTTGTTTCTTCCAGTCCACCACTCAAACTCTAGGATTGACTTGTTTCTTCCAGTCCACCACTCAAACTCTAGGATTGACTTGTTTCCTCCAGTCCACCACTCAAACTCTAGGATTGACTTGTTTCCTCCAGTCAACCACTATAGGATTTACTTTTTCCTGCTGGACAATAGAATTCTTCCTTTTGTAAGTAATAGCCAATATCACAGCATTGTTATCTCAGACCAAAACCCTGTCCAGCTAGAAATCCGCTTCGCAGCCAGTACTGCATCACAATGCGCATGGCGACTTGACCCACTTAAAAAAATACAATGATGTCTTTTTCCAGATCATCTGCACCCCTGACATGTCTCATTCTGTGGGAGTGGATTAAAGCATATCTAATGGGCCAAATTATTTCATACACAGAGTATGAAAACAAACAACAAACAGCGCACTAAACACTTATCGAAGCTATCTCTACTCATTCTAAATGTGGACAACAGATATGCCTCTTCTCCGACTTCTGAACTCTACAAAGAGAGACTGCTACACCAATTGGAATTATGTTTAAGTCGAGGCAGACGTTTTATGAACACAGAGAGAAAGCTGGCAAGTTGTTACCTCACCAGCTTCGACAATCCGCTGCTAGCAGCACCATACCGGAAATCTGTGTTGCAGCTGATTTAACTTCTACCAATCCCAAAGAAATCAACAATCAATTTAAGCAATTCTACTCTGCTCTTTACTTGTCAGAGGCTCTTACTGACACATCTCGTGTGCATGCATTTCTAGACAATCTGGACATCCCCTGTCTCAATTCAGATGAACAAACCAACATGGATGCCTCAATGAGTGATGATGAAGCTACTCTGGCAATCCAGTCCATGCAGAGCAGTAAAGCTCCTGGGCCTGATGGCTATTGAATTTTATAAAGAATTTTCCTCTAAACTATCCCTTATCCTCATCTCAATGTACAAAGAAATCCTTTCTAGTCAGAAACTGTCCCAGACACTTACCCAGGCGACTATTTCGGTTTTGCTTAAAAAGGACTAGAATCCCCTAGACTGTGGCTCATACCGCAATATAAGTATTTTGTGCTGCGATTTACAAAATTCTCACTATGGTCCTATCTCGCCGTTTAGAGACAATGATGCCTAATATAATTAACTCTGACGAAACTGGATTTATCTCAGGTAGGCAATCTTTCCACAATATGTGCCGGCTATGTAATGTTCTTTATTCTGCCCACTCAACTCTCCAGCCAGAGGTCGTCATCTCTCTTGATGCTGAGAAGGCTTTCGTCGGGGTTGAGTGGGAACATCTATTTACAGTACTGGAGATTTGGGTTTGGCCTGTCTTTCCTTTCCTGGATTACGATGTTGTACTCGTCCCCAGTGGCTTCTGTTCACACCAACAATGCTACCTCAGCTACTTCCCTCTCCACAGGGGTGCCAGGCAGGGCCACTGTTTTTCTCCTTTCCTATTTGATATGGCTATTGAGCCTCTTACTATCGCTCTGCGTGCGGAGAAGAGGATTAAGGGAATATTAAGGGGCAAAATAACTCACAAGGTGTCCTTAAATGCAGACAGTATTCTATTACACAGCTCTAACCCTGTGGAGTATATACCCTATCTATTGGACATGCTACAAGGTTTTGGGACATTATCTGGTTATAAGTTAAACCTAACAAAAAGTGTGCTCCTCCCCATTAATCAGTTAGCAGAAGGTATATGGTATGCCAATTTCCCATTTAAGGTGGAGCATCAGGACTTCCTTATTTGGGGATTAAAGGATACAATGTCAAATTAAGCTTCTTATTAAACAACTTCTGTACACTCTTGGAGAGCACTAAGCAGGATTTCATAAAGTGGTCGTCTCTTCCCATTTCATTAACAGGTCGCATTAATTCTGTTAAGATGACTGTACTATCAAGGTTTTTGTACTTATTCCAAATGATTCCCATTTTTCTGCCAAAGTCGATAATGGCGCTGGAGGGGATGGCTGCACTTTTACGGGCTACTAACCAACTGTGTTATTTTGTGTGTTTTTTCGCATTGTTTGTAACTTATTTGTATATAATTGCTGCTACCGTCTCTTATGACCGAAAAGTGCTTCTGGACATCAGAACAGAGGTTACTCACCTCAAACTGGACAAAGATTTTTTCTTTAATCAGTCTGACACAAAGCATATACTGCTTTGTCGAGACAAGGTCCAAATCCCTGTCATCCAAGTAATTAGTAATTAGAAGTAATTACGGTAAAATAGGGGGAGGGCCTTGTAAGAATTTGCAGACGAGTAGGTGAATCACCACTTCCCTCCGCATTATTGGCCAACTTGCAATCATTGGAAAACAAACTGGATGGTCTATGATTGAGATGATCCTACCAACAAGACATTAAAAACTGTAATATCTTATGTTTCACCGAGACGTGGCTAAACAACGAAATTGATAATATGGGGCTCTGTCCTCTGCATCGGCAGGACAGAGCAGCTATGTCTGGTAAGACGAGGAGCGGAGGTGTATGTCTATTGGTCAATAACTACTGGTGCGCGATGTCTAATATTAAAGGAGTCTTGAGGTATTGCTCGCCTGAGGTAGAATACAAGAGAGTTTTCATCTATGTTATTCGTAGCCTTCTATTTACCACCACAAAGTGATGCTGGGCACTAAGACCGCACTGAATGAGCTGTATACGTAAGCAAACATGGAAATGCTCATCCAGAAGCGGCCCTCCTAGTGTCCGGGGACTTTAATGCAGGCAAACTTAAATCAGTTTTACCTCATTTCTACCTGCATGTCACATGTGCAACCAGAGGAGAAAAAAACTCTAGACCACCTTTACTCCACACACAGAGATGTATACAAAGCTCTACCTCGCACTCCATTTAGCAAATCTGACCATAATTGATTGAATCAATAATAATTGATTCCTACTTACAAGCAAAAACTAAAGCAGGAAGTACCAATGACTCGCTCAATACGGAAGTGGTCAGATGACGCGGACGCTAGCTATAGGACTGTTTGCTAGCACAGACTGGAATATGTTCCGGGATTCATCCAATGGCATTGTGGAGTATACCACCTCAGTCACCGGCTTAATCAATAAGTGCATCGACGACAACGTCCCCACAGTTACTGTACGTACATATCCCAACCAGAAGCCATGGTTTACAGGCAACATCCGCACCAAGCTAAAGGCTAGAGTGGGACACTAATCCGGACACTTATAAGAAATTCTGCTATTCCTTCAGACGAACCATCAAACAGGCAAAATGTCAATACAGGACTAAGATTGAATCCTACTACACCGGGTCTGACGCTCGTCGGATGTGGCAGGGCTTGAAAACAATTAGACAAAGGGAAACCCAGCCGTGAGCAGCCCAGTGATGCGAGCCTACCAGATGAGCTAAATGCCTTTTATGCTCGCTTCGAGGCAAGCAACACTGAAGCATGCACGAGAGCACCAGCTGTTCCTAACGTCTGTGTGATCACGCTCTCCGTAGCAGACGTGAGCAAGACCTTTAAACAGGTCAACATTCACAAAGCTGCGGGGCCAGACAGATTACTAGGACGTGTACTCTAAGCATGTGTGGACCAACTGGCAAGTGTCTTCACTGACATTTTCAAACTCTCCCTGACTGAGTCTGTAATACCTACATGTTTCAAACAGACCACCATAGTCTCTGTGCCCAAGAAAGTGAAGGTAACCTGCCTAAATTAAGTGCTTTTAAAGGCTGGTCATTCATGGCTCACATCAACACCATCATGCCAGAAACCCTAGACCCACTCCAATTCGCATACCGCCCCAATAGATCCACAGATGACACAATCGCAATCGCACTCCACAATGCCCTTTCCCACTTGGACAAACGGAACACCTATGTGAGAATGCTGTTCATTGACTACAGCTCAGCGTTCCACACCATAGTACACACAAAGCTCATCACTAAGCTAAGGACCCTGGGACTAAACACCTCCCTCTGCAACTGGATCCTGGACTTCCTGACGGGCCGCCCCCAGGTGGTATGCAACAATACATCTGCCACGCTGATCCTCAACACTGGGGCCCCTCAGGTTTGCCTGCTTATTCTCCTCCTGCACTCTCTGTTCACCCACGTCTGCGTGGCTAAGCACGACTCCAACACCATCATTAAGTTTGTTGACAACACAGTGGTAGGCCTGTTCACCGACAACTATGAGACAGCCTATAGGGAGGAGGTCAGAGAACTGGCAGTGTGGTGACAGGACAACAACCTCTCCCTCAATGTGAGCAAGACAAAGGAGCTGATCGTGGACTATAGGAAAAGGAGGGCTGAACAGGCCCCCATTAAAACCGACGGGGCTGAAGTAGAGTGGGTCGAAAGATTCAAGTTCCTAGGTGTTCACATCACCAACGAACTATCGTGGTCCAAACACACACGACAACACTTTTTCCCCCTCAGAAGACTGAAAATATTTGGCATGGGTCCCAAGATCCTCGAAAAATTCTACAATGATAAAATGCAAATTATTACTTAAAAATCATACAATGTAATTTTCTGGATTTTTGTTTTAGATTCCGTCTCTCACAGTTGAAGTGTACCAATGATCAACATTACAGACCTCTACATGCTTTGTAAGTAGGAAAACCTGCAAAATCGGCAGTGTATCAAATACTTGTTCTCCCCACTGTATATGCTAGGCTGTGTCAGAGGAAGGCCCAAAAAATTGTCAAAGACTCCAGTCACCAAAGTCATAGACTGTTCTATCTTCTATCGCACGGCAAGCAGTACCGGAGCGCCACGTCTGGGTCCAGAAGGCCCATTAACAGCTTCTACACCCAAGCCATAAGACTGCTGAACAATTAACAATCCCCCCCCCCCTTTATTTTTACTCTGCTGCTACTTGCTGTTTATTATCTATGCATAGTCACAAACTACCTCAACTAACCTGTACAAACGCACGTTGACTCGGTACCGGTACCCCTTGTATATAGCCTTGTTATTGTTATGTAATCTTGTGTTACTTAAAAACATTTTTTTTAACTTTATTTTTTTTAGAAATATTTTCTTACCTCTATTTCTTGAACTGCATTGTTGGTTAAGGGCTTGTAGATACGCATTTCACAGTAAGGTCTACAGCTTACAGCAAATATATCTAAATGTGTTTATTGGGTTTGTAGATTTGAAAACAACTGGGGCCATCATGGAGTTACAGTCAAACCTTCTCCGGTCCCAGTTCTGAAATCACTTTATCCTTAAACAAGCTGCTTCTCTCCATGAACATCCAATCATCTCTTCCCAGCGTCGCAGATTGACATGGCATTCCAGTTCTGGCATAGGAACGGTCTGGCATTTTTTTGTGACCTGTTTGTTGACAACACATTAGTCTCATTTGGTAGTCTGAGGGTTGACCATAATATTCCCAATACCCACTTTATTAGATAATTGCAGCTGTGCCAAAAAAAAACACATTTCCCATCATTTCCATTAGAGCCCACTAAGTGTCAAGTCGAGAGGTGCTTAGATCTCAACCCTTATCTGAAGGGCACAATTTCCCCTCATTTACATTGGAGCCCACTAAGTGTCAAGTCGAGAGGTGCTTAGATCTCAACCCTTATCTGAAGGGCACAATTTCCCCTCATTTACATTGGAGCCCACTAAGTGTCAAGTCGAGAGGTGCTTAGATCTCAACCCTTATCTGAAGGGCACAATTTCCCCTCATTTACATTGGAGCCCACTAAGTGTCAAGTCGAGAGGTGCTTAGATCTCAACCCTTATCTGAAGGGCACAATTTCCCCTCATTTACATTGGAGCCCACTAAGTGTCAAGTCGAGAGGTGCTTAGATCTCAACCCTTATCTGAAGGGCACAATTTCCCCTCATTTACATTGGAGCTCACTAAGTGTCAAGTCGAGAGGTGCTTAGATCTTAACCTTTATCTGAAGGGCACAATTTCCAGATTATACAACATAATACAGAACATTAATCCGCCTTCCTTGGCAAATACAATATCTACATGGGAGCCAGACACGTGTGGCAAGCTACCCAATGACATATGGCAACACAGTGTTGAGCGTATGCACACCTTATCATTTGCATATGGCGTGGGCTCATTCAGTTCAAAGTTTGTCCATCACTCAAATGACAGATTGGTAAAAATATATCAAAATGTTGACCCCAAGTGTTTGAGATGCCACCAGAGTGGGGACACATGTTTTGGTCATGCCAATCTTTGAGTGGCTTCTGGGACCCCATTTCTTTAGGCATTCTCACATATGTGTAATAAAACTGTTAGCCCCAACCCGTTCACTGCCATTTTTGGGGTACTTTCCCAAGACCAGAATGCTACAACTCGCTGCTAGCTCGCCGCCTTGTCCTCTTTCACTGGAGGTCTGCAAAGCCTCCCTCCTTTATGCAGTGGGGTAAGGAAGTGATGTCATATCCTCCTCTGGAGAAGGTTAGGTACGCTATGCTTGGGTCCCGACAGAAGTTTGACTTAACCTGGTCTCCATTAATACAATACGTGGAGAGCCTGTCTTTTGGCAGTGGAACTTGCATGTTTTGTTCAGTAGTCATGTCTGTGGTAGTGGCCATATATTGTGCTGATAAGATTTAACTATGATTATGATGCCTTTTTGTTTTTGTTTATATTACTGTTCATGTTTCTGTCCTATTTAATTTACTTTTATATCATATCCTTGTATGATATCTTTGTGGGTTGGTGGGGGGATTGGATGGATGGGAGGGAGGGATGGATGGATGGGAGGGGTGGAGGGATGAGGGGTTGGGGATGAGGGGTGGAGGGATAAGGTGTTGGGGATGAGGGGTGGAGGGATGAGGGGTGAGGGGTTGGGGATTGGGGTTGGGGATGAGGGGTTGGGGATGAGGGGTGGAGGGATGAGGGGTGGAAGGATAAGGTGTTGGGGATGAGGGGTTGGGGATGAGGGGTGGAGGGATGAGGGGTTGGGGATTGGGGGGGAGGGATGAGGGATTGGGGATGAGGGGTGGAGGGATGAGGGGTGGAGGGATAAGGTGTTGGGGATGAGGGGTTGGGGATGAGGGGTGGAGGGATGAGGGGTGGAGGGATGAGGGGTGGAGGGATAAGGTGTTGGGGATGAGGGGTTGGGGATGAGGGGTGGAGGGATGAGGGGTGGGGGGATAAGGTGTTGGGGATGAGGTGTTGGGGATGAGGGGTGGAGGGATAAGGTGTTGGGGATGAGGGGTGGAGGGATGAGGGTGAGGGGTTCGGGATTGGGGGGAGGGATGAGGGGTTGGGGATGAGGGGTGGAGGGATGAGGGGTTGGGGTTGGTTGTACTGTTTTTCTGTTCTCAAATATGAAAATCTATAAATTAAGTAAAAACTAAAAACAGATTGACTCTGGGTTTGTGACGTCTGTGAGAGGAATTTGTAAAACACAACAGTTTCTCACCAAACCTTGTTAATACTACATTTTGTCAGTGTCACGCCCTGGCCATAGAGAGGCTTTTATTCTCTATTTTGGTTAGGCCAGGGTGTGACTAGGGTGGGCATTCTATGTTCATTTTCTATGTTTTGTATTTCTTTGTTGTTTGGCCGTTTGGTTCTCAATCAGTCTATCTATCGTTGTCTCTGATTGAGAACCATACTTAGGTAGCTTTTACCCACAGGGGTTTTGTGGGTAGGTATTTTCTGTTTTGTGTCTTTCTGCACCTGACAGGACTGTTTCGATTTTCGTTCATTCTCGTTGTTATTTTTGTTATGTCAGTGTTCAGTTCTAATAAAAGCATGGACACGTACCACGCTGCACCTTGGTCCACACCTTCTTCATACGACGACCGTTACAGTCAGTTTTACACTTCAAGAATGAATCTGGTGCATATCAAGTTCAGCCGAGTTAAGTCAATTCTACAAGAAACATTTACATTGCGCGATAAAACATGAATTGATTGTTAACAAATTATGATAAAGCAAAACTTAAGGGCAACCAAACATTATTTTGGTGAGTGCACACACGCGCTCACACACACATATATACAATTGAAGTCGAACGTTTACATACACCTTAGCCAAATACATTTAAACTCAGTTTTTCACAATTCCTGACATTTAATCCTAGTAAAAAATCTCTGTCTTAGGTCAGTTAGGATCACCACATTATTTTAAGAATGTGAAATGTGAGAATAATAGTAGAGTGATTTATTTCAGCTTTTGTTTCTTTCATCACATTCCCAGTGGATAAGCAGTTTACATACACTCAATTAGTATTTGGCAGCATTGCCTTTAAATGGTTTAACTTGGGTCAAACGTTTCGGGTAGCCTTCCACAAGCTTCCCACAATAAGTTGGGTGAATTTTGGCCCATTCCTCCTGACAGAGCTGGTGTAACTGAGTCAGGTTTGTAGGCCTCCTTGCTCGTACAGGCTTTTTCAGTTCTGCCCACATATTTTCTATAGGATTGAGGTCAGGGCTTTGTGATGGCCACTCCAATACCTTGCCTTTGTTGTCCTTAAGCCATTTTGCCACAACTTTGGAAGTATGCTTGGGGTCATTGTCCATTTCGTAGACCCATTTGTGACCAAGCTTTAACTTCCTGGCTGATGTCTTGAGATGCTGCTTCAATATATCCACATAATTTTCCTGCCTCATGATGCCATCTATTTTGTGAAGTGCACCAGTCCCTCCTGCAGCAAAGCACCCTCACAACATGATGCTTCACAGTTGGGATGGTGTTCTTCGACTTGCAAGCCTCCCCCTGTTTCCTTCAAACATAACGATGGTCATTATGGCCAAACAGTTCTGTTTTTGTTTCATCAGACCAGAGGACATTTCTCCAAAAAGTATGATCTTTGTCCCCATGTGCAGTTGAAAACCGTAGTCTGGCTTTTTTTATGGCGGTTTTGGAGCAGTGGCTTCTTCCTTGCTGAGCGGCCTTTCAGGTTATGTCGATATAGGACTCGTTTTACTGTGGATATAGATACGTTTGTACCTGTTTCCTCCAGCATCTTCACAAGGTCCTTTGCTGTTGTTCTGGGATTTATTTGCACTTTTCGCACCAAAGAACGTTAATCTCTAGGAGACAGAACGCGTCTCCTTCCTGAACGGTATGACGGCTGCGTGGTTCTCTGGTTTTTATACTTGCGTACTATCGTTTGTACAGATGAATGTAGTACCTTCAGGCGTTTGGAAATTGCTCCCAAGGATGAACCAGACTTGGTTCTGAGGTCTTGGCTGATTTCTTTATATTTTCCCATGATGTCGAGCAAAGAGTCACTGAGTTTGAAGGAAGGCCTTGAAATACATCCACAGGTACACCTCCAATTGACTCAAATTATGTCAATTAGCCTATCAGAAGCTTCTAAAGCCATGACATAATTTTCTGGAATTTTCCAAGCTGCTTAAAGGCACAGTCAACTTAGTGTATGTAAACTTCTGACCCACTGGAATTGTGATACAGTGAAAAAAAATCACAAAGTAGATGTCCTAACCGATTTGCCAAAACTATAGTTGTTAGCAAGAAATTTGTGGAGTGGTTGAAAAACCGAGTGAAAATGACTCCAACCTAAGTGTATGTAAACTTCCAACTTCAACTGTATATACACACACACACTCGAGGTCAAGCGAGTGACTGTACAGAGTCTGTCAGAGAACCAGTCTCATCCCCTGGAGACATGATGGGAGTGTTACCAGCCCCATCCTCTGGGGACATGATAGGAGTGTAACTATTCTCATCATCTAGGGACATGATCGGAGTGTTACCAGCCCCATCCTCTGGAGACATGATAGGAGTGTAACCAGCCCCATCCTCTGGAGACATGATAGGAGTGTAACTATTCTCATCATCTGGGGACATGATAGGAGTGTAGCCAGCCTCATCCTCTGGGGACATGATAGGAGTGTAACCAGCCCCATCCCCTGGGGACATGATAGGAGTGTAACTAGTCTCATCCTCTGGGGACATGATAGGAGTGTAACTATTCTCATCATCTGGGGACATGATAGGAGTGTTACTAGTCTCATCCCCTGGGGACATGATAGGAGTGTAACCAGCCTGACCCAGTGTAGCATTAAGTCATGACAGTGTAGCATTATGTCATGACAGTGTAGCCTTAAGTCATGACAGTGTAGCATTAAGTCATGACAGTGTAGCATTAAGTCATGACAGTGTAGCATTAAGTCATGACAGTGTAGCATTAAGTCATGACAGTGTAGCATTAAGTCATGACAGTGTAGCATTAAGTCATGACAGTGTAGCATTAAGTCATGACAGTGTAGCATTAAGTCATGACAGTGTAGCATTAAGTCATGACAGTGCAGCATTAAGTAATGACAGTGTAGCATTAAGTCATGACAGTGTAGCATTAAGTCATAACAGTGTAGCATTAAGTCATGACAGTGTAGCATTAAGTCATGACAGTGCAGCATTAAGTCATGACAGTGCAGCATTAAGTAATGACAGTGTAGCATTAAGTCATGACAGTGTAGCATTAAGTCATGACAGTGCAGCATTAAGTCATGACAGTGTAGCATTAAGTCATAACAGTGTAGCATTAAGTCATGACACTGTAGCATTAAGTCATGACAGTGTAGCCTTAAGTCATGACAGTGTAGCATTAAGTCATGACAGTGTAGCATTAAGTCATGACAGTGTAGCATTAAGTCATGACAGTGTAGCATTAAGTCATGACAGTGTAGCATTAAGTCATGACAGTGCAGCATTAAGTCATGACAGTGCAGCATTAAGTCATGACAGTGCAGCATTTGCATAGGATTTGGCGAACATGACATAGGATTTGGCGAACATGACATAGGATTTGGCGAACATGACATAGGATTTGGCGAACATGACATAGGATTTGGCTAACATTTGCATAGGATTTGGCTAACATGACATAGGATTTGGCTAACATGACATAGGATTTGGCTAACATGACAGGATTTGGCTAACATGACATAGGATTTGGCTAACATTTGCATAGGATTTGGCTAACATGACATAGGATTTGGCTAACATGACAGAGGATTTGGCGAACATGACATAGGATTTGGCTAACATCGCATAGGATTTGGCTAACATGACAGGATTTGGCGAACATGACAGAGGATTTGGCGAACATGACATAGGATTTGGCGAACATGACAGAGGATTTGGCTAACATGACATAGGATTTGGCTAACATTTGCATAGGATTTGGCTAACATGACATAGGATTTGGCTAACATGACATAGGATTTGGCTAACATGACAGAGGATTTGGCGAACATGACATAGGATTTGGCTAACATCGCATAGGATTTGGCGAACATGACAGGATTTGGCGAACATGACAGAGGATTTGGCTAACATGACAGGATTTGGCGAACATGACAGAGGATTTGGCTAACATGACATAGGATTTGGCGAACATGACAGAGGATTTGGCGAACATGACAGAGGATTTGGCTAACATCGCATAGGATTTGGCTAACATGACAGGATTTGGCGAACATGACAGAGGATTTGGCTAACATGACAGAGGATTTGGCGAACATGACAGAGGATTTGGCTAATGTGACAGAGGATTTGGCTAACATGACAGAGGATTTGGCTAACATGACATAGGATTTGGCTAACATGACAGAGGATTTTGCTAAACAAGAGCACAAACTGACCAGCTGTGAGGGTCAGGTGCATAGCCTCCAACTTGAAAGCAGAATCTGTTTTAAGAGCAATGATCACAAGGATGGTGAACACTCCGGACAGAAACCACAAGGTGTTCGTGAAAATGAATGAGTAATTTGGTTTCACCTAGAAACGAAAGAAGGTCAGAGTAAGAGGATGGAGCTTCAGTTGTATTTACACAGAATTTCTTGGCAGGAAGACAAAAATATAAGGGAAACAGCTTGAGCTGAACACACACACACACACACACACACACACACACACACACACACACACACACACACACACACACACACACACACACACACACACACACACACACACACACACACACACACACACACACACACACACACACACACACACACACACACACGTACACACTACACTCCCTCTTCTCTCTCCTCTTTTCTCTCCTCTCCTCTTCTCTTCTCTCTCCTCTTCTCTCTCCTCTCTCTCCTCCAATCTCTCCTCTTCTCTCTCCTCTTCTCTCTCCTCTGTCTCTCTCCTCTCTCTCCTCTGTCTCTCTCCTCTTCTCTCTCCTCTCTCCTCTCTCCTCTTCTCTCCTCTCCTCTTATCTCTCCTCTCTCCTCTCTCTCCTCCTCTCTCTCCTCTTCTCTCTCCTCTTCTCTCTCCACTTCTCTCTCCTTCTTTACTCCTCTAACTGGGCACGACTCAGGAATGCTGGATAATTCCCTCAGGTGATGCTTGTCGTTCTGATGTGTGGAGTTAGTGCACTCTGTCACCATGTGTTAGTACACCCTAGAGGTTTGCGTGTGTGTGTGTGTGTTCCTCTATATCTAATGCACACACACACACACACTATGTGTGAATCCTCTCTTGGAAAACCCACTCTTACTGTGGCGTACTGTACTCCTATGTCTGTCTGTCTGTCTGTCTGTCTGTCTGTCTGTCTGTCTGTCTGTCTGTCCGTCCGTCCGTCCGTCCGTCCGTCCGTCCGTCCCTCTCTCTCTCTCTCTCTCTCTCTCTCTCTCTCTCTCTCTCGGGCAGCAGGGTAGCAGGGTGGCCTAGAGGTTAGAGCGTTAGACTAGTAACCGGAAGGTTGCAAGGTACACATCTGTCGTTCTGCCCCTGAACATGGCAGTTAACCCACTGTTCCTAGGCCGTCATTGAAAATAAGAATTTGTTTTTAACATACTTGCCTTGTTAAATAAAGGTCAAATAAAAATATCTCTCTCTTTCTCCTCCTCACATGTTTCAGGATGATGTCATTCCCAGAGGGAATCCTATCATCAGAGAAAGAAAGAAAGACAGACCGGGAAGAGAAAGTGGGAGAGAGCGAGAAAATTAGAGAAAGATGAGAGTTGGAGATGGAGACAATTGTGTAATGAACTCTCCTTGACCTTGAAGCAAGCTGTTGACTGTTACAGACTTCTAGTCCATGTCTACCGTTCCTCCTTATTGGGCATTTCCTCTTCAGGTTAGTCTAGACTTGGTTCTTGAAATGTTTTTCCTGTCCCCAGTGGTTTCTATCAGGTAATAAGAAAATGTTCTGACATCTGAAGGCCCAGTGTTGAATCTATCCTCTTGAAATCCACTTGTATCAGCCACCTTTGTTGTTCGACTAGTATCATGTCTGACAAACAACTTTTGCTTTTATTCAGCAATACGTTTAGCAGCTCCTCCGACAGTGAGTGCTACTTTAGTACCGCGGTGGTGGTCTGGCTCAATGCTTTCTCACCATTTTTCATAGATGGTTAGATCTGTCAACGTGTCCGTTTGCTTTGTCAGAGTGTCAGGGCTTGTCCTAGTTTGGTCTGGGCTTCTACATTATGATGCCTCCCACACACACACACACACACACACGCATTCATGCACTCTCCCACACGCATTCATGCACTCTCCCACACGCATGCACACACAGACACGTCTGCTATTATCATGCTACTCTTTTACCATACACATAGTACTTTATGGTCAGGCCAGTTTGGCGTTCTGCTGTAGTGTGTTTAGTGTGTCAGCAGCACAGTGCAGCATGATAGTCAGGTAACTACTTGATAAACAGGTCAGGACACCTGGCTGTATAGAGGTTGTGAGGTGAACTTTGGTTTCCGATAGGGGATACACACACACACACACACACACAGTGATAGGGCTCGGCTGGGAGTTCTGATACCTACTGATACCCACTGATACCTAGTGATACCCACTGATACCCAAGGTGATCTCACCCGTTTACACACTTCGAAACCACTCCAGTCTACAGTAGCTCATACTGTGAGCAGAAAGCAGAACAACTAGCATAGAAATAGAATTAAATAGAAGGATATGACAGGTGACAGTATGCGGAATATGCATCTGTATTGAAAATGTGCAATCTTTCACTCATTATCTGTCCAAATAAGGACATCATATCCCTGTCAAATACATTATATCTGGACATCACTGTCTCAAATCAAATCCAATTTTATTGGTCACATACACATGTTTAGAAAATGTTATTGTGGGTGTAGCGAAATGCTTGTTTTTCCAGCTCTGGCAGTGCAGTAATATCTAACAAATATCTATCAAATGATGCTTTCTAGGGCTGCAGATATTGTTTGTGTACAAGTCTAGGTTGGAACAAACGGCACTCGTGTAGTTGGGAGTTCAGGCCCCTGAGGGCAACTGAACTGACACTGGATCAGCTGACACCAAGCCTCATACACAACTATAGTAAACATACAAATACAAACAAGTAAACAAACACAGACCAGAGTGACAGACAGACAGTCAGACAGACAGACAGACAGACAGACAGACAGACAGACAGACAGACAGACAGACAGACAGACAGACAGACTTAAACAGACAGACAGACAGACTTAAACAGACTCAGACAGTCAGACAGACATGAAGCTATAAACCTTACATTGAACATCTCATGTTTGCCTTGAGGCTGTGAGATGACCCAACCTGGAAAACTAAGCTAAACATGCAAAAGATTTCCTAGAAGAATAGAAAATACATTTTAAAAAAGCAAAATAGTTTGTGATGCGGGTAAACAGCTGTGGTTGCCATGCCAATGGGCAATGGGTCTATCAATAGAGTGGACTGTGTTTGTTTAGTGGATGCAGCCTGTCTGCCAGCCTGCCCAGTAGCGCAGCCTCTCTCTCTCTCTCTCAATTTCAATTCAATTCAATTCAATTCAAGGGCTTTATTGGCATGGGAAACATGTGTTAACATTGCCAAAGCAAGTGAGGTAGACAACATACAAAGTGAATATATAAAGTGAAAAACAACCAAAATTAACAGTAAACATTACACATACAACAGTTTCAAAACAGTAAAGACAGTAATTAAAGGACACAAGATAAAATAAATAAGCATAAATATGGGTTGTATTTACAATGGTGTTTGTTCTTCACTGGTTGCCCTTTTCTCGTGGCAACAGGTCACAAATCTTGCTGCTGTGATGGCACACTGTGGAATTTCACCCAGTAGATATGGGAGTTTTTCAAAATTGGATATGTTTTCGAATTCTTTGTGGATCTGTGTGATCTGGGGGAAATATGTCTCTCTAATATGGTCATACATTGGGCAGGAGGTTAGGAAGTGCAGCTCAGTTTCCACCTCATTTTGTGGGCAGTGAGCACATAGCCTGTCTTCTCTTGAGAGCCATGTCTGCCTACGGCGGCCTTTCTCAATAGCAAGGCTATGCTCACTGAGTCTGTACATAGTCAAAGCTTTCCTTTCTCTCTCTCTCTCTCTCTCTCTCTCTCTCTCTCTCTCTCTCTCTCTCTCTCTCTCTCTCTCTCTCTCTCTCTGTCTCTCTCTCTCTGTCTCTCTCTCTCTCTCTCTCTCTCTCTCTCTCTCTCTCTCTCTCTCTCTCTCTCTCTCTCTCCCTCTCTCTCTCTCTCTCTCTCTCTCCTCTCTCTCTCTCTCTCTCTCTCTCTCTCTCTCTCTCTCTCTCTCTGTTTCGCTCTCTCTCTCTCTCTCTCTCTCTCTCTCTCTCTCTCTCTCTCTCTCTCTCTCTCTCTCTCTCTCTCTCTCTCTCTCTCCCTGTCTCTCTCTCTCGGGAGATCTGAGGGTTAAGTAACATTACTGTTTACCATGGTGATTAACCACTCATTCCTCCCTACAATGTCCACCCCAGAGGAATGTAGCTGGAAAACCACTGTACTAACCCCCTGTCCCTCCCAATCAACCCCTAAGTAGAGGTTAGAGGTCAGGGGTCATCACGCAGGCTGGGCTGTCTGGGAAACTCCCTAAATAACACAGACAATGTTACTGTACTGTACATACAGTACTTAGAATGTTTGGATAGAAGGAGTAGCAGACCAACAGTAGTATTTGTTTGGCCTACTGGAAGTGTTGTGTCTGGTTGTCTGTGGAAAATATACAACTGTTAGTAGGGCTGTTGCGGTGACCATATTACCGCCACACCAGCAGTCAAATTCCACGTGACCATTGAGTCACGGTCATCTCCTCTTATGCACTCTGGACATGTGTTGGCAAGGACCTTTTGGTCACTAATGGCCTGGTCCTCAAGGCTCTATTGTCCCTCCATCAGGTCCTAATGCCCTGGTACTCAGGGCTCTATTGTCCCTCCTTCATGTCCTAATGACCTGGTACTCAGGGCTCTATTGTCCCTCCATCAGGTCCTAATGACCTGGTACTCAGGGCTCTTGTCCCTCCATCAGGTCCTAATTGCCCTGTCCTCAGGGCTCTATTGTCCCTCCATCAGGTCCTAATGACCTGGTACTCAGGGCTCTTGTCCCTCCATCAGGTCCTAATTGCCCTGTCCTCAGGGCTCTATTGTCCCTCCATCAGGTCCTAATGACCTGGAACTCAGGGCTCTTGTCCCTCCATCAGGTGCTAATTGCCCCCCCCCTCAGGGCTCTATTGTCCCTCCATCAGGTCCTAATTGCCCTGTCCTCAGGGCTCTATTGTCCCTCCATCAGGTCCTAATGGCCTGGTCTTCAGGGCTCTATTGTCCCTTCGTCAGGTCCTAATGGCCTGGTCTTCAGGGCTCTAATGTCCCTCTAGCCACTCTGACACTCACATCAAACACTTATCATGCTTTTAAACTCACCTCACTGGGATGATCAATTTGAAGAAAGAAGTTCACCAACAGGTTGAAACTGAGTGGAAAACATGGTCATTGCATGTCGTTTCAAAGCCTAACAACAACGAAATGGACAGTGCCTTCTAAGGCGATAATTAATTCAAAACACCCATATGCAAGTTAGTGCTGATGCATTCACATATATATATGAGCCCAAGACCGAAAAACTGAATTAAAATAATGATTGTGTCATTATACGATATGTCGCCTAACAGCCTAATGCAAATTACGCACAACAGAAAAACATTAAAAAACCATAGATTTAAGATGTCTTTGGTACACAATTGGTCTAGTGTCAACAAACTCTAGCATTTTTTTACTTCACCTTTATTTAACCAGGTAGGCCAGTTGAGAACAAGTTCTCATTTACAACTGCGACCTGGCCAAGATAAATCAAAGCAGTGCAACAAACACAACATCACAGAGTTACACATAAACAACCGTACAGTCAATAGCACAATAGAAAATCATATATACAGTGTGTGCAAATGTAGTAAGATTCAGGACGTAAGGCAATAAATAGACCATAGTGACTAAATAATTACAATTTAGCATTAAACACTGGAGTGATAGATGTGCAGATGATGACATGCAAGTAGAGATACTGGGGTTCAAAAGAGCAAACCAAAATAACAATATGGGGATGAGGTAGTTGGGTGGGCTATTTACAGATGGGCTGTGTACAGGTGCAGTGATCGGTAAGCTGCTCTGACAGCTGATGCTTAAAGTTAGAGAGGGAGATATTAAGTCACTGGTAGCAGAGAACTGGAAGGAAATGTGGCCAATGGAGCTGTTGGCTTTGGGGATGATCAGTGAAATATACCTGCAGGAGCCCGTGCTATCGGTGGGTGTTGCTATGGTGACCAGTGAGCTGAGATAAGGCGGGGCTTTACCTAGCAAAGACTTATAGATGACCTGGAGCCAGTGGGTTTGGAGACAAATATGTAGCGAAGGCCAGCCAACGAGAGCATACAGGTCGCAGTGGTGGGTAGTATATGGGACTTTGTTGACAAAATGGATGGCACTGTGATAGCCTACATCCAATTTGCTGAGTAGAGTGTTGGAGACTATTTTGTAAATGACATTGCCGAAGTCAAGCATCGGTAGGATAGTCAGTTTTACGAGGGTATGTTTGGCAGCATGAGTGAAGGAGGCTTTGTTGCGAAATAGGAAGCCGATTCTAGATTTCATTTTGGATTGGAGATGCTTAATGTGAGTCTGGAAGGAGAGTTGACAGTCTAACCAGACACCCAGGTGTTTGTAGTTGTCCACATATTCTAAGTCAGAAGCGTCCAGACTAGAGGTCGACGGATTATGATTTCTCAACGCCGATACCGATTATTGGAGGACCAAAAAAAGCTGATACTGATTATTGGAGGACCAAAAAAAGCCGATACCGATTATTGGAGGACCAAAAAAAGCTGATACTGATTATTGGAGGACCAAAAAAAGCCGATACTGATTATTGGAGGACCAAAAAAAGCCGATACTGATTATTGGAGGACCAAAAAAAGCCGATACTGATTAATCGGCCGATTTGTTTTTATTTTTTATATGTAATAATGACAATTACAACAATACTGAATTAACACTTATTTTATTATAAAAAACGTTTAAGCTCCTTGCTCAGAACATGAGAACATATGAAAGCTGGTGGTTCCTTTTAACATGAGACTTCAATATTCCAAGGTAAGAGGTTTTAGGTTGTAGTTAATATAGTATTTATAGGACTATTTCTCTCTATACCATTTGTATTTCATATACCTTTGACTATTGGATGTTCTTATAGGCACTATATTATTGCCAGTGTATAACAGTATAGCTTCCGTCCCTCTCCTCTCCCCTACCTGGGCTGGAACCAAGAACACATTGACAACAGCCACACTTGAAGCATCATTACCCATCGCTCCACAAAAGCCGCGGCCCTTGCAGCTAAAAGCGAGTGATGTTTGAAACAGTATTAGCGCACACCCAGCTAACTAGCTAGCCATTTCACATTGGTTACACCAGCCACAGTGCTTGCGAAGAGCTGCTGGCAAAACGCACGAAAGTGCTGTTTGAATGAATGATTACGGGCCTGCTGCTGCTCAGTCAGACTGCTCTATCAAATCAGACTTAATTATAACATAATAACACACAGAAATACGAGCCTTTGGTCATTAATATGATCGAATCCGGAAACTATAATTTCGAAAACAAAACGTTTATTATTTCAGTGAAATACGGAACCGTTTGGTATTTTATCTAACGGGTGGCATCCATGAGTCTAAATATTCCTGTTACATTGCACAACCTTCAATGTCATGTCATAATTACGTAAAATTCTGGCAAATTAGTTCAATGAATGCAAGAGAAGTGACACAATTTCACCTGGTTAATATTGCCTGCTAACCTGGATTTATTTCAGCTCAATATGCAGGTTTAAAAATATATACTTGTGTATTAATTTTAAGAAATGCATTTGGTTAAGTACACATTGGAGCAACGACAGTCGTTGATTGATTGTTTTTTATAAGATACGTTTAACGCTAGCTAGCAACTTACCTTGGCTTACTGCATTCGCGTAACAGGCAGGTGGTTAGAGCGTTGGCGTAGGTAACTGTAACGTTGCAAGATTGAATCCCCCGAGCTGACAAGGTAAAAATCTGTCTTTCTGCCTCGTTCCTAGGCCGTCATTGACAATAAGAATGTGTTCTTAACTGACTTGCCAAGTTAAATAAAGATTAAATAAAGGTGTAAAAAAAAAAAAAGTTGGCAAAATCAGCGCCCAAAAATACTGATTTCCGATTGTTATGAAAACTTGAAATCGGTCCTAATTAATCACCCATTCCGATTAATCGGTCGACCTCTAGTCCAGAGCTTGTTGAAGGAATCCGGTGATGTTGTAGAGAAAAGCAGTCTGATTTAAAAATATATATATTTATTTAATTAGGTAAGAACAAATTCTTATTTTCAATGACAGCCTAGTTAACTGCCTGTTCAGGGGCAGAATGACAGATTTGTAACTTGTCAGCTCGGGGGTTTGAACTCGCAACCTTCCGGTTACTAGTCCAACGCTCTAACCACTAGGCTACCCTGGGTTGATATTATGCTGTGCAGACTGGCAGATATTGACCGAGTTAAAGCTGGCTGGTGTCTGGGCTAAAGGTGAAGACTGCTAGCAGTGGCAAACAATGACTAATAGCTAGTAGCTAGGTTCCAGTTATAAAAATAGCAGATCTGTACCACATTAGGTGAGGCGGGTTGAGTTAGCCTACAATTATAGTGGATTTGAATTTTTTATTTTTTTAAACTAGGCAACTACCCTGCCGCCCCTCCACTCTAACCACTAGGCTACCCTGCCGCCCCTCCACTCTAACCACTAGGCTACCCTGCCGCCCCTTCACTCTAACCACTAGGCTACCCTGCCGCCCCTCCACTCTAACCACTAGGCTACCCTGCCGCCCCTCCACTCTAACCACTAGGCTACCCTGCCGCCCCTCCACTCTAACCACTAGGCTACCCTGCCGCCCCTTCACTCTAACCACTAGGCTACCCTGCCGCCCCTCCACTCTAACCACTAGGCTACCCTGCCGCCCCTTCACTCTAACCACTAGGCTACCCTGCCGCCCCTCCACTCTAACCACTAGGCTACCCTGCCGCCCCTTCACTCTAACCACTAGGCTACCCTGCCGCCCCTCCACTCTAACCACTAGGCTACCCTGCCGCCCCTTCACTCTAACCACTAGGCTACCCTGCCGCCCCTTCACTCTAACCACTAGGCTACCCTGCCTATTAATAATAGGGACATTTTTTATATTTCCAAAATGAATAGGCTGACATTACCCTTAGATACAAAACATCTCACCACTGTGTGTTTCCATCTCCTCCTCTCTGTCTTTTATTCCTTTCTGGAGTGCAGAGAGAGGGGCTGTTGACCTTTTCTTGACCTTTACTGCAGTGGGCTAAATCAGGGTCACAGAGTATTTCTTGGTAGTCTTTAACAAATCTACTTTAAATCAAAATGATACAACTCACACACATGGTTATGGGCTTTAAAAAAAGTAGACACCTGTACCATGTCAGATACAGAGTTGAAATGCATAAAAAAATGGTTTGCCTCTCAATTCTACACTTCACATACATCACAAAAAGACTGAAATATAACAAAACCATTTGATATAGAAACACTGGATTTTCTACTGGAAAAAAAATAAAATAAATGTTCATTATGAAAAATATGAACAACATTCGACCCATGAAACCACTCTAGAGGATGCTTTGGTCATTTGACTGCAGGAAAGGGCTATGCCCTTGGTAGCTGCATGAACAGGGTTTAGAGAGCCAATGGCATCCCAGAGTTTTGTCGGAATATGACCTGTCACACAGCGAGAGGCTGCATGCTCCTTAAACAGTGGTTGATGCGTGGAGGGAAATTAAGCCTGACGTTTCTATATGTAATCTAGTGTGACAGCAGAGTGTTGATGGTCGCTATTACAAAGACGAGGATCCCTGCTGCTACTATATTTATTTCTCAGCTGTTTATATTAATCACAGCTCTGCTATAAAACCGGAGTGGCCTACCAGGCATGGTTGTTTATATTAATCACAGCTCTGCTATAAAACCGGAGTGGCCTACCAGGCATGGTTGTTTATATTAATCACAGCTCTGCTATAAAACCGGAGTGGCCTACCAGGCATGGTTGAAAAAGGAACGGTGGGATTGTGGCCTCCTTTCACTATTCAAGTGCATAAGCATGACACCTCTGTCCCCCTCTGCTCCTGTTCCTGCCCCTTTGATATTGGGCTATTCTAAATCAAACCAAATTTCAGATATTATGGATGTCATAAGGTGTATGCACCAATTTGTAAGTCGCTCTGGATAAGAGCGTCTGCTAAATGACTTAAATGTAAATGTAAATGTATTAGAAAAGGCAAGATTACCGGTAGCCTAGTGGTTAGTAACCGGAAGGTTGCAAGAGCAGATCCACCGAGCTGACAAGGTACAAATCTGTCGTTCTGCCCCTGAACAAGGCAGTTAACCCACTGTTCCTAGACCAGTTAACCCACTGTTCCTAGACCAGTTAACCCACGGTTCCTAGTCCAGTTAACCCACTGTTCCTCGACCAGTTAACCCACTGTTCCTAGACCAGTTAACCCACTGTTCCTAGACCAGTTAACCCACTGTTCCTAGTCCAGTTAACCCACTGTTCCTAGACCAGTTAACCCACTGTTCCTAGACCAGTTAACCCACTGTTCCTAGACCAGTTAACCCACTGTTCCTAGACCAGTTAACCCACTGTTCCTAGACCAGTTAACCCACTGTTCCCAGACCAGTTAACCCACTGTTCCTAGTCCAGTTAACCCACTGTTCCTCGACCAGTTAACCCACTGTTCCTAGACCAGTTAACCCACTGTTCCTAGACCAGTTAACCCACTGTTCCTAGTCCAGTTAACCCACTGTTCCTCGACCAGTTAACCCACTGTTCCTAGACCAGTTAACCCACTGTTCCTAGACCAGTTAACCCACTGTTCCTAGTCCAGTTAACCCACTGTTCCTAGACCAGTTAACCCACTGTTCCTAGACCAGTTAACCCACTGTTCCTAGACCAGTTAACCCACTGTTCCTAGACCAGTTAACCCACTGTTCCTAGACCAGTTAACCCACTGTTCCCAGACCAGTTAACCCACTGTTCCTAGTCCAGTTAACCCACTGTTCCTCGACCAGTTAACCCACTGTTCCTAGACCAGTTAACCCACTGTTCCTAGACCAGTTAACCCACTGTTCCTAGTCCAGTTAACCCACTGTTCCTCGACCAGTTAACCCACTGTTCCTAGACCAGTTAACCCACTGTTCCTAGACCAGTTAACCCACTGTTCCTAGGCCATCGTTGAAAACAAGAAGTTGTTCTTAACTGACTTGCCTAGTTAAATTAAAATAAATAAACCTTTTGAATAGTCTGATGTGTGAAAATACTTGCTGAGAGAACAGCTGTGCAGCCTGAGGAAAGGAACATTTAAACAAGCTTTTTTTACTACTTTCTCAAATCAATAGTCTATAGTCACATCATGCAGCCCATATACGTTTTCATTTCTAAGACATTAAGGTTTGTATCATTCACATATAAAGTTACCAAGCAACTCTAAATCTAGCATATAGGACCCGTTTCAAATAATCCCTTTTACGCTCAACATAGCCTTCATATGTGCACTCGCTCCAGAATGGGAAAAATATATTTTCTATTTTATTCAGCTAAGTTAAATTACATTGTTATAACTATAAAATCATGAAATATAAAATGATGTCACGGGGACTTATCTTGTCTGCTAAATGAACAAGCCTACAGCCTATGACATGAAGCATAGACAGATATCAAAGAGTAGGCCAACTCATTCTGTTCTTCTGAAATACATGTTCTTCTTATCATAGTGTTTCTATAGACCTGCCGAAAATAAATCATATATTTATTGTGATGCTGTGTATTAAATGGATTTATTATATTTTTTTAAATGTAGATGTTGCAAAGGCTCGTGTTAGCGGCTTGTATGTGTGGAGGCCTGGAGATGCTAAATGTGTTTATGTTAATTAACGGTCAATTACCGTGAGTTCGGCAGTTATTTATATGGCAATAACCGGCTGACAAAATGTCACCACAGCCACCACAGCCTTAGTTGTGGTGTCATTAAATGTTTTGATCTGAGCTGTGACTTCAGTAGACAGGAGTAGTCATCCCTATTGAATGTCTGAATTACAGTAATAACATTTTTTTACGAAGTAATTTGATCACAAAAAAAAAATGGAATCGATCTAATGATGTTTTTTTTTTTAAAACTGAACTTACAGTAGTGAGTGCAGACCTTTTCATACTGGTCCTTCATGGGAAACAAACCCAAGCACCATGCTTTATCAGCTCAGCCACACAGCTGTTGCAGGCTGGTTTCCAAACGGTACTATAATTACAAACACACACTTTCCCTTCCTTATTAAGGAACAAGATAGATTAGCGGTTAAGAGCATTGGAGTTCCCGAGCCGACTAGGTGAACATACTGTCGACGTGCCCTCGAGCAAGGCACTTAACCCTAATTGCTCCAGTGAGTAGCTCTGGAAAAGAGCGTCTGCTAAATGACTCAAATGTAACATGTCTTCTCTCTCCTCTCTGCAGGGAATCAGGGTGAAAGCACCTGGAGCGAGGCTGCAGTACTGACTGGGTTCAACTGAACCACGGTACTGACTGGGTTCCTGTGTTCAACTGGAGCGAGGCTGCAGTACTGACTGGGTTCAACTGAACCACGGTACTGACTGGGTTCCTGTGTTCAACTGAACCACGGTACTGACTGGGTTCCTGTGTTCAACTGAACCACGGTACTGACTGGGTTCCTGTGTTCAACTGGGGCGAGGCTGCAGTACTGACTGGGTTCAACTGGACCACAGTACTGACTGGGTTCCTGTGTTCAACTGGAGCGAGGCTGCAGTACTGACTGGGTTCAACTGAACCACAGTACTGACTGGGTTCCTGGGTTCAACTGAACCACGGTACTGACTGGTCCCCTGGGTTCAACTGAACCACAGTACTGACTGGGTTCCTGTGTTCAACTGAACCACAGTACTGACTGGGTTCCTGTGTTCAACTGGAGCGAGGCTGCAGTACTGACTGGGTTCAACTGGACCACAGTACTGACTAGGTTCCTGTGTTCAACTGAACCACGGTACTGACTGGGTTCCTGTGTTCAACTGGAGCGAGGCTGCAGTACTGACTGGGTTCAACTGAACCACAGTACTGACTGGGTTCCTGTGTTCAACTGAACCACGGTACTGACTGGTCCCCTGGGTTCAACTGAACCACAGTACTGACTGGTCCCCTGGGTTCAACTGAACCTCTTTCTGGTTTCTCCCAACTGGACCACCGGACCAGGCCAGGACCAACTGCCTTCTACCATCAGGTAAGACTGGTTCTGTTGTAGTTGTAGTCTCAGCCTCCTACTATATAAGCATGTATGTTGTCCAAGCAAGAATGAATGAATTTGTACATATCTTTTTTGACATTTCTTCTTCTGCTACTATATGTGCTTGTATAGACAGAGCTGCTGTCCTCGTCTACTAGTTTCATCTGAAGAATAGATACTGTATGTAGGATGAAAAGCGAGTGAGGTAGGTCGTGTTGTGTTGTGTACACAAAATGCATAGCAGTTCATTGCCTTACCAACCCAGAATGCTTCAGGTTTTAATAATACCGAGCTACCATGTTGTCAGTTTACTGAGGTCGTCAGGGTTATCCAATCGGAGGACAGATCTGGCTGGCCAGAGCTATCTAGTCCAATCAGGAGAGGACAAGGTTGCAGGGGAGAGAACAAGAAATAAGGTTCTACATTGAAACCCAGCCCAGCACAGACCACATACTAAAGTGCTATGTTGTAAACAGAACTTCATAGCTTAGCTTATGTCCCAAATGGCACCCTATTCCCTATATAGTGCACTAATTTTGACCAAAAACCTATAGGCTGTGGTCAAAATTAGTCCAGTACATAGGGAATAGGGTGCCATTTGATTCGAAGACTTAGTTTCCACAGTGTTTACAACCCTGGTGTTCTGTGACAGAAGTTCCACTACCGAGTGGCTGTGTGTGTGTGTGTGATTGGTGGATTGACTCCACTAGACAACTGTAGTGGATGACTGACTCCACTAGACAACTGTAGTGGATGACTGACTCCACTAGACAACTGTAGTGGATGACTGACTCCACTAGACAACTATAGTGGATGACTGACTCCACTAGACAACTGTAGTGGATGACTGACTCCACTATACAACTGTAGTGGATGACTGACTCCACTAGACAACTATAGTGGATGACTGACTCCACTAGACAACTGTAGTGGATGACTGACTCCACTAGACAACTATAGTGGATGACTGACTCCACTAGACAACTGTAGTGGATGACTGACTCCACTAGACAACTGTAGTGGATGACTGACTCCACTAGACAACTGTAGTGGATGACTGACTCCACTAGACAACTATAGTGGACGACTGACTCCACTAGACAACTATAGTGGATGACTGACTCCACTAGACAACTATAGTGGATGACTGACTCCACTAGACAACTGTAGTGGATGACTGACTCCACTAGACAACTGTAGTGGATGACTGACTCCACTAGACAACTGTAGTGGATGACTGACTCCACTAGACAACTATAGTGGATGACTGACTCCACTAGACAACTGTAGTGGATGACTGACTCCACTAGACAACTGTAGTGGATGACTGACTCCACTAGACAACTGTAGTGGATGACTCCACTAGACAACTATAGTGGGTGACTCCACTACACAATTGTTCATACTGCTAACAGGAAACTCAGCTAGTTACTGCAGCTGGTCATTGATATATATGTTGAAGAGGGTGGGGCTTAAGCTGCATCCCTGTCTCACCCCACGGCCCTGTGGAAAGAAATGTGTGTGTTTTTGTCCAATTTTAACCGCTGACCTGTTGTTTTTCTACATGGATTTTATAATATTTCATATTTTTCCCCCATCACCACTTTACATCAGTTTGTATAGCAGAACCTCATGCCAAATTGAGTCTAAGGCTTTTTTGAAATCAACAAAGCATGAGAAAACTTAGCCTTTGTTTTGATTTGTTTGTTTGTCAATTAGTGTGTGCAGGGTGAATATGTGGTCTTTCGTATGATAATTTGGTCAAAAGCCAATTTGACATTTGCTCAGTACATCGTTTTCACTAAGGAAATGGAAGAGCCGTTCCCCCTTCCGCTCTAACTTCGGGGGGATGGCCGAATACGGCCTGGAAGCGACGGCTGAACTCCTCGAAGTGGTCTCCTTCTCCCCACAAAGTGTTTGCCCACTCCAGAGCTCTTCCTGAGAGGCTCTTCCCGAGGGAGCTGAGTACACAGTGTTTGCCCACCCCAGAGCTCTTCCTGGGAGGCTCTTCCCGAGGGAGCTGAGTACACAGTGTTTGCCCACCCCAGAGCTCTTCCTGGGAGGCTCTTCCCGAGGGAGCTGAGTACACAGTGTTTGCCCACCCCAGAGCTCTTCCTGAGAGGCTCTTCCCGAGGGAGCTGAGTACACAGTGTTTGCCCACCCCAGAGCTCTTCCTGAGAGGCTCTTCCCGAGGGAGCTGAGTACACAGTGTTTGCCCACTCCAGAGCTCTTCCTGAGAGGCTCTTCCCGAGGGAGCTGAGTACACAGTGTTTGCCCACCCCAGAGCTCTTCCTGGGAGGCTCTTCCCGAGGGAGCTGAGTACACAGTGTTTGCCCACCCCAGAGCTCTTCCTGAGAGGCTCTTCCCGAGGGAGCTGAGTACACAGTGTTTGCCCACCCCAGAGCTCTTCCTGGGAGGCTCTTCCCGAGGGAGCTGAGTACACAGTGTTTGCCCACCCCAGAGCTCTTCCTGAGAGGCTCTTCCCGAGGGAGCTGAGTACACAGTGTTTGCCCACCCCAGAGCTCTTCCTGGCAGGCTCTTCCCGAGGGAGCTGAGTACACAGTGTTTGCCCACCCCAGAGCTCTTCCTGGGAGGCTCTTCCCGAGGGAGCTGAGTACACAGTGTTTGCCCACCCCAGAGCTCTTCCTGGGAGGCTCTTCCTGAGGGAGCTGAGTACACAGTGTTTGCCCACCCCAGAGCTCTTCCTGAGAGGCTCTTCCCGAGGGAGCTGAGTACACAGTGTTTGCCCACCCCAGAGCTCTTCCTGGGAAGCTCTTCCCGAGGGAGCTGAGTACACAGTGTTTGCCCACTCCAGAACTCTTCCTGAGAGGCTCTTCCCGAGGGAGCTGAGTACAAAGTGGCCAGGTAGAGGTCCAGTTGTAACAGGAATCCCTGGCACTGTGCTGCCGTCCCATCATGCTCCCTGGGAAAGGAGAGACGCATCCCACTGAGACCGGCTCCGGACGGGACGGGTAGAGGTAACCCCGGTTGCGCTGGTCGAGGCACTTCCTGTCTCTCCCAGCGGTCCATAGTCTAGATAGATTTTTAGATTTGATAGGGAAGCTGAGAGGTCAAATATACTCTTCAGATTTTCTACTGACAAGTTTACACCTTCACTATTACAGTGAAACGTTTTGTCCAGGAAGTTGTCTAAAAGAGATTGAATTGTTTTTTTGTTAGGTTTCTACACTACATTCCTTCCCTCTATATAATTCCTTAATATTACTCAGTTCCTTTGGCTTTGATGCCTCATGATTGAGTATTGCTCTGTTCAAGTAGACTGTGATTTTGCTGTGATCTGATAGGGGTGTCAGTGGGCTGACTGTGAACGCTCTGAGAGACTCTGGGTAGAGGTCAGTGGTAAAGTAGTCTACAGTACTACTGCCAAGAGATGAGCTATAGGTCTACTACCTACCATAGGAGTCTGGGTTGAGGTCAGTGATAAAGTAGTCTACAGTACTACTGCCAGGAGATGAGCTATAGGTCTACTTACCATAGGAATCCTCTCTAAGCCTACCATTAACTATGTACATACCCAGCGTGCGACAGAGCTGCAGGAGTTGTGACCCGTTTATGTTGGTTATGTTGTCATAGTTGTGCCTAGGGGGGCATATGGGGGAAGGAATGCTGTCACCTACGGGTAGGTGTTTGTCCCCCTGTGTGCTGAGGGTGTCAGGTTCTTGTCCGGTTCTGGCATTTAGGTCACCACAGACTAGTACA
>NC_068439.1:12926888-12989388 GCF_023373465.1 Oncorhynchus keta | reverse complement strand
ATGACTATATGGCTATATAATGTCTCTCTAGATATGACTATAGCCACATGACTCACAATGTATAATGTATTATAGTTCCATCTAAAGCCTTGTCAGGGAAACATGGTTTGGTTGGGTCCTTATAGGAGAGATGATAGAAACAGGGTTTGGTTGGGTCCTTATAGGAGAGATGATAGAAACAGGGTTTGAGTAGGTCCTTATAGGAGAGATGATAGAAACAGGGTTTGAGTAGGTCCTTATAGGAGAGCTGATAGAAACAGGGTTTGAGTAGGTCCTTATGGGAGAGATGATAGAAACAGGGTTTGAGTAGGTCCTTATGGGAGAGATGATAGAAACAGGGTTTGAGTAGGTCCTTATAGGAGAGATGATAGAAACAGGGTTTGAGTAGGTCCTTATAGGAGAGCTGATAGAAACAGGGTTTGAGTAGGTCCTTATAGGAGAGATGATAGAAACAGGGTTTGGTTGGGTCCTTATAGGAGAGATGATAGAAACAGGGTTTGAGTAGGTAGGTCCTTATAGGAGAGATGATAGAAACAGGGTTTGAGTAGGTCCTTATAGGAGAGATGATAGAAACAGGGTTTGGTTGGGTCCTTATAGGAGAGCTGATAGAAACAGGGTTTGAGTAGGTCCTTATAGGAGAGCTGATAGAAACAGGGTTTGAGTAGGTCCTTATAGGAGAGATGATAGAAACAGGGTTTGAGTCGGTCCTTATGGGAGAGATGATAGAAACAGGGTTTGAGTAGGTCCTTATAGGAGAGCTGATAGAAACAGGGTTTGAGTAGGTCCTTATAGGAGAGCTGATAGAAACAGGGTTTGAGTAGGTCCTTATAGGAGAGCTGATAGAAACATTGTTTGAGTAGGTCCTTATAGGAGAGCTGATAGAAACAGGGTTTGAGTAGGTCCTTATAGGAGAGATGATAGAAACAGGGTTTGAGTAGGTCCTTATAGGAGAGATGATAGAAACAGGGTTTGAGTAGGTCCTTATAGGAGAGATGATAGAAACAGGGTTTGAGTAGGTCCTTATAGGAGAGCTGATAGAAACAGGGTTTGAGTAGGTCCTTATGGGAGAGATGATAGAAACAGGGTTTGAGTAGGTCCTTATAGGAGAGATGATAGAAACAGGGTTTGAGTAGGTCCTTATGGGAGAGATGATAGAAACAGGGTTTGAGTAGGTCCTTATAGGAGAGATGATAGAAACAGGGTTTGGGTAGGTAGGTCCTTATAGGAGAGATGATAGAAACAGGGTTTGAGTAGGTCCTTATAGGAGAGATGATAGAAACAGGGTTTGAGTAGGTCCTTATGGGAGAGATGATAGAAACAGGGTTTGAGTAGGTCCTTATAGGAGAGATGATAGAAACAGGGTTTGAGTAGGTCCTTATAGGAGAGATGATAGAAACAGGGTTTGAGTAGGTCCTTATGGGAGAGATGATAGAAACAGGGTTTGAGTAGGTCCTTATAGGAGAGATGATAGAAACAGGGTTTGAGTAGGTCCTTATAGGAGAGATGATAGAAACAGGGTTTGAGTAGGTCCTTATGGGAGAGATGATAGAAACAGGGTTTGAGTAGGTCCTTATAGGAGAGCTGATAGAAACAGGGTTTGAGTAGGTCCTTATAGGAGAGCTGATAGAAACAGGGTTTGAGTAGGTCCTTATAGGAGAGCTGATAGAAACAGGGTTTGAGTAGGTAGGTCCTTATAGGAGAGATGATAGAAACAGGGTTTGGTTGGGTCCTTATAGGAGAGATGATAGAAACAGGGTTTGAGTAGGTCCTTATAGGAGAGATGATAGAAACATGGTTTGAGTAGGTCCTTATAGGAGAGATGATAGAAACAGGGTTTGAGTAGGTCCTTATGGGAGAGATGATAGAAACAGGGTTTGAGTAGGTCCTTATGGGAGAGATGATAGAAACAGGGTTTGAGTAGGTCCTTATGGGAGAGATGATAGAAACAGGGTTTGAGTAGGTCCTTATGGGAGAGATGATAGAAACAGGGTTTGAGTAGGTCCTTATGGGAGAGATGATAGAAACAGGGTTTGAGTAGGTCCTTATAGGAGAGATGATAGAAACAGGGTTTGAGTAGGTCCTTATGGGAGAGATGATAGAAACAGGGTTTGAGTAGGTCCTTATGGGAGAGATGATAGAAACAGGGTTTGAGTAGGTCCTTATAGGAGAGATGATAGAAACAGGGTTTGAGTAGGTCCTTATGGGAGAGATGATAGAAACAGGGTTTGAGTAGGTCCTTATGGGAGAGATGATAGAAACAGGGTTTGAGTAGGTCCTTATGGGAGAGATGATAGAAACAGGGTTTGAGTAGGTCCTTATGGGAGAGATGATAGAAACAGGGTTTGAGTAGGTCCTTATGGGAGAGATGATAGAAACAGGGTTTGAGTAGGTCCTTATAGGAGAGCTGATAGAAACATGGTTTGGTTGGGTTCTTATAGGAGAGATGATAGAAACAGGGTTTGAGTAGGTCCTTATAGGAGAGATGATAGAAACAGGGTTTGAGTAGGTAGGTCCTTATAGGAGAGCTGATAGAAACAGGGTTTGAGTAGGTCCTTATAGGAGAGCTGATAGAAACAGGGTTTGAGTAGGTCCTTAGAGCAGATATGATTAATGCCCACTTCATGGACCCTCTCCTCTGACAGTCTGAGTCTCAATAGAATTATGTGTAGAGGTGCAGGCTGACAGGCCATTGAGCTAACCAAGTTGTCCTGCACCAGTAGACTGAGGCCTAATGGACCATCTGAGGACTCCCTGCCTGTATGGAATCATGTGATGTAAATTACCTTGGATCAGGAGTTTATGAGGCTCTAGCTAGCTGATAGAATTCTCATTGGCGCTGATAGGGTTAACCTATGTAAACCTCAATAGTAAGGCCCATGTTATGTCATGGTACCCGATACCATCTACTGCATCTTGCCTATGCCGTTCGGCCATCACTCATTCATATACTTTTATGTAAATATTCTTATTCATGCCTTTACACTTGTGTGTGTATAAGGTAGTTGTGAAATTTTAAGGTTAGATTACTTGTTAGAACTAGAAGCACAAGCATTTCGCTACACTCGCATTAACATCTGCTAACCATGTGTATGTGACAAATAACATTTGATTTGGTAGGTGGCTAAGTTAAGCCACATCCTTCAAGCCATATATCAATGCTAAAGAATATGACATTTTGGTGTCAGAAGTGGGATACATCATTGTGACATCACACGTCACCTTGAGGAGAACCTTTTTCCCCATCTGGAAACTTACAGCAATGTATTACACTGACTCCCGTCCCTTACAATAACGCTGCTTTCCTACTGAACCTACCGGGAGGCTAGTCTGGAGTGGACTCAGTGCATAATCACCCACAGGACAGGGCCACATACAGGACAGACAGGGTTAGCTTGTTGTTGTTTCAAACCAGGAAGTTAGGGCCCCCAGCCTGCATGTTACAGGAGGAGAAGGAAGTTGTATGTGGTGAATAGAGAGAGAGAGAGAGGGAGGGAGGGAGGGAGGGAGGGGGAGGGAGGGAGGGAGGGAGGGAGGGGAGGGAGAGAGAGAGAGAGAGAGAGAGAGAGAGAGAGAGAGAGAGAGAGAGAGAGAGAGAGAGAGAGAGAGAGAGAGAGAGGAGGGAGGGAGGAGGGAGAGGGAGAGAGAGAGAGAGAGAGAGAGAGAGAGAGAGAGAGAGAGGGAGGGAGGGAGAATCTGTCTGATTAGCTATAGGACTGTGTCAGCCTGTATTTGGTGTTTCTCCCTCTCTTTTTTTCTTTCTCTGTCGATCAATGGTTGTTGTGAAAGCTGACGCCTGAAGGACTGACTGTTAGTGGAGTTCATGGAATTGAAATCTCTGTTACACACACACACACACACACAAACAAACAAACCACACACACACACACATCCCCCGTTACACACAGTTTCATCTGTGTGTTTGAAACTGTGTGTTTGTTGATGGGAGTAGTTACATTCTATGCCATCAATTCATCCTGGTTCACACAAGAGCCAGAGTCAGAGGAGGGGAGGGCAGATCTTTGGAGGCTACCGGGTATTTTTAGTCTGTGTTGGCAGCGGGGTGGTGGTGGAGAGAGGGGTCGTGGGAAGGGATGAGGGAGGTAGTGTGAGTACTACAGACAGAAAGAGAATGTGATCAGAGAGGAGAATCTAGTGACATCAGAGAGCTATCCCACAGCTCAGTGAGTGACATCAGAGAGTTATCCCACAGCTCAGTGAGTGACATCAGAGAGCTATCCCACGGCTCAGTGAGTGTCATCAGAGAGCTATCCCACGGCTCAGTGAGTGACAGAGAGTTATCCCACGGCTCAGTGAGTGACATCAGAGAGCTATCCCACGGCTCAGTGAGTGACAGAGAGTTATCCCACGGCTCAGTGAGTGACATCAGAGAGTTATCCCAAGGCTCACTGAGTGCCATCAGAGAGCTATCCCACGACTCAGTGAGTGACATCAGAGAGTTATCCCACGGTTCAGTGAGTGACATCAGAGAGCTATCCCACGGCTTGGTGAGTGACATCAGAGAGCTATCCCACGACTCAGTGAGTGACATCAGAGAGTTATCCCACGGTTCAGTGAGTGACATCAGAGAGTTATCCCACAGCTCAGTGAGTGACATCAGAGAGCTAGCCCACAGCTCAGTGAGTGACATCAGAGAGCTATCCCACGGCTCAGTGAGTGACATCAGAGAGTTATCCCACGACTCAGTGAGTGACATCAGAGAGTTATCCCACAGCTCAGTGAGTGACATCAGAGAGTTATCCCACGACTCAGTGAGTGACATCAGAGAGTTATCCCACGACTCAGTGAGTGACATCAGAGAGTTATCCCACAGCTCAGTGAGTGACATCAGAGAGCTAGCCCATGGCTCAGTGAGTGACATCAGAGAGCCATCCCACAGCTCAGTGAGTGACATTTGAGAGTGTGTCTGTCCCTGGCAGGGCTGGCTGTGTGTGTTGGTCTCTGCGTAGATAAAACACACAGTACTCTTTCCTCTCCTCACATCTCTCCTCACATCTCTCCTCACATAACTCCTCACATCTCTCCTCTCCTCACATCACTCCTCACATCTCTCCTCACATCTCTCCTCTCCTCACATCTCTCCTCTCCTCACATCTCTCCTCTCCTCAATCTCTCCTCACATAACTCCTCACATCTCTCCTCACATCTCTCCTCTCCTCACATCTCTCCTCACATCTCTCCTCACATCTCTCCTCTCCTCACATTACATTTACATTTAAGTCATTTAGCAGACGCTCTTATCCAGAGCGACTTACAAATTGGTGCACATCTCTCCTCACATCACTACAGCCACTGACTGGACTCTGTAATACATTGTGAATGGAGTCATGATCAGAAAAAGACATCAATGCAGCATTCATAGATAGATAGCACTGTTATGTAATGTATGTGTCTCTCTCGTTCTCTCCCTCCCTCTTTAGTCTATGATAACTGTGAATGTACTTTAGTCTCAGGGGAGTTTCCACATCTGCAACAACAGTATTAATGAATCTACATTACGGTAGGGAGTAAGATAACTCTATATCTAGTAGTAGCTGAATCCTTTATGTGAAGTCATTTAACTCTATATCTAGTAGTAGCTGAATCCTTTATGTGAAGTAATTTAACTCTATATCTAGTAGTAGCTGAATCCTTTATGTGAAGTCATATAACTCTATATCTAGTAGTAGCTGAATCCTTTATGTGAAGTCATATAACTCTATATCTAGTAGTAGCTGAATCCTTTATGTGAAGTCATTTAACTCTATATCTAGTAGTAGCTGAATCCTTTATGTGAAGTCATATAACTCTATATCTAGTAGTAGCTGAATCCTTTATGTGAAGTCATTTAACTCTGTATCTAGTAGTAGCTGAATCCTTTATGTGAAGTCATATAACTCTATATCTAGTAGTAGCTGAATCCTTTATGTGAAGTCATATAACTCTATATCTAGTAGTAGCTGAATCCTTTATGTGAAGTCATATAACTCTATATCTAGTAGTAGCTGAATCCTTTATGTGAAGTCATTTAACTCTATATCTAGTAGTAGCTGAATCCTTTATGTGAAGTCATATAACTCTATATCTAGTAGTAGCTGAATCCTTTATGTGAAGTCATTTAACTCTATATCTAGTAGTAGCTGAATCCTTTATGTGAAGTCATATAACTCTATTTCTAGTAGTAGCTGAATCCTTTATGTGAAGTCATATAACTCTATATCTAGTAGTAGCTGAATCCTTTATGTGAAGTCATTTAACTCTATATCTAGTAGTAGCTGAATCCTTTATGTGAAGTCATTTAACTCTATATCTAGTAGTAGCTGAATCCTTTATGTGAAGTCATTTAACTCTATATCTAGTAGTAGCTGAATCCTTTATGTGAAGTCATATAACTCTATATCTAGTAGTAGCTGAATCCTTTATGTGAAGTCATTTAACTCTATATCTAGTAGTAAGTAGCTGAATCCTTTATGTGAAGTCATATAACTCTATATCTAGTAGTAGCTGAATCCTTTATGTGAAGTCATTTAACTCTATATCTAGTAGTAGCTGAATCCTTTATGTGAAGTCATATAACTCTATATCTAGTAGTAGCTGAATCCTTTATGTGAAGTCATTTAACTCTATATCTAGTAGTAGCTGAATCCTTTATGTGAAGTCATTTAACTCTATATCTAGTAGTAGCTGAATCCTTTATGTGAAGTCATTTAACTCTATATCTAGTAGTAGCTGAATCCTTTATGTGAAGTCATTTAACTCTATATCTAGTAGTAGCTGAATCCTTTATGTGAAGTCATATAACTCTATATCTAGTAGTAGCTGAATCCTTTATGTGAAGTCATATAACTCTATATCTAGTAGTAGCTGAATCCTTTATGTGAAGTCATTTAACTCTATATCTAGTAGTAGCTGAATCCTTTATGTGAAGTCATATAACTCTATATCTAGTAGTAGCTGAATCCTTTATGTGAAGTCATATAACTCTATATCTAGTAGTAAGTAGCTGAATCCTTTATGTGAAGTCATATAACTCTATATCTAGTAGTAGCTGAATCCTTTATGTGAAGTCATTTAACTCTATATCTAGTAGTAGCTGAATCCTTTATGTGAAGTCATATAACTCTATATCTAGTAGTAGCTGAATCCTTTATGTGAAGTCATATAACTCTATATCTAGTAGTAGCTGAATCCTTTATGTGAAGTCATATAACTCTATATCTAGTAGTAAGTAGCTGAATCCTTTATGTGAAGTCATTTAACTCTATATCTAGTAGTAGCTGAATCCTTTATGTGAAGTCATTTAACTCTGTATCTAGTAGTAGCTGAGTCCTTTATGTGAAGTCATATAACTCTATATCTAGTAGTAGCTGAATCCTTTATGTGAAGTCATTTAACTCTATATCTAGTAGTAAGTAGCTGAATCCTTTATGTGAAGTCATATAACTCTATATCTAGTAGTAGCTGAATCCTTTATGCGAAGTCATATAACTCTATATCTAGTAGTAGCTGAATCCTTTATGTGAAGTCATTTAACTCTATATCTAGTAGTAGCTGAATCCTTTATGTGAAGTCATATAACTCTATATCTAGTAGTAGCTGAATCCTTTATGTGAAGTCATATAACTCTATATCTAGTAGTAGCTGAATCCTTTATGTGAAGTCATTTAACTCTATATCTAGTAGTAGCTGAATCCTTTATGTGAAGTCATATGTCAAGGCACTGGTGCTGGTCTTGGGAGACATTCTGCTGGAAATGAGACCAGAGGCTGAATTATTCAAATTCCATTCCAGTTTTTTTCTTCTCCCATTTTCTTCTCTCTTGTGTCTTCGGCATAATGTATTCGCATTGGGGAGCGCTGCAATGATATTCATTCTTATGGAGGAGCTCGTGAATAGCTAACCATGCTGTCAATTGTAATGGGGGAGCTCATTGGTAATGCTATTTAATGTTCCCGGGGAGTTAGCGAACAGAGTGCTAACCGTGTATTAATTCCTATGGGGAACGCTAAACGTGCTAACTGAGGAGGAGATGCTACAGTAATGTCTACTATGTGGAACATGATCTCCGTGACAGAGATGTCAGGAAGTCACTTCCAATATCATGACGTGTGTGTGTGTGCGTGTGTTTGTTTGGGTGTTTGGGTACGCGAGTACGTGTGTGAGTGTGTGGGTACATGTATGCGTGCGTGTGTGAGTGTGTGGGTACATGTATGCATGCGTGTGTGAGTGTGTGGGTACATGTATGCGTGCGTGTGTGAGTGTGTGGGTACATGTATGCGTGTGCGTGTGAGTGTGTGGGTACATGTATGCATGCGTGTGTGAGTGTGAGGGTACATGTATGCGTGTGTGAGTGTGTGGGTACATGTATGCGTGTGTGAGTGTGTGGGTACATGTGTGTGAGTGTGAGGGTACATGTATGCGTGTGTGAGTGTGTGGGTACATGTATGCGTGTGTGAGTGTGTGGGTACATGTATGCGGGTGTGAGTGTGTGGGTACATGTATGCGTGTGTGAGTGTGTGGGTAGATGTATGCGTGTGTGAGTGTGAGGGTACATGTATGCGTGTGTGAGTGTGTGGGTACATGTATGCGTGTGTGAGTGTGGGGGTACATGTATGCGTGTGTGAGTGTGTGGGTACATGTATGCGTGTGTGAGTGTGAGGGTACATGTATGCGTGTGTGAGTGTGTGGGTACATGTATGCGTGTGTGAGTGTGAGGGTACATGTATGCGTGTGTGAGTGTGTGGGTACATGTATGCGTGTGTGAGTGTGTGGGTACATGTATGCGTGTGTGAGTGTGTGGGTACATGTATGCGTGTGTGAGTGTGAGGGTACATGTATGCGTGTGTGAGTGTGTGGGTACATGTATGCGTGTGTGAGTGTGTGGGTACATGTATGCGTGTGTGAGTGTGTGGGTACATGTATGCGTGTGTGAGTGTGTGGGTACATGTATGCGTGTGTGAGTGTGTGGGTACATGTATGCGTGTGTGAGTGTGTGGGTACATGTATGCGTGTGTGCCATTAATTGAGTGTTGTCCTTGGGGACACTTTTGGCCGATATTACAACAGGCTATTATTATTATGCCTTAACCTAACCGGTATTTACTGCTGTGTAGTGTACAGCTCCTCACTCCCCCACACTATCCTCCCACTATCATCCCCCACAACCCCTCAGGCACTATGGCATCAAGTATAGTATAGATAGTGAACACTATGACATGATGTATGGTATAGATAGTGAACACTATGACATGAAGTATAGTATAGATAGTGAACACTATGACATGATGTATAGTATAGATAGTGAACACTATGACATGAAGTATAGTATAGATAGTGAACACTATGACATGAAGTATAGTATAGATAGTGAACACTATGACATGAAGTATAGTATAGATAGTGAACACTATGACATGATGTATAGTATAGATTAGTGAACACTATGACATGAAGTATAGTATAGATAGTGAACACTATGACATGAAGTATAGTATAGATAGTGAACACTATGACATGATGTATAGTATAGATAGTGAACACTATGACATGATGTATAGTATAGATAGTGAACACTATGACATGAAGTATAGTATAGATAGTGAACACTATGACATGAAGTATAGTATAGATAGTGAACACTAATTTCGTTCAAACTAAATTAGCCAAAATATGAAGTATACATGCAGAGGACACTATTTCCGTACTTTAGGGCCCATAATGCAATTCTTCAGGAAATGGGCGTGGCTTCACATCGTTTCCAAGAAGAAAATGGCGAAAAATATGCAGTCAAAGGACAACGAGATACAAATTCATTTCTTTAACTAATTAAGACAAATGTGAGGAAAATGTTGAGAAATGTACTAAAGTAATTACTTTTCAAATAAGTTACCTCACGTTATATTGGCTGACAATTTGTTAGCTACGCTGTTGTTACGAACCACATAGCGTATCATTACAGCAGTATGTACCAGTAGCTAACTACCTAACGTTAGTTGGCTACTTATGCATAAAACTCGCCAGTATATTAACTATAGTCTTTCTAACTAAATACACAACGTTTATTGACTTGATTATTCCCACCATTCTTAGCTTAGCTAAATAGTATAGTGTGCGTTCTCAATGGACATTCGGGTGCTTTCATAAATTCACTCTGTCTGCGTGTATCCGAGCGCAGAATAATGAATTTACAAGCACTCAATACCCATTGAATATGGCCAGTTGGCAAAAATAAAACGTAATTAAATTGTTGCCTGCAGCACAGTTACAGTCACCAACACTCTGGATAACATGAAAACTGCCTAACCAGCTCTGCTAGGGCGAGTAAAATGGTCAGAGGGGTCTAATTTGTGTCTGGAAGTTGCTAGCAAGCTAGCCAATGTTAGCTTGGGTGCTTGACTGCCGTTATAAATTCAGAATGCTCAAATCAACTCTACTCCTCTGTCAGAGCGTCCAGTGTGCGGTCTGAGAGCGAAACGCTCTGAATTTACAAACAGACAATCTGACAACGCTCTGAATTTACAAATGGACAATCTGACAACGCTCTGAATTTACAAAGAGACAATCTGACAACGCTCTGAATTTACAAACGGACAATCTGACAACGCTCTGAATTTACAAACGGACAATCTGACAACGCTCTGAATTTACAAACGGACAATCTGACAACGCTCTGAATTTACAAACAGACAATCTGACAACGCTCTGAATTTACAAACTGACAATCTGACAACGCTCTGAATTTACAAACAGACAATCTGACAACGCTCTGAATTTACAACCTGACAACGCTCTGAATTTACAACCAGACAATCTGACAACGCTCTGAATTTACAAACAGACAATCTGATAACGCTCTGGATTTACAAACAGACAATCTGACAACGCTCTGAATTTACAACCTGACAACGCTCTGAATTTACAACCAGACAATCTGACAACGCTCTGAATTTACAAACAGACAATCTGATAACGCTCTGAATTTACAAACGGACAATCTGACAACGCTCTGAATTTACAAACAGACAATCTGACAACGCTCTGAATTTACAAACTGACAATCTGACAACGCTCTGATTTTAAAAACAGACAATCTGACAACGCTCTGAATTTACAACCTGACAACGCTCTGAATTTACAACCAGACAATCTGACAACGCTCTGAATTTACAAACAGACAATCTGATAACGCTCTGAATTTACAAAGAGACAATCTGACAACGCTCTGAATTTACAAACGGACACTCTGATAACGCTCTGAATTTACAAACGGACAATCTGACAACGCTCTGAATTTACAAACGGACAATCTGATAACGCTCTGAATTTTCAAGCGCAATCTGGCAACGCTCTGAATTTACAAGCGCAATCTGACAACGCTCTGAATTTACAAGAGCAATCTGGCAACGCTCTGAATTTACAAACAGACGATCTGACAACGCTCTGAATTTACAAGCGCAATCTGGCAACGCTCTGAATTTACAAGCGCAATCTGGCAACGCTCTGAATTTACAAGCGCAATCTGGCAACGCTCTGAATTTACAAGCGCAATCTGGCAACGCTCTGAATTTACAAGCGCAATCTGGCAACGCTCTGAATTTACAAGCGCAATCTGGCAATGCTCTGAATTTACAAACAAACAGTCTGACAACACTCTGAATTTACAAACGGACAATCTGATAACGCTCTGAATTTACAAGCGCAATCTGGCAACGCTCTGAATTTACAAGCGCAATCTGGCAACGCTCTGAATTTACAAACGGACAATCTGATAACGCTCTGAATTTACCAACGGACAATCTGACAACGCTCTGAATTTACAAACAGACAATCTGGCAACGCTCTGAATTTACAAACAGACAATCTGACAACGCTCTGAATTTACAAACGGACACTCTGATAACGCTCTGAATTTACAAGCGCAATCTGGCAACGCTCTGAATTTACAAACTGACAATCTGACAACGCTCTGAATTTACAAACGGACAATCTGATAACGCTCTGAATTTACAAGCGCAATCTGGCAACGCTCTGAATTTACAAACTGACAATCTGACAACGCTCTGAATTTACAAACGGACAATCTGATAACGCTCTGAATTTACAAGCGCAATCTGGCAACGCTCTGAATTTACAAACTGACAATCTGATAACGCTCTGAATTTACAAGCGCAATCTGGCAACGCTCTGAATTTACAAGCGCAATCTGGCAACGCTCTGAATTTACAAGCGCAATCTGGCAACGCTCTGAATTTACAAGTGCAATCTGGCAACGCTCTGAATTTACAAGTGCAATCTGGCAACGCTCTGAATTTACAAGTGCAATCTGGCAACGCTCTGAATTTACAAACGAACAGTCTGACAACACTCTGAATTTACAAACGGACAATCTGACAACGCTCTGAATTTACAAGCGCAATCTGGCAACGCTCTGAATTTACAAGTGCAATCTGGCAACGCTCTGAATTTACAAGCGCAATCTGATAACGCTCTGAATTTACAAGCGCAATCTGATAACGCTCTGAATTTACAAGTGCAATCTGGCAACGCTCTGAATTTACAAGTGCAATCTGGCAACGCTCTGAATTTACAAGCGCAATCTGGCAACGCTCTGAATTTACAAACGGACAATCTGATAACGCTCTGAATTTACAAGCGCAATCTGATAACGCTCTGAATTTACAAGCGCAATCTGATAACGCTCTGAATTTACAAGCGCAATCTGGCAACGCTCTGAATTTACAAGCGCAATCTGGCAATGCTCTGAATTTACAAGCGCAATCTGGCAACGCTCTGAATTTACAAGCGCAATCTGGCAACGCTCTGAATTTACAAGCGCAATCTGATAACGCTCTGAATTTACAAGCGCAATCTGGCAACGCTCTGAATTTACAAACTGACAATCTGATAACGCTCTGAATTTATAAGCGCAATCTGGCAACGCTCTGAATTTACAAGTAAAATCTGTGTGGTTTGTGTTGGGTCTGAAGTTGAAAAGTTGAATCAACTATTATACATCCTATTATGCAGAAGGCAAACAGAGTACAGAACAGCACCTGCATTCTTAAAAGTAGTGGTGTAGATCTAGAAAAAAGGGAAACAACTCTCTCCCTCCTCCTACTGGAGTGATGATGTTGTTTCTGGCTGGGAGATATTCGTCATGGTTACTTGAGAATAGTCATCTGAGGAATCATGGGGGAAACAAATGTCACTGATGGATGTGGGGTCTGTGTGTGTGTCTGTGTCTGTGTCTCCATATCTCTCCCTCCATCTCTCTCCCTCCTCTCTCCCTCCATCGCTCTCCCTCCATCTCTCTCCCTATATCTTTCTCCCTCTCTTCTCTCTCTCTCCATCTCTCTCCCTCTCTTCTCTCTCTCTCCATTCTCTCTCTCTCTCCATCTCTCTCCCTCTCTTCTCTGGTTCCAGTATTAATGTTCCCTGTCATTGGTCCAGTTATTTATGAGTGCTCCTTCCTCCTCTTTTTCCATTGGTTCAAGATGCACATCAGGACTTCTCTGTACTGTAACTTAGGTGAATGAATCACTTGCAGCTGTGTTTCTAAAAGTTCACAGCACAAAACAGCTCACAGAGAGGTCACAGAGAGAGGTCACAGAGAAGTCACAGAGAGAGGTCACAGAGAAGTCACATAGAAGTCACAGCACACTGATATTTGGCCATGATAGAGAATACACACACACACACACACACACACACACACACACACACAGACATACACAGACACACACACACACACACACACACACACAGACACACACACACACACACACACACACACACACACACACAGACATACACAGACACACACACACACACACACACACACAGACACACACACACACACACACACACACACACACACACACACACACACACACACACACACACACACACACACACACACACACACACAGGCATACACACAGACACACACACACGCACAGACACACACACAGACACACACACACAAACACACAGCGGTCAGTAGCATTGCTAATGTGAGAGATGCTCCTCTCTGCGACTGTCCTGGCATGCATTAATGTCAAGGTTACATCTTACCATCTGTCTGTATGTATAACACAATGGAAATTCATGTATAACTCAAGCCTTTTGTAGGTAGCGATTCTGAATGGACAGTTAATGAATTGTCTGACTCAGGCTCAGTGAGTGGAATTACGCCCTATGCTACATTACACACAGTCAAGTAGCTTGTGATAATACCACCAGGGCAGAGAGGACTAGACACTAACACACACCACTAAACAGTCAAGTAGCTGGTGATAGACACTAACACACACCACTAAACAGTCAAGTAGCTGGTGATAGACACTAACACACACCACTAAACAGTCAAGTAGCTGGTGATAGACACTAACACACACCACTAAACAGTCAAGTAGCTGGTGATAGACACTAACACACACCACTAAACAGTCAAGTAGATGGTGATAGACAATAACACACACCACTAAACAGTCAAGTAGCTGGTGATAGACACTAACACACACCACTAAACAGTCAAGTAGATGGTGATAGACACTAACACACACCACTAAACAGTCAAGTAGCTGGTGATATACACTAACACACACCACTAAACAGTCAAGTAGCTGGTGATAGACACTAACACACACCACTAAACAGTCAAGTAGCTGGTGATAGACACTAACACACACCACTAAACAGTCAAGTAGCTGGTGATAGACACTAACACACACCACTAAACAGTCAAGTAGCTGGTGATAGACACTAACACACACCACTAAACAGTCAAGTAGCTGGTGATATACACTAACACACACCACTAAACAGTCAAGTAGCTGGTGATAGACACTAACACACACCACTAAACAGTCAAGTAGCTGGTGATAGACACTAACACACACCACTAAACAGTCAAGTAGCTGGTGATAGACACTAGGACTAGACACTAACACACCACTGAATGGTTAGCCACCCACAGCAGGAAAAGCCACTGTGTATGCAGATGAATAGCAAGCAGATTGGGCAGAGTTGGGTGGGTGTGTGTGTGTGTGTGTATGTGTGTGTGTGTGTGTGTGTGTGTGTGTGTGTGTGTGTGTGTGTGTGTGGAGCAGCGCATGGCTCCCATGTAAATGTAATGAAGAGCTCATACATGGGTTATAAATAGATGCACAGTGTGTGACTGCCTGAATGAACTCAGCTCAGACCCTCTTAAAGGGACAGGAGACCCTTTCTAGTTTGTTTGTACCCTCCTCAACTCTGACTCCCTCTTAAAGGGACAGGAGACCCTTTATATTGTGTTTATGCCCTCCTCGCCTCAGACTCCCTCTTAAAGGGACAGGAGACCCTTTCTAGTTTGTTTATGCCCTCCTTGACTAAGCATGAATAGAGATTAGACCTTGTAAAGTCAGTTTTGCTTTAGAGAAAGTTGAGATAATGAAAGAGGTCATTTTGTGTTGTGTATAAACTTGCAGTGCTTACATAACATGTTACGTTCCGGTGTTCCTATTACTGCGAGCACAGTGTGTGTACTGTACACAGGCTGTCACAGGGAAGCCACACCGGTGGAACTAAGGAGTTGTCTTTCTGAGGGCAGGTGGTTCCGACAGGAGCCCAGTCTAGGTGACGCACATGAATCCTTAACAACAGAGAGACGGTAAGTCCTCTCCCTCCATGGGATTACACGTGTTTTCTGTTTTTCTCTTGTTTTTCCTGTGGTGGGGATACACTGTAGTGAGCTGTAATGTGTGTGTGTGTGTGTGTGTGTGTGTGTGTGTGTGTGTGTGTGTGTGTGTGTGTGTGTGTGTGTGTGTGTGTGTGTGTGTGTGTGTGTGTGTGTGTGTGTGTGTGTGTGTGTGTGTGTGTGTGTGTGTGTGACATAAGGGCGGCACTGAAGGGCCTATGGGCAGTGTACTGTGTTTTGCTGACGAGAGGGGTGTATGTGTGCGTTTGACGCTCCTTGCCGAGTCACAGCTTTCGGTCACATGACAACTGGTTGCCGTGGTGTTGGCTGTTGTATCCTCCCTGACTGTAGTTGTGTTAACTCCTGATCTTGGATCAGGGTGTAACTGTTTGCACTGTACACTAGATAACCTAACATCACATCTATAGCTCCCTCTGTCTGTGGTACCTCCACATCACTTCTGTAATAACGACACCAGAATGTGTTCCGAGTGTCAGCATCTCGACATTCTAAACTAGTTTAGATTCTGTTTCATTCTGCATCATTGTGTTTCATTCTGCATCATTGTGTTTTATTCTGCATCATTCTGTTTCATTCTGCATCTCGACATTCTAAACTAGTTTAGATTCTGTTTCATTCTGCATCTCGACATTCTAAACTAGTCTAGATTCTGTTTCATTCTGCATCTCGACATTCTAAACTAGTTTAGATTCTGTTTCATTCTGCATCTCGATATTCTAAACTAGTTTAGATTCTGTTTCATTCTGCATCTCGACATTCTAAACTAGTTTAGATTCTGTTTCATTCTGCATCTCGACATTCTAAACTAGTTTAGATTCAGTTTCATTCTGCATCTCGACATTCTAAACTATTCTAGATTCTGTTTCATTCTGCATCTCGACATTCTAAACTAGTTTAGATTCTGTTTCATTCTGCATCTCGACATTCTAAACTAGTTTAGATTCTGTTTCATTCTGCATCTCGACATTCTAAACTAGTTTAGATTCTGTTTCATTCTGCATCTCGACATTCTAAACTAGTTTAGATTCTGTTTCATTCTGCATCTCGACATTCTAAACTAGTCTAGATTCTGTTTCATTCTGCATCTCGACATTCTAAACTAGTTTAGATTCTGTTTCATTCTGCATCTCGACATTCTAAACTAGTTTAGATTCTGTTTCATTCTGCATCTCGACATTCTAAACTAGTTTAGATTCTGTTTCATTCTGCATCTCGACATTCTAAACTAGTTTAGATTCTGTTTCATTCTGCATCTCGACATTCTAAACTATTCTAGATTCTGTTTCATTCTGCATCTCGACATTCTAAACTAGTTTAGATTCTGTTTCATTCTGCATCTCGACATTCTAAACTAGTTTAGATTCTGTTTCATTCTGCATCTCGACATTCTAAACTAGTTTAGATTCTGTTTCATTCTGCATCTCGACATTCTAAACTAGTTTAGATTCTGTTTCATTCTGCATCTCGACATTCTAAACTAGTTTAGATTCTGTTTCATTCTGCATCTCGACATTCTAAACTAGTCTAGATTCTGTTTCATTCTGCATCATTGCACGGTGGGTTAAACAGCGTTATAGAGCCGTTTTCATAATTTATTTCTCCCGTCGGTTGAGCCATTCAATCATAGCTGTGCATGTTTGTTCGTCACGTGTGTTCGTCTCGTGTGTTCGTCACGTGTGTTCGTCTCGTGTGTTCGTCACGTGTGTTCGTCACGTGTGTTCGTCACGTGTGTTCGTCTCGTGTGTTCGTCACGTGTGTTCGTCTCGTGTGTTCGTCACGTGTGTTCGTTACGTGTGTTCGTCATGTGTGTTCGTCACGTGTGTTCGTCACGGGTGTTCGTCACTTGTGTTCGTCACGTGTGTTCGTCACGTGTGTTCGTTATGTGTGTTCGTCATGTGTGTTCATCACGTGTGTTAGTCACGTGTGTTCGTTATGTGTGTTCGTCATGTGTGTTCATCACGTGTGTTAGTCACGTGTGTTCGTTATGTGTGTTCGTCATGTGTGTTCGTCACGTGTGTTCGTCACGTGTGTTCGTCACGTGTGTTCGTCACGGGTGTTCGTCACGTGTGTTCGTCACGTGTGTTCGTCGAGTGTGTTAGTCACGTGTGTTCGTTATGTGTCTTCGTCATGTGTGTTCATCACGTGTGTTCGTCACGTGTGTTCATCATGTGTGTTCGTCACGTGTGTTCATCACGTGTGTTCGTCACGTGTGTTAGTCACGTGTGTTCGTTATGTGTGTTCGTCATGTGTGTTAGTCACGTGTGTTCGTTATGTGTCTTCGTCATGTGTGTTCATCACGTGTGTTCGTCACGTGTGTTCATCATGTGTGTTCGTCACGTGTGTTCATCACGTGTGTTCGTCACGTGTGTTAGTCACGTGTGTTCGTTATGTGTGTTCGTCATGTGTGTTAGTCACGTGTGTTCGTTATGTGTGTTCATCACGTGTGTTCATCACATGTGTTCGTCACGTGTGTTAGTCACGTGTGTTCGTTATGTGTGTTCGTCATGTGTGTTCGTCACGTGTGTTCATCACGTGTGTTCGTCACGTGTGTTAGTCACGTGTGTTCGTTATGTGTGTTCGTCATGTGTGTTAGTCACGTGTGTTCGTTATGTGTGTTCATGGCATCAGTTATATCATCAGAAAATTCTCTGCTGGTTGTGAGCAGAGTCTCAAATGAGCAAGAACACAGAGCTAGCATGGTGTTGCTTCTGGCTTTTCTCCCAGTTGGAGTGTGTGTGTGTGTGTGTTTGTGTTTGTGTTTGTGTTTGTTTTTGTGTTTGTGTTTGTGCTTGTGCTTGTGCGCGCGTGTGTGAGGACTCTGATGTCCCAACAGTGCTCTGAGCCTTCTCCCTGGAGTACTGAGGGGCTGTGAAGATTTAGGAAGCTTTCTCTCCCTCTCCCTCATATATATATATATGTCCTATATATATATATATATATATATATATCAATTCAATTTCAATTTAAGGGTCTTTATTGGCATGGGAAACATATGTTTACATTTCCAAAGCAAGTGAAATAGATAATAAGTGAAATAAACAATACATATTTAACAGTAAACATGTCAAACGTCATATTACGTCTATATACATGATTTTAATGATGTACAAATAGTTAAAGTACAAAAGGTCAAACAAATAAATATAAATATAGGTTGTATTTACAATGTGTTTGTCCTTCACTGGTTGTGTTACGTCTGTTGTCGGAATGAGACCAAAGCGCAGCGAGGAAAGTGTATATCTTCTTTATTTAATATGAACACCAAAAAAGAAAAGAAAAGATAACCGAACATAAAGTTCTGCAGGGCTATACAGCTACTGTGCAAAAACAAGATCCCACAAACTCAGGTGGAAAACAGGCTGCCTAAGTATGATCCCCAATCAGATATAACGATAGACAGCTGCCTCTGATTGGGAACCATACCCGGCCAACAAAGAAATAGAAAACTAGAATGCCCACCCAAATCACACCCTGACCTAACCAAATAGAGAAATAAACAGGCTCTCTAAGGTCAGGGCGTGACAGGTTGGCCCTTTTCTTGAGGCAACAGGTCACAAATCTTGCTGCTGTGATGGCACACTGTGGTATTTTTACTCAGTACATATGGGAGTCTGTCAAACTTGGATTTGTTTTCGAGTCTTTGTGGGTCTGTGTAATCTGAGGGAAATCTGTGTCTCTAATATGGTCATACATTTTGCAGCAGTTTAGGAAGTTCAGCTCAGTTTCCACCTCATTTTGTGGGCAGTGAGCACATAGCCTGTCTTCTCTTGAGAAGCAGGTCTGCCTACGGTGGCCTTTATCAATAGCAAGGCTATACTCACTGAGTCTGTACATAGTCAAAGCTTTCCTTAATTTTGTGTCAGTCATAGTGGTCAATTTGGTGTTTGTCCCATTTTGTGAATTCTTGGTTGGTGAGCAGACCCCAGACCTCACAGTCATGAAGGGCAATGGGTCCTATAACCGATTGAAGTATTTTTTGACAGATCCTATTTGGGATGTCGAATTTTATGTTCCTTTTGATGGCATTGGAGGTCCTTCTTGCCTTGACTCTCAGATCGTTCATAGCTGTGTGGAAGTTACCTGTTTTGCTGACGTTTTTACCGATGTTGTTAAAGTCTTTTGTGTGCTCTAGGGCAACGGTGTCTAGATGGAATTTGTATTTGTGGTCCATTTTTGGAACACCATTATTTTTATCTTACTGAGATTTACTGTCAGGGCCCATGTCTGACAGAATCTGTGCAGAAGATCTAGGTACTGCTGTAGGCCCTCCTTGGTTGGGGACAGACTCACCAGATCATCAGCAAACAGTAGACATTTGACTTCAGATTCTAGTAGGGTGAGGACAGGTGCTGCAGACTGTTCTAGTGCCCTCGCCAATGTGTTGATATATTAGTTGAAGAGGCTGGTGCTCAAGCTACATCCCTGTCTCACCCCACGGGCCTGTGGAAATACATTTGTGTTTTTTGCCCATTTTTACTGCACACTTGTTTGTGTACATGGATTTCATAATGTCATTTGGTTTTCCCTCAACACTGCTTCCCATCAATTTGTATAGTAGACCATCATGCCAAATTGAGTCTAAATGCTTTTCTGAAATCTTACAAATCATTAAAAGACTTTGCCTTTGTTTTGATTTGTTTGTTTGTCAATTAGGGTGTGCAGGGTGAACATGTGGTATGTCGTACAGTAATTTGGTAAAAATACAATTTGATATTTGCTCAGTACATTGTTTTTACTGAGGAAATGTATTCGTCTGCTGTTAATGATAATGCAGAGGATTTTCCGAAGGTTGCTGTTGACACATATCCCAAGGTAGTTATTGGAGTCAAATTTGTCCCCATTTTTGTGGATTGGGGTGATCAGTCCTTGTTTCCAAATATTGGGCAATATAAGATACCAGAGCTGAGGATGATGTTAAAGAGTTTAAGTATAGACAATTGTAATTTGTGGTCTGTATATTTTATCATTTAATTTAGGATACCATCAACACCACAGGCCTTTTTGGGTTTGAATTTTGTCCTGTAGTTCATTCAATGTAATTGGAGAATCCAGTGGGTTCTGGTAGTCTTTAATAGTTGATTCCAAGATTTGTATTTTATCATGTATATGTTTTTGTTCTTTGTTATTGGGCCAAAACGTTTGGAGAAGTGGTTTATCCTTACATCTCCATTTTGGATCAATAACTCTTCGTGTTGTTGTTTGTTTAGTGTGTTCCAATTTTCCCAGAAGTGGTTTGATTCTATGGAATTTTCAATTACATTGAGCTTTGGTATTGGTATTTTATTAGGATCCCCATTAGCTGTTGCAAAAGCAGCAGCTACTCTTCCTGGGGTCCACACAAACATGAAACATAATACAGAATGACATAATACAGAACACCATTAGACAATAACAGCTAATGAGCTGATTTCTGACGTGCTGTTCCCTCTTTTTCCGTAGTGTATTTCTGTATTGTTTTAGTGAATAACCACTGGGTCTCTGTTTTTGGTTGGATAGGTTTCTCAATTTCTTTCTTAGGATTTTGCATTCTTCATCAAACCATTTGTCATTGTTGTTCATTTTCTTGGGTTGTCTGCTTGAAATGTTTAGATTTGATAGGGAAGCTGAGAGGTCAAATATAATTTTTGGTTTTCTACACCTTCACTATTACATTGACACATTTTGTCCAGGAAGTTGTCTAAAAGGGATTCAATTTGTTGTTGCCTAAGGTAGGTTTCTACACTACTTCCCTTCCATCTATAGTTTCTACACTACTTCCCTTCCATTTCTTAATGTTATACAGTTCCTTTAGCTTTGATGCCTCATGATTGAGTATTGCTCTATTCAAGTAGACTGTGCTTTTTCTGTGATCTAATACGGGTGTCTTTAGTATCATTAATGTGAGGACATGCTATTTTATCAAATCGATTACCTTAAGTTTAATTGATAACTTGATTGAATAAAATCATGCAAAAATTAACTCATTAATAACCTGGGGCACCACGGAGAAGTTTATTTAACCTCTCTGGGATCGTTCGGGACGTGAGCGTCCCCACCTCTGTACAGACAGTGAAACTGCAGGGTGCCAAATTCAAAACAACAGAAATTCCATCCTTAAAATTCCTCAAACATAGAAGTATTTTACACCATTTTAACTTCTTGATGCGCCCATCCCGTTAGCAGGATCATTTTCGTCAACATTCGCTGAATTGCAGAGCGCCAAATTCAAATTAAATTACTAAAAATATTTAATTTTCATGAAATCACAAGTACAATAGGGCAAAACACAGCTTAGCTTGTTGTTAATCCACCTGGCGTGTCAGATGTCAAAAAAGCTTTTCGGCGAAAGCATACCAAGCGTTTATGTAAGGACATCTCTCTCAGTAGACAACACATCCAGCAGCCAAGTAGATTGGTCACGGAAGTCAGAAAAGCAATCAAATGAATTGCTTACCTTTGATGATCTTCGGATGTTTGCACTCACGAGACTCCCAGTTACACAATAAATGTTCCTTTTGTTCCATAAAGATTATTTTATATCCAAAATACCTCCATTTGGTTGGCACATTATATTCAGAAATCCACAGGCTCGAGCGGTCACGACCGGGCAGACAAAAATTCCAAATAGTATCCATAAAGTTCATAGAAACATGTCAAACGTTTTTTATAATCAATCCTCAGGTTGTTTTTAAAATATATAATCAATAATATTACAACCGGACTGTACCTTCTTCAATAGGAGAGAGAGAGAAAATGTCGGCTCCAAGCTGTTGCGCATGCAAAACGCTGCAGGCACCCAGTCATACAATGACGCGATGTGATCTTTCTCGCTCATTTTTCAATGTGAAAGCCTGAAACTATGTCTAAAGACTGTTCACAACATGTGGAAGCCATAGGAAAAGGAATCTGGTTGATATCCCTTTAAATGGAGGGAAGGCATGCAATGGAGCAGAGAGCTTTCAGGAAAAACAGCACTTCCGGGTTGGATTTTCCTCAGGTTTTCGCCTGCAATATCAGTTCTGTTATACTCAATATTTTGACCGTTTTGAAAACTTTTGAGTGTTTCCTATCCTACGCTGTCAATTATATGCATATTCTAGCATCTGGTCCTGAGAAATAGGCGGTTTACTTTGGGAACATTATTTTTCCCAAAATATAAATAGTGGCCCTAGTTTCAAGAGGTTAAACTGCGCCATTGTAAATCAGTTTTTGCTGTCCTGCGCCTGACTTCTCTGTCGCCAGTACGCACCCCTTACAGTAGACCATGTGCTGTGGGTGACAGCAGGCACAGGTCATCTGGGAAGAGGGGCTGAGGATTTTTCTAGAATAATGGGCAATTCCTTGATCCAAATATTGAAGAGTGCAGGGCTCAAATTGCAACCCTGGCGAAGGCCCCCTGGCCCTGGTTAAAGAATTCTGTTATTTTCTTGTTGATTTTGATGCTGCACGTATTGCCAGTATAAATTTTTTTAACTATGTCAAATGTTTTACCCCCTGCACCACTTTCAATAACTTTGTAGAACAGTCCTGTATGCCAAATACAATCAAATGCTTTTTGGAAGTCAATTAAGCAAGCGTACATTTTGGTATTATTTTGGTGGACATGTTTAACTATCAGTGTGTGTTGGGTGTAAATATGATCGGTCAAGCGATGTTTTGGTATAAATCCAATTTGGCTTTTATTCAAGACTTTCTCTGTCTCTTCTCTCTCTCTCTCTCTCTCTCTCTCTCTCTCTCTCTCTCTCTCTCTCTCTCTCTCTCTCTCTCTCTCTGTCTCTCTCTGTCTCTCTCTCTGTCTCTCACGCTCTGTCTCTCTCTTTCCCTCACTCTCTGTCTGTCTGTCTCTCTCTCTTCATTCTTCCTCTCTCTTAGCTGTGACCTTGGGTTGGCTAAGCTGCCGGGCATGCATACTGAGTGTGCACACACTTAGGCAAAGCTGCAGGGGGAATTGAGTGATAGCCGTTGCTGCCAGACCACAAAAGAGAGGATAGTACATCTCACTACTCTTTGCATTATGTATGCTGTTATGTATGCTATACATATGCTACTCAAACATGCTAAGCCACTCCATATGGTTAGACAGTCTTGCTAAAAGTAAAAGAGTGAGACGATCATTCAATCTGTCAATAAGACAATCAATCCCACTGCTAAAGCACAAACTGTTCTGTACTTTTCCATACAAACATCAACACAGGAGGTAGGAAGGGAATAAAAGCAGATCATTATCAATCATGTTTTCTACAACCAAAGCCTGCCCTAGGTTAACACAACAGGTCTGTTAGTGTTCTGTATCTAGAATCTATAGCTCCGTCTCCTAGGTGATGCAGCAATCTCAGATGTGTTCCTCACCTTCAGTTGCCCAGTGGAGCCTGACAGGGGAGTTATTATGGGCTGTTGTCTGCCTCGGCGACCACAATATCAGCCTCTGAGTGTGTGTTAAGCTGCTGTTGCTTTGAGCCCCCATACGTGCAGAAAGAAACACACAGGGAGGGAGGGGGGTAGTAGATGGAGGAAGGGATACAGGGAGGGATGGGGGAGGGAGGAATACATGGATGGAGGGAGGGATAGAGAGATGTAGGGAGGGATGGAGGGATACATGGATGTAGGGAGGGAGGGAGGGATAGAGAGATGTAGGGAGGGATGGGGGAGGGAGGAATACATGGATGGAGGGAGGGATAGAGAGATGTAGGGAGGGATGGAGGGATACATGGATGGAGGGAGGGATAGAGAGATGTAGGGAGGGAGGGAGGGATAGACGGAGGGATAGAGAGATGTAGGGAGGGAGGGAGGGATAGAGAGATGTAGGGAGGGAGGGAGGGATAGAGGGAGAGAGGGATAGAGGGAGGAATGTATGGAGGGATAGAGGTATGGATGTAGGGAGTGAGGGATGTCGGGAGGGATAGAAAGAGGGAGGGAGGATAGAGGGATGTAGGGGGGATGGCGAGAGGGAGTGAGGGAAAGAGGGAGAGATTGAGGGAGGGAGGGAGGGAGGGAGGGAGGGAGGGAGGGAGGGGGAAAGAGGGAGGGATGTAGGGAGGGATAGAGGCACAGGGAAAGGGGCAGGGATGTAGGGAGGGAGGATGGGATGTAGGGAGGGAGGATGGGATGTAGGGAGGGAGGATGGGATGTAGGGAGGGAGGATGGGATGTAGGGAGTGTTACCTCCCCTATATGGCCTCACCAAGTTGGCCAGGGAGGGAACTGTGTCTTTCTGTAACATCATGTGTGTTTGTGTGTATGCATGTCCACGAGTGAGGGTGTGTGTGTTCGACTGTTAAATAGAGTTTCCTGGAACACACGCCCAACTCAGTCCCCTCACCCCTGTGTCCCCTCTCTTCACCCCTAAACACCCTCTGCCCTCCCTGCCTTGCTTCATTGCTTGTGTTGGTTAGGGTTAGTTTGCAGCTGCGTCTCTCTCTCTCTGCCAGGCTGGAGTGTGAGGAGAGAGGTTAAGAGAGTCACTCAGCAGTTAAAAACGCTCAGTGGTGTGGAGCTGCTCACCCTGCCTCGCTGCCAAGCTACAGAGAAGAGAATGCTGGTTGACTGACTGGTTAGCTGGCTGGATGTCTCTCTGACTGTCTAGCTGGCTGGCTGGTTTACTGGCAGGATCCTTGACTGACTATATGGCTGGCTCTCTGACTGACTATAGGGCTGGCTGGCTCTCTGACTGACTATAGGGCTAACTGACTTTATGGCTGGCTCTCTGACTGACTATAGGGCTGGCTCTCTGACTGACTATAGGGCTGGCTCTCTGACTGACTATAGGGCTGGCTCTCTGACTGACTATAGGGCTGGCTGTCTGACTGACTATAGGGCTGGCTCTCTGACTGACTATAGGGCTAACTGACTTTATGGCTGGCTCTCTGACTGACTATAGGGCTGGCTCTCTGACTGACTATAGCGCTGGCTCTCTGACTGACTATAGGGCTAACTGACTTTATGGCTGGCTCTCTGACTGACTATAGGGCTGGCTCTCTGACTGACTATAGGGCTGGCTCTCTAACTGACTATAGGGCTGGCTCTCTGACTGACTATAGGGCTGGCTCTCTGACTGACTATAGGGCTGGCTCTCTAACTGACTATAGGGCTGGCTCTCTGACTGACTATAGGGCTGGCTGGCTCTCTGACTGACTATAGGACTGGTTTTCTGATTGACTATAGGGCTGGCTCTCTGACTGACTATAGGACTGGTTTTCTGACTGACTATAGGGCTGGCTCTCTGATTGACTATAGGGCTGGCTCTCTGACTGACTATAGGACTGGTTTTCTGACTGACTATAGGGCTGGCTCTCTGATTGACTATAGGACTGGTTTTCTGACTGACTATAGGGCTGGCTCTCTGACTGACTATAGGACTGGTTTTCTGACTGACTATAGGGCTGGCTCTCTGACTGACTTTTGGGCTGGCTCAGTGATCAAATGCTCCCTCAACACTTTCCTAACACTGTCTGTTCCTTTCAGTACTATCCCCTGTCTTGTCTTGCACAAACCCTGGCTGGCTCTGGTGTTGTCTTACTCCTCCTTGTCCCATATAAGTGCGTGGGAACCTTATACGTTAGGCAGAGTGTGTGTGTATGTGTGTGTGTGTGTGTGTATGTGTGTGTGTGTGTGTGTGTGTGTGTGTGTGTGTGTGTGTGTGTGTGTGTGTGTGTGTGTGTGTGTGTGTGTGTATATTTGGCTGTGCTTGGCCGTGTGTGAGCATGCATGCGTGCATGTATACAGACAGAGGAAGGGTTGTTCAAAGCTGTTGTGTTGGGATAGAGGACAGGACAGAAAACACGGTGTGTTCTGGGACTATACTGCCTGTCTGTGTGGAGACATATCTGCATTAGAGTACAAGTTGATATGAATCAGACAGTCCTGTTTGCCATTCCATTAAAACACACTCTCTCGCTAACTCTCTCTTTCTCTCTCTCCTTCTCTATCACTCCCTCTCTCTATCACTCCCTCTCTCTCTCCATCTCCCTCTCTCTATCACTTTCTCTCTCTCTCCTTCTCTATCACTCCCTCTCTCTATCACTCCCTCTCTCTCTCCATCTCCCTCTCTCTATCACTTTCTCTCTCTCTCCTTCTCTATCACTCCCTCTCTCTCTCCATCTCCCTCTCTCTATCACTTCCTATCTCTCTCCATCTCCCTCTCTCTATCACTCCCTCTCTCTATCACTTCCTCTCTCTCTCCATCTCTCTCTCTCTCTCTCTCTCCCTCTTTCTCTCAATTCAATTCAAATAACTTTATTGCCATGGGAAACATATGTTCACGTTGCCATAGCAAATGGAATAGGCAAAAGGGAAATAAACAAGGGTAACATTAGTAAACAATGTTTACAAAAGTTTTAAAAGAATATAGACGTTTCAAATGTTATTTTATTGGCTATGTACACTGTTGTAACAATGTGCAAGTAGTTGAAGTATGAAAGGGATCATAAATAAACAGATAAATACTATTTACAAAGTTGTTTGTGAGTCTCTATGTTTTTGGTTGGATATGTTTCTGAATTTCCTTATTAGTGATTTTTGTATTCTTCATCAAACCATTTGTCGTTGTTGTGATTTTCTTAGGATGTGTGCTTAAAAAAACAGTTATTTGATAGGGAAGCTGAAAGTTACTACTGCCAAGTTTACATCTTCACTATTGCTTTGAAATGTTTTATCCAGGAAGTTGTCTAAAAGAGATTTGTTGTTGCCCAATTATTGTTTGGTAGGTTTCCACACTACTTTCCTTCCATCTATAGTGTTTCTTAATAGTATGCATTTTGTTCAGCTTTGATGCCTCATGATTGAATATTGCTCGGTTCAAGTAGGCTGTGATTTTGCTGTATCTGATAGGGGTGTCAGTGTGCTGACTGTGAACGCTCTGAGAGACTCTGGGTTCGGTGAAACAGTAATCTACAGTGTTACTGCTGAGCTGTGGCTGTGCCTACTGTAGCAGTCTGCCATTGACTATGTACAGACCCAGCGTGTGACAGAGCTGCAAGTTGTGACCCATTTTAGTTGGTTGTTTTCTCATAGCATATCTAGGAGGGAATACTGTCACCTCTAGGTGTTTGTCCCCGGGTTCTTGTCCAGTTCTGGCCTTTAGGTCACTACATACTAGTACGCATTCATGATTGATCTCTCCCTCTAGGATGGAGATACGGTTTTCATTCAATTATGGAGATTCTAGTGGGGGGATATACTGTAGGTAGCACACAGGAGGACATTTTTCTCTGTTGAGATAATCACTTTTTTGAATTCCTAGCCAAATGTAAAATGTTCCTGTTTTGATGAATGTAATGGAGTGGGTTAAGTCTGCTCTATAGCTATCTATTTCTCTTTCTGTCCCACTTACTCTCCCTCTCTCTTGCTTCATTCTCTCTTTCTCTCTGTCCTTCTCTGCTTCTCTCACTCACCTTCTCTCTCTCACTCTTGCTCACTCCATCTCTCGCTCCCTATTGCTTGCTTGATCTCTCTCTCTTTATCGCTTTCTCTCTCTCTCCTCTCTCTCGCGCGCGCTCTTATTTTCATTCTCTCTCTTACTTTTTCTCTCTCTCCCTCTTACTTTTCCTCTCTCTTTCTCTCTCTCTCTCTTTCTCTCTCTCTTTATTCGCTTTATTGGCATGGGAAACATATGCTTACATGCCAAAGCAAGTGAAATATCATGTCTATATACAGTGTTGTAACGATGTGCAAATAGTTAATGTACAAAAGGGAAAATACATAAACATAAATATGGGTTGTATTTACGATGTTGTTTGTTCTTCACTGGTTGCCCTTTTCTTGTGGCAACAGGTCACACATCTTGCTGCTGTGATGAGGATATGGGAGTTTATCAATATTGGATTTGTTTTCCGAATTCTTTGTGGGTCTGTGTAATCTGAGGGAAATATGTGTCTCAAATATTTGGCAGGAGGTTAGGAAGTGCAGCTCAGTTTCCACCTCATTTTGTGGGCAGTGTCTTCTCTTGAGAGCCAGGTCTGCCAACGACAGCCTCTCTCAATAGCAAGGCTATGTTCACTGAGTCTGTACGTAGTCATATCTTTCCTTAAGTTTGGGTCAGTCACAGTGGTCAGGTATTCTGCCACTGTGTACTCTCTGTGTAGGGCCAAGGAGCATTCTAGTTTGCTCTGTTTTTTGTTAATTCTTTCCAATGTGTCAAGTAATTATCTTTTTGTTTTCTCATGATTTGGTTGGTTCTAATTGTGTTGCTGTCCTGGGGCTCTGTGGGGTGTGTTTGTGTTTGTGAACAGAGCCCCAGGACCAGCTTGCTTAGGGGGCTCTTCTCCAGGTTCATCTCCCTGTAGGTGATGGCTTTGATATGGAAGGTTTGGGAATCACTTCCTTTTAGGCGGTTGTAAAATGTAACAGCTCCGTTCTGGATTTTTATAATTAGTGGGTATCGTCCTAATTCTGCTCTGCGTGCATTATTATGTGTTTTACGTTGTACACAGAGGAGGTTTTTGCGAAATTCTAAATTTGGTGTTTGTCACACAGTCCAGGTCACACAGTCCATTACCACTGTCTAGGTTACACAGTCCATTACCACTGTCTAGGTTACACAGTCCATTACCACTGTCTAGGTTACACAGTCCATTACCACTGTCTAGGTTACACAGTCCATTACCACTGTCTAGGTTACACAGTCCAATACCACTGTCTAGGTCACACAGTCCATTACCACTGTCTAGGTCACACAGTCCATTACCACTGTCTAGGTTACACAGTCCATTACCACTGTCTAGGTTACACAGTCCAATACCACTGTCTAGGTCACACAGTCCATTACCACTGTCTAGGTTACACAGTCCATTACCACTGTCTAGGTTACACAGTCCATTACCACTGTCTAGGTTACACAGTCCATTACCACTGTCTAGGTTACACAGCCCATTACCACTGTCTAGGTCACACAGCCCATTACCACTGTCTAGGTCACACAGTCCATTACCACTGTCTAGGTTACACAGTCCATTACCACTGTCTAGGTTACACAGCCCATTACCACTGTCTAGGTCACACAGTCCATTACCACTGTCTAGGTCACACAGTCCATTACCACTGTCTAGGTTACACAGTCCATTACCACTGTCTAGGTTACACAGCCCATTACCACTGTCTAGGTCACACAGTCCATTACCACTGTCTAGGTTACACAGTCCATTACCACTGTCTAGGTTACACAGTCCATTACCACTGTCTAGGTTACACAGTCCATTACCACTGTCTAGGTTACACAGTCCATTACCACTGTCTAGGTTACACAGTCCAATACCACTGTCTAGGTCACACAGTCCATTACCACTGTCTAGGTCACACAGTCCATTACCACTGTCTAGGTTACACAGTCCATTACCACTGTCTAGGTCACACAGTCCATTACCACTGTCTAGGTTACACAGTCCATTACCACTGTCTAGGTCACACAGTCCATTAGCACTGTCTAGGTTACACAGTCCATTACCACTGTCTAGGTTACACAGTCCATTACCACTGTCTAGGTTACACAGTCCATTACCACTGTCTAGGTTACACAGTCCATTACCACTGTCTAGGTTACACAGTCCATTACCACTGTCTAGGTTACACAGTCCATTACCCCTGTCTAGGTTACACAGTCCATTACCACTGTCTAGGTCACACAGTCCATTACCACTGTCTAGGTTACACGGTCCATTACCACTGTCTAGGTTACACAGTCCATTACCACTGTCTAGGTTACACAGTCCATTACCACTGTCTAGGTTACACAGTCCATTACCACTGTCTAGGTTACACAGTCCAATACCACTGTCTAGGTCACACAGTCCATTACCACTGTCTAGGTTACACAGTCCATTACCACTGTCTAGGTTACACAGTCCATTACCACTGTCTAGGTTACACAGTCCATTACCACTGTCTAGGTTACACAGCCCATTACCCCTGTCTAGGTTACACAGTCCATTACCACACACACACACACACACACATAAACACACATAAACACACACACACACACACACACACACACACACACACACACACACACACACACACACACACACACACACACACACACACACACACACACACGTAAACACACACACACACACACACACACACACACACACACACACACACACACACACACACACACACACACACACACACACACACACACACACACACACACACACACACACATACACACACACACACACACACACACACACACACACACACACACGTAAACACACACATAAACACACACATAAACACACACACACACACACACATAAACGTATCATCTCCAGTATTCTAATCAGAGTTGGCCAATTAGCTGCCGTCGTGTTACACCTCTGCATTGGAGGGCCTGAGTGGCTGATTGAATTGCAAAGCAGAGTGGATCAGACAGCCTGCAGCACTGAATAGCTGTTCAGGGTCCTGTTGGATCCAGACTTGGTGCATCAGTACCGCTTGCTGTGCGGTAGCAGAGAGAACAGTCTATGACTTGGGTGGCTGAAATCTTTGACAATTTTAGGGCCTTCCTCTGACACCGCCTGGCATAGAGACAGGGTGCTAGGGCCTTCCTCTGACACCACCTGGCATAGAGACAGGGTGCTAGAGCCTTCCTCTGACACCGCCTGGCATAGAGACAGGGTGCTAGGGCCTTCCTCTGACACCGCCTGGCATAGAGACAGGGTGCTAGGGCCTTCCTCTGACACCACCTGGCATAAAGACAGGGTGCTAGGGCCTTCCTCTGACACCACCTGGCATCGAGACAGGGTGCTAGAGCCTTCCTCTGACACCGCCTGGCATAGAGACAGGGTGCTAGAGCCTTCCTCTGACACCACCTGGCATAGAGACAGGGTGCTAGAGCCTTCCTCTGACACCGCCTGGCATAGAGACAGGGTGCTAGGGCCTTCCTCTGACACCGCCTGGCATAGAGACAGGGTGCTAGGGCCTTCCTCTGACACCGCCTGGCATAGAGACAGGGTGCTAGGGCCTTCCTCTGACACCGCCTGGCATAGAGACAGGGTGCTAGAGCCTTCCTCTGACACCGCCTGGCATAGAGACAGGGTGCTAGAGCCTTCCTCTGACACCGCCTGGCATAGAGACAGGGTGCTAGAGCCTTCCTCTGACACCGCCTGGCATAGAGACAGGGTGCTAGAGCCTTCCTCTGACACCACCTGGCATAGAGACAGGGTGCTAGAGCCTTCCTCTGACACCGCCTGGCATAGAGACAGGGTGCTAGAGCCTTCCTCTGACACCGCCTGGCATAGAGACAGGGTGCTAGAGCCTCTCTCTCTCTCTATAGCTCCCCTCCCTCTCTCTCTCTCTCTCTCTCTCTCTCTCTCTCTCTCTCTCTCCCACCCTTACTCCCACAGGTTATGAGCTTCCAACTATGATAATAGAGAAAGAATTTATGTCTGGCTTCACAGATGGAGAGAAATAATCAATATGTTTCTATGGGAGTGGAAAGCATTGGGCTTATGTTACACCAGGGACAGAGTCCAGCCCACCCACCCACGCAGGCCACACACACACACACACACACACACACACACACACACACACACACACACACACACACACACACACACACACACACACACACACACACACACACACACACACACACACACACACACTGTGCCTCTCCTAAGCACTGCCCACTGAGATGGATTGGGAGAGAGTGGGCTTGAAGGATTTGTGAAAAGAGAGAAAGAGAGGGAGAGACAGAGAAAGAGAGGGAGAGAGAGAGCTCTCACACAGTGGCTGAGGATTACCAGACAGCAACCTGCAAACGAACCAATCATGTGTATTACAACAGTGTGTGAGTGAGAGAGAGAAGAGGAGCGAGAAAGAGCGTGAAAAGAGACAAGAGAAAAGGAGAGACAGATGGTCACAGAGGGGAGGCGTACCAAGCTGGCTGTGAAGACAACATTGTGGTTTCTTCATGTCAGAAACAGAAGGATTATCTGTGATCTGTAAATGTCAGCAGAAATCATAAAAAATTCAGTCAAAATTCAGTTCAGTCAATACTCAGTCAGTGTAATCATCCAATACTCTGTTAGCGTAATCATCCAATACTCAGTCAGTGTAATCATCCAATACTCTGTTAGCGTAATCATTCAATACTCAGTCAGTGTAATCATCCAATACTCTGTTAGCGTAATCATCCAATACTCAGTCAGTGTAATCATCCAATACTCAGTCAGCGTAATCATTCAATACTCAGTCAGTGTAATCATCCAATACTCTGTTAGCGTAATCATCCAATACTCAGTCAGTGTAATCATCCAATACTCAGTCAGTGTAATGATTCAATACTCAGTCAGTGTAATGATTCAATACTCAGTCAGTGTAATCATCCAATACTCAGTCAGTGTAATCATTCAATACTCAGTCAGTGTAATCATTCAATACTCAGTCAGTGTAATCATCCAATACTCTGTTAGCGTAATCATCCAATACTCAGTCAGTGTAATCATCCAATACTCAGTCAGTGTAATGATTCAATACTCAGTCAGTGTAATGATTCAATACTCAGTCAGTGTAATCATCCAATACTCAGTCAGTGTAATCATTCAATACTCAGTCAGTGTAATCATTCAATACTCAGTCAGTGTTATCATCCAATACTCAGTCAGCGTAATCATCCAATACTCAGTCAGCGTAATCATCCAATATTCAGTCAGTGTAATGATTCAATACTCAGTCAGTGTAATGATTCAATACTCAGTCAGCGTAATCATCCAATACTCAGTCAGCGTAATCATCCAATACTCAGTCAGTGTAATGATTCAATACTCAGTCAGTGTAATCATCCAATACTCAGTCAGCGTAATCATCCAATACTCAGTCAGCGTAATCATCCAATACCCAGTCAGTGTAATGATTCAATACTCAGTCAGCGTAATCATCCAATACCCAGTCAGTGTAATGATTCAATACTCAGTCAGTGTAATGATTCAATACTCAGTCAGTGTAATCATCCAATACTCAGTCAGTGTAATCATCCAATACTCAGTCAGCGTAATCATCCAATACCCAGTCAGTGTAATCATCCAATACTCAGTCAGTGTAATCATCCAATACTCAGTCAGCGTAATCATCCAATACTCAGTCAGTGTAATGATTCAATACTCAGTCAGTGTAATGATTCAATACTCAGTCAGTGTAATCATCCAATACTCAGTCAGTGTAATGATTCAATACTCAGTCAGTGTAATGATTCAATACTCAGTCAGTGTAATGATTCAATACTCAGTCAGTGTAATGATTCAATACTCAGTCAGTGTAATGATTCAATACTCAGTCAGTGTAATGATTCAATACTCAGTCAGTGTAATGATTCAATACTCAGTCAGCGTAATGATTCAATACTCAGTCAGTGTAATGATTCAATACTCAGTCAGTGTAATGATTCAATACTCAGTCAGTGTAATGATTCAATACTCAGTCAGTGTAATGATTCAATACTCAGTCAGTGTAATGATTCAATACTCAGTCAGTGTAATGATTCAATACTCAGTCAGTGTAATGATTCAATACTCAGTCAGTGTAATGATTCAATACTCAGTCAGTGTAATGATTCAATACCCAGTCAGTGTAATGATTCAATACTCAGTCAGTGTAATGATTCAATACTCAGTCAGCGTAATCATCCAATACTCAGTCAGTGTAATGATTCAATACTCAGTCAGTGTAATGATTCAATACTCAGTCAGTGTAATGATTCAATACTCAGTCAGTGTAATCATCCAATACTCAGTCAGTGTAATGATTCAATACTCAGTCAGCGTAATGATTCAATACTCAGTCAGTGTAATGATTCAATACTCAGTCAGTGTAATGATTCAATACTCAGTCAGTGTAATGATTCAATACTCAGTCAGTGTAATGATTCAATACTCAGTCAGTGTAATCATCCAATACTCAGTCAGTGTAATGATTCAATACTCAGTCAGTGTAATGATTCAATACTCAGTCAGTGTAATCATCCAATACTCAGTCAGTGTAATGATTCAATACTCAGTCAGTGTAATGATTCAATACTCAGTCAGTGTAATCATCCAATACTCAGTCAGTGTAATGATTCAATACTCAGTCAGTGTAATCATTCAATACTCAGTCAAGGTATATCGCTGTGCAGATGTTGAGTCTTCATTCATACACAGCCACCCTCAGAATCACTTCCACTACCTGAGGCTAAATCATTTGAGACATTATGGATTACTCACTCCATCATTTACAAACACACTGCCATGTTCTGGTATTATTGATCTACCCACCTGTCTTAGTACCATAAGACTGACTGTCTGGCTAACTGACTCTCTCTCTCTCTCTCTCTCGGTCTCTCTCTCTCTCTCTCTCTCTCTCTCTCTCTCTCTCTATCTCTTTCTTTCTTTCTCTCTCTCTTTTTCTCTCTCTTTTTCTCTCTCTCTCTCTCTCTTTCTTTCTTTCTTTCTTTCTTTCTTTCTTTCTTTCTTTCTTTCTTTCTTTCTTTCTTTCTTTCTTTCTTTCTTTCTTTCTTTCTTTCTTTCTTTCTCTCTCTCTCTCTCTCTCTCTCTCTCTCTCTCTCTCTCTCTCTCTCTCTCTCTCTCTCTCTCTCTCTTTTTTTCTCTCTCTCTCAATTCAATCTCCCTTCCTCCCTCCCCACCTCTCCCTCTCCCTGTCAGGGAAGCAGGAAGTCTTGGGAGGATGTACTATAATGCTTTAGCCCCAGTATACAGACAGAGCTCAGACAACAACACATCAAGCAGGAGACTAGCTCTGTCTGTCTGTAGCTCTGTCTGTCTGTCTGTCTGTCTGTCTGTCTGTCTGTCTGTCTGTCTGTCTGTCTGTCTGTCTGTCTGTCTGTCTCTCTTTCTTTCTTTCTTTCTTTCTTTCTTTCTTTCTTTCTTTCTTTCTTTCTTTCTTTCTTTCTTTCTTTCTCTCTCTCTCTCTCTCTCTCTCTCTCTCTCTCTCTCTCTCTCTCTCTCTCTCTCTCTCTGTTAGTGTGTACCTGTCAGCTAGTGTGTACCTGTCTCTCTCTCCTCAGGTAGTGTTTACCTGTCTCTCTCTCCTCAGCTAATGTTTACCTGTCTCTCTCTCCTCAGCTAATGTTTACCTGTCTCTCTCTCCTCAGCTAGTGTTTACCTGTCTCTCTCTCCTCAGCTAGTGTTTACCTGTCTCTCTCTCCTCAGCTAGTGTTTACCTGTCTCTCTCTCTCCTCAGCTAATGTTTACCTGTCTCTCTCTCCTCAGCTAATGTTTACCTGTCTCTCTCTCCTCAGCTAGTGTGTACCTGTCTCTCTCTCCTCAGGTAGTGTTTACCTGTCTCTCTCTCCTCAGCTAATGTTTACCTGTCTCTCTCTCCTCAGCTAATGTTTACCTGTCTCTCTCTCCTCAGCTAGTGTTTACCTGTCTCTCTCTCCTCAGCTAGTGTTTACCTGTCTCTCTCTCCTCAGCTAGTGTTTACCTGTCTCTCTCTCTCCTCAGCTAATGTTTACCTGTCTCTCTCTCCTCAGCTAATGTTTACCTGTCTCTCTCTCCTCAGCTAATGTTTACCTGTCTCTCTCTCCTCAGCTAGTGTTTACCTGTCTCTCTCTCCTCAGCTAGTGTTTACCTGTCCCTCTCTCATCAGCTAATGTTTACCTGTCTCTCTCTCCTCAGCTAGTGTTTACCTGTCTCTCTCTCCTCAGCTAGTGTTTACCTGTCTCTCTCTCATCAGCTAATGTTTACCTGTCTCTCTCTCCTCAGCTAATGTTTACCTGTCTCTCTCTCCTTAGGTAGTGCTGGGGCCCTGAGAGGAAGCAGTGCTGTGTTCTGATTGGAGGACCCCTTCATGGGCTGCATCCCGTGCTGACACACAGGAGGGACTGGAGGAATTCTGTTGAATGCGGTAGGACCCCCTAAATCCCTCCTCATCCCCTCCCCTATCATACAATGAACATTCTACCTGCATCTGTGTGTCGTGAAATCGACATCTGAGTCGTGGGAGTGTTGTTGCTCCGTATCTCTAAAACACACTACATGACCAAAAGTATAGAACACCCTGCACACATCTTATAACACCCTGCATGTGCCTTAGAACACCCTGCACACATCTTATAACACCCTGCATGTGCCTTAGAACAGCCTGCACACATCTTATAACACCCTGCATGTGCCTTAGAACAGCCTGCACACATCTTATAACACCCTGCATGTGCCTTAGAACACCCTGCACACATCTTATAACACCCTGCATGTGCCTTAGAACAGCCTGCACACATCTTATAACACCCTGCATGTGCCTTAGAACAGCCTGCTCCCATCTTATAACACCCTGCATGTGCCTTAGAACAGCCTGCACACATCTTATAACACCCTGCATGTGCCTTAGAACACCCTGCTCCCATCTTAGAACACCCTGCATGTGCCTTAGAACAGCCTGCACACATCTTATAACACCCTGCATGTGCCTTAGAACACCCTGCTCCCATCTTATAACACCCTGCATGTGCCTTAGAACAGCCTGCACACATCTTAGAACACCCTGCATGTGCCTTAGAACACCCTGCTCCCATCTTATAACACCCTGCATGTGCCTTAGAACAGCCTGCACACATCTTAGAACACCCTGCATGTGCCTTAGAACACCCTGCACACATCTTATAACACCCTGCATGTGCCTTAGAACAGCCTGCTCCCATCTTATAACACCCTGCATGTGCCTTAGAACAGCCTGCACACATCTTAGAACACCCTGCATGTGCCTTAGAACAGCCTGCTCCCATCTTATAACACCCTGCATGTGCCTTAGAACAGCCTGCACACATCTTAGAACACCCTGCATGTGCCTTAGAACACCCTGCACACATCTTATAACACCCTGCATGTGCCTTAGAACAGCCTGCTCCCATCTTATAACACCCTGCATGTGCCTTAGAACAGCCTGCACACATCTTAGAACACCCTGCATGTGCCTTAGAACACCCTGCACACATCTTATAACACCCTGCATGTGCCTTAGAACACCCTGCTCCCATCTTATAACACCCTGCATGTGCCTTAGAACAGCCTACACACATCTTAGAACACCCTGCATGTGCCTTAGAACACCCTGCTCCCATCTTAGAACACCCTGCATGTGCCTTAGAACACCCTGCTCCCATCTTATAACACCCTGCATGTGCCTTAGAACAGCCTGCACACATCTTAGAACACCCTGCATGTGCCTTAGAACACCCTGCACACATCTTATAACACCCTGCATGTGCCTTAGAACACCCTGCTCCCATCTTATAACACCCTGCATGTGCCTTAGAACAGCCTGCACACATCTTAGAACACCCTGCATGTGCCTTAGAACACCCTGCTCCCATCTTAGAACACCCTGCATGTGCCTTAGAACACCCTGCTCCCATCTTATAACACCCTGCATGTGCCTTAGAACAGCCTGCACACATCTTAGAACACCCTGCATGTGCCTTAGAACACCCTGCACACATCTTATAACACCCTGCATGTGCCTTAGAAGACCCTGCTCCCATCTTAGAACACCCTGCATGTGCCTTAGAACAGCCTGCACACATCTTAGAACACCCTGCATGTGCCTTAGAACACCCTGCACACATCTTATAACACCCTGCATGTGCCTTAGAAGACCCTGCTCCCATCTTAGAACACCCTGCATGTGCCTTAGAACAGCCTGCACACATCTTAGAACACCCTGCATGTGCCTTAGAACACCCTGCTCCCATCTTATAACACCCTGCATGTGCCTTAGAAGACCCTGCTCCCATCTTAGAACACCCTGCATGTGCCTTAGAACAGCCTGCACACATCTTAGAACACCCTGTATGTGCCTTAGAACAGCCTGCACACATCTTAGAACATCCTGCATGTGCCTTAGAACACCCTGCTCCCATCTTAGAACACCCTGCATGTGCCTTAGAAGACCCTGCACACATCTTAGAACATCCTGCATGTGCCTTAGAAGACCCTGCACACATCTTATAACACCCTGCATGTGCCTTAGAACACCCTGCTCCCATCTTAGAACACCCTGCATGTGCCTTAGAAGACCCTGCTCCCATCTTAGAACACCCTGCATGTGCCTTAGAAGACCCTGCTCCCATCTTAGAACAGCCTGCATGTGCCTTAGAACAGCCTGCACACATCTTAGAACACCCTGCATGTGCCTTAGAACAGCCTGCACACATCTTAGAACACCCTGCATGTGCCTTAGAACACCCTGCACACATCTTAGAACATCCTGCATGTGCCTTAGAACACCCTGCACACATCTTAGAACATCCTGCATGTGCCTTAGAACACCTTGCACCCGTGATAGAACACCCTGCCCCCGTGATAAAACACCTTGCACCCGTGATAGAACACCCTGCACCCGTGATAGAACACCCTGCGCCCGTGATAGAACACCTTGCCCCCGTGATAGAACACTCTGCACCCGTGATAGAACACCTTGCCCCCGTGATAAAACACCTTGCACCCGTGATAGAACACCCTGCACCCGTGATAGAACACCCTGCACCCATGATAGAACACCTTGCACCCGTGATAGAACACCTTGCCCCCGTGATAAAACACCTTGCACCCGTGATAGAACACCTTGCACCCGTGATAGAACACCCTGCACCCGTGATAGAACACCTTGCACCCATGATAGAACACCTTGCACCCGTGATAAAACACCCTGCACCCGTGATAGAACACCCTGCACCCGTGATAAAACACCCTGCACCCGTGATAGAACACCCTGCACCCGTGATAAAACACCTTGCACCCGTGATAGAACACCCTGCACCCGTGATAGAACACCTTGCCCCCGTGATAAAACACCCTGCACCCGTGATAGAACACCCTGCACCCGTGATAGAACACCTTGCCCCGTGATAAAACACCCTGCACCCGTGATAGAACACCTTGCCCCCGTGATAGAACACCCTGCACCCGTGATAGAACACCTTGCCCCCGTGATAGAACACCTTGCACCCGTGATAGAACACCCTGCACCCGTGATAGAACACCCTGCACCCGTGATAGAACACCCTGCACCCGTGATAAAACACCCTGCACCCGTGATAGAACACCCTGCACCCGTGATAAAACACCCTGCACCCGTGATAGAACACCTTGCACCCGTGATAGAACACCTTGCACCCGTGATAAAACACCTTGCACCCGTGATAGAACACCCTGCACCCGTGATAGAACACCTTGCACCCGTGATAGAACACCTTGCACCCGTGATAGAACACCTTGCACCCGTGATAAAACACCTTGCACCCGTGATAGAACACCTTGCACCCGTGATAGAACACCTTGCACCCGTGATAAAACACCTTGCACCCGTGATAGAACACCCTGCACCCGTGATAGAACACCTTGCACCCGTGATAGAACACCTTGCACCCGTGATAGAACACCTTGCACCCGTGATAGAACACCTTGCACCCGTGATAGAACACCTTGCACCCGTGATAGAACACCTTGCACCCGTGATAAAACACCTTGCACCCGTGATAGAACACCTTGCACCCGTGATAGAACACCCTGCACCCGTGATAGAACACCTTGCACCCGTGATAGAACACCTTGCACCCGTGATAGAACACCTTGCACCCGTGATAGAACACCTTGCACCCGTGATAGAACACCTTGCACCCGTGATAGAACACCTTGCACCCGTGATAGAACACCTTGCACCCGTGATAGAACACCTTGCACCCGTGATAGAACACCTTGCACCCGTGATAGAACACCCTGCACCCGTGATAGAACACCTTGCACCCGTGATAGAACACCTTGCACCCGTGATAGAACACCTTGCACCCGTGATAGAACACCTTGCACCCGTGATAGAACACCTTGCACCCGTGATAGAACACCCTGCACCCGTGATAGAACACCCTGCACCCGTGATAGAACACCTTGCACCCGTGATAGAACACCCTGCACCCGTGATAGAACACCTTGCACCCGTGATAGAACACCCTGCACCCGTGATAGAACACCTTGCACCCGTGATAGAACACCCTGCACCCGTGATAGAACACCCTGCACCCGTGATAGAACACCCTGCCCCCGTGATAAAACACCCTGCACCCGTGATAGAACACCTTGCACCCGTGATAGAACACCCTGCCCCCGTGATAGAACACCCTGCACCCGTGATAGAACACCCTGCACCCGTGATAGAACACCCTGCACCCGTGATAGAACACCCTGCACCCGTGATAGAACACCTTGCACCCGTGATAAAACACCCTGCACCCGTGATAGAACACCTTGCACCCGTGATAGAACACCTTGCACCCGTGATAGAACACCTTGCCCCCGTGATAGAACACCCTGCACCCGTGATAGAACACCCTGCACCCGTGATAAAACACCTTGCACCCGTGATAGAACACCTTGCCCCCGTGATAGAACACCCTGCACCCGTGATAGAACACCCTGCACCCGTGATAGAACACCCTGCACCCGTGATAGAACACCCTGCACCCGTGATAGAACACCTTGCCCCCGTGATAGAACACCTTGCACCCGTGATAAAACACCCTGCACCCGTGATAAAACACCCTGCACCCGTGATAGAACACCTTGCACCCGTGATAGAACACCTTGCACCCGTGATAGAACACCCTGCCCCCGTGATAAAACACCTTGCACCCGTGATAGAACACCCTGCCCCCGTGATAGAACACCTTGCACCCGTGATAGAACACCTTGCACCCGTGATAGAACACCTTGCACCCGTGATAGAACACCCTGCACCCGTGATAGAACACCCTGCCCCCGTGATAAAACACCCTGCACCCGTGATAGAACACCCTGCACCCGTGATAGAACACCTTGCACCCGTGATAGAACACCTTGCACCCGTGATAGAACACCCTGCACCCGTGATAGAACACCTTGCACCCGTGATAAAACACCTTGCACCCGTGATAGAACACCTTGCACCCGTGATAGAACACCTTGCACCCGTGATAGAACACCTTGCACCCATGATAGAACACCCTGCAAAAAACAGCAGATTATGTACTACCGATGCAGGATGCTAATTTTCTCAAATCAAAAACAATAGTAAATGATCCAGTGGCGCTACTCCGCCTATCGCGGTTCTCAGCTTTAATGTATGGCTACGTTCCATGTATGATTAATGTAAAGCTAATGTGTGTTAGTCTGTCAGTTAGAACCTAATGGTAACAGATAGCAGCCCACTGACTCTGAAGCTAGCTGAGTGTCTTTCTTTATCAATGGGATACAACTCTCTCTATGCTAGCCTGGTTAAACTGGATTTCAGTCAGTGTCGGTGAGAACCTAATGGTTCCTGAGTGTCTTTTAAATCAGAATCAGCTCTCAATATTATCCGGCTTAAACTAGACCTACGTAGTCCATCATGGCTTGATTCACAGGGTTGGTAATTCATCTGAAAGTCATTCTCCCTGCCCAGATGCCTGAAGCACTCTGATGAAATTGTAATCCTGAAATATGTCTTTTTTTTTTTTACTTCTTTTTTTTTAGATCTGCTCGTTCGTTACCTTATATAAGTGTTCCCCAAACAGTCGATCGCGAAACATTCCTATAAAAAACAACAACGATAAAGCCTTGCACTCCTAATTTTTCTGTCTCGGCTGTTGGCAGTAGTAGCACTTGTTTCAGCTGCCCTGCACGCCGGATAGGCTAAGTGTTCCCATGTTTAACCTTGCATGTGTCTGAAAGCACAAACTCCGCCTACCTATGGGCCTACCGCTAGCCAATCAGATTGTTCAGATCACCGTGTCTGCTCTCTGAAGCTTCCTCGAGCACACAGCAAAGTAAGTTGATACTACTGTGATTTCAAAACATCTAAAACCACGACTAAAGAGAGAGACTGTCAACGAATTCAGCAAAGAGCTGCAGTTTTTATGTGTGAATTCATGTTGTGTGAGTTCATGTTGAAGTTTTTATGTGTGAGTTCATGTTGAAGTTTTTATGTGTGAGTTCATGTTGAAGTTTTTATGTGTGAGTTCATGTTGAAGTTTTTATTCATCACTGTCAACACTTTTATAAGCCATGAAATGTGCTTCTACCAGCACTACATCTTCTTTCAACGAGTAGCAAAGTGTATGGATAAGCTTGCGTTATTATTATTACAGGGTTGTGTCTTTTTTAATAATATTTTTCATAACTTTCTCTGGTCATAGGAGTAACAACATGAATTTGTGCATATGAGGCGTTGATTCGTCAGTCTAACGCCTCGATCAGACCAAAAGCGGCATTGTGTTGTGGTTCACCAGGATGTACATTCATTTCCAATGGAACGCTGCGTTTGCCTTGCAGCATTGTGTTGTGGTTCACCAGGATGTACATTCATTTCCAATGGAACGCTGCGTTTGCCTTGCAGCATTGCGTTGCAGGGGCAGTTGCAGTGCGTTCTGGGTGATGCGTACCTGGATAAATCCAACGTATGGATCAAATTGTACTCGTAGACGTGACAGAAAGCAAAAGGTGAAAGTTGAACTGTTGTTGCTCACATATCCAGTAACATTTTTGGAATTACATCATTTATTACGCAGCTTTGATGCGATGACTCTGTCAGTCTGATCAAGGCGTTAGCTGAGGGATGGTCAGAGCTCTCCCTCCGCTGGGTCGTCACTAGTTACCACAGCCACAAAATCATTAACCTTAAACCTATGCCTAACCTTAACCACACAGTTCACATTATGCCTAACCCTAACCTTGAATTCATTTTTGTCTTCATGAATTTTTACGATATATCCAATGTTGTACTTTGTGGCTGTGCTATCTAGTGGAAACACAGACTGAGCATCAGATTACATGCCAATAAAATAAAGTGAAGAAATTATTTCAATCTATGCTCAATCAGCTGTTCCACAAATGATGATCTATTACCAGAGTGATCTTATACCTCAAGTATTTTTATAGCATTTTTGAAAGTGTCTGAGAAGTTAAACAGAACAACTAAAGGCTTCCTTGGAACTATGGCAATGCAGCCTTAGGCAAAAACACAACCAGAAACAGTGGGCTCAGGGCTAGATGTCCAGTCCTATGGTCCTGCTCTGTGAGAACAGGGACTAGTTACCTGGTGCTAACATAGACTCCAGGTGTCTAATAGCATAGACCCCTGGTGTCCACTAGCATAGACTCCTGGTGTCCACTAGCATAGACTCCTGGTGTCCACTAGCATAGACCCCTGGTGACCACTAGCATAGGCCCCTGGTGACCACTAGCATAGACCCCTGGTGACCACTAGAATAGACCCCTGGTGACCACTAGCATAGACCCCTGGTGACCACTAGAATAGACCCCTGGTGTCCACTAGCATAGACCCCTGGTGACCACTAGCATAGACTCCTGGTGTCCACTAGCATAGGCCCCTGGTGACCACTAGCATAGACCCCTGGTGTCTAATAGCATAGACCCCTGGTGTCCACTAGCATAGACCCCTGGTGTATAATAGCATAGACCCCTTGTGTCCACTAGCGTAGACCCCTGGTGTCCACTAGCATAGACCCCTGGTGTCTAATAGCATAGAGCCCTGGTGTCTAATAGCATAGACCCCTGGTGTCCACTAGCATAGACCCCTGGTGTCTAATAGCATAGACCCCTGGTGTCTAATAGCATAGACCCCTGGTGTCCACTAGCATAGACCCCTGGTGACCACTAGCATAGACCCCTGGTGTCTAATAGCATAGACACCTGGTGTACAATAGCATAGACCCCTGGTGTCCACTAGCATAGACCCCTGGTGTCCACTAGCATAGACCCCTGGTGTCTAATAGCATAGACACCTGGTGTATAATAGCATAGACCCCTGGTGTCCACTAGCATAGACCCCTGGTGACCACTACCATAGACCCCTGGTGTCTAATAGCATAGACTCGTGATGTCCACTAGCATAGACTTCTAGTGTCCACTAGCATAGACCCCTGGTGTCCACTAGCATAGACTTCTAGTGTCCACTAGCATAGACCCCTGGTGTCTAATAGCATAGACCCCTGGTGTCCACTAGCATAGACTTCTGGTGTCTAATAGCATAGACCCCTGGTGACCACTAGCATAGACTTCTGGTGTCTAATAGCATAGGCCCCTGGTGTCCACTAGCATAGACCCCTGGTGTCTAATAGCATAGGCCCCTGGTGTCCCCTTTAAAAACTCATGTCTCTCTGCCGGGTCTGTCCCTCCCTCAGCAACTCTGCAACTCAACACTTGCAGGGTAGTGTGTGTGTGTGTGTGTGTGTGTGTGTGTGTGTGTGTGTGTGTGTGTGTGTGTGTGTGTGTGTGTGTGTGTGTGTGTGTGTGTGTGTGTGTGTGTGTGTGCGTGTGTGCGTGAGCTTATAGAGGACGACATAATGGAATGCCACGGCTCTGTCTGCCAAGAGCACTTTTCCCATGTGCCCAGGAGCCAAGACTTCCCCCATCCAGCCAATAATAGCACTGGTGTCCTCTCTCTCACACACACACACACACACACACACACACACACACACACACACACACACACACACACACACACACACACACACACACACACACACACACACACACACACACACACACACACACAGCGCCAGATAAAGAGTGCTGTAATGGCTGCCTCCAAAGAGAGACTTCAAGTGCGACATCTCGCCCTGGGGTCCTTAGCAACAGTGTGTTTTTCTGTGTCGTACAGACACACAAACACACGCGCTCATACATACACACTCCAGTCTGATCCCTCTCCACCTACACACTGCCGCCCAACGCACACACATTCATCCTCACTCACACACACACAGAGGCAATGAATCAATTCCCTAATCAATTGCCAGAGGAGGGGGAGGTTGTCTGCTTGGCTTTTATCAGGTAATAGATCTCTCTGTAGTTGTACCTGATCTGGGCCACAGAGCCAGCCAACCAGTTTCCTCGTCACTCCTTCCTTCTCCTCCCTCCCTCCATCCCGCCCTCCCTCCCTCTGCAGTGATTTTGTGAATGCCTGAACAAGGTTACCATACTGCATTACTGCTACCAGACATAGGTTTAAATAGTATTCATTTTCTTTCAAAATGTTTAAGATACACTTGATTGAGCTTGGTGCATTTTATTTTATTCGTCTTGGTGCTATTTTTTTATTTGTATATATTTTTTACTGCATTGTTGGGAAGGGCTCGTAAAGCCATCATTTCACGGTATAGTCTACACCAGTTGTATTTGGCGCATTTCACAAATACAATTTGATTTGATTTGGAAACTAACTGAAATGGTTACTATGGTGAGGGGACTTGACAATACTTACGTCACCTTGATTTGATTTGGAAGCTAACTGAAATGGTTACTATGGTGAGGGGACTCGACAATACTTACGTCACCTTATATATAATAATAATATATGCCATTTAGCGGACGCTTTTATCCAAAGCGACTTACAGTCATGTGTGCATACATTCTATGTATGGGTGGTCCCGGGAATCGAACCCACTACCCTGGCGTTACAAGCGCCATGCTCTACCAACTGAGCTACAGAAGGACCACCTTGATTTGATTTGGAAGCTAACTGAAATGGTTACTATGGTGAGGGGACTCGACAATACTTACGTCACCTTGATTTGATTTGGAAGCTAACTGAAATGGTTACTATGGTGAGGGGACTTCGATGACACCTACCTTTACCACGTCACCTGGCTCAAAGGGACCTCCGTAACCAACGGAAACAGTGACGCTGCAGCTGCAGCGAGTTCATAGAGTTCATTCCTATCCACATCTAATCTGCCAGTATTCTACCGGTCATCATCATAGCACTAAACCGTTAAATTAGCCGTAAATTACAGCTGCAGGCGAGTTCTGTTATATGAATGCATTGTTCCTGCTGTTCAGTTGTCTAAATGTGGGATTTCCCTCTCTGAGGACCTTCCTAGACTCTCTACCCCATGGGTTGTGCTAGCCCTGTTTTTAAAGGTGTTTGTATTGGTTAGTGATCGCTTGTGTGTGTGTGTGTGTGTGTGTGTGTGTGTGTGTGTGTGTGTGTGTGTGTGTGTGTGTGTGTGTGTGTGTGTGTGTGTGTGTGTGTGTGTGTGTGTGTGTGTGTGTGTGTGTGTGTGTGTGTGTGTGTATGTGTGTGTGTGTATGTGTATGTGTATGTGTGTGTGTGTGCGTGCGTGTGTGTGTGTGTGTGTGTGTGTGTGTGTGTGTGTATGTGTTTGTTTTGTTTGTGTGTTCATGTGTGTATCTGTGTGTAGGCTGCTCTCTCCCTCTCCGTGTGCCAGGTCCTCTGGTTCCCATGCTATCAGATGTCAGTCTGTTTATGGAGCTGCCGGTAGGGGGCCAGAGGGCAGTGTGTGTGTGTGTGTGTGTGTGTGTGTGTGTGTGTGTGTGTGTGTGTGTGTGTGTGTGTGTGTGTGTGTGTGTGTGTGTGTGTGTGTGTGTGTGTGTGTGCGTGCATGCATAACTCACACTCCCTGTTTATTAGCTTAGGCCTGTCTAAATGTTTGATTTGTCACAAATAAATGATAACTGCCCCTTAAAATGGCCGCCGGGCCTCGAGGGAAGCCACAGTTTGTGTGCCAAATGGCACCCTATGTAGTGCACTACTTTAGAGCCCTATGGGCCTTATGGGAAAGATGTTTGTGTCTAGAAGGAGTGCAGGATTGGGACCATGTGAAGGAGTTGTCAACCGCGTGCAGTATGGGGGGTGATTAGGACTTATAAAATACTAACATTACACAGCGCCCTGCTGTGTAATAACGGACCAGTTCAATAATTCCCTTCACTATGGAAACATTGAATAAACCCACTTTTCTGTCCATTATAACAGCAGAATAACATGCTGCAATCATCTATTCTACCGTACACAGAAACTGTGTACATTATGATTGGAGACAGTGTGCGTGTGTGTGTGTATGTGTGGAGGAGTGGTTGTCCAACATCTGCCATTGTCTGTCCCAGTGGTGTCCTCGAAACCGGGGCAACCGTGGCCCTGTCTGTTCTGCCTCAGGAGCGTAGGGACAGTACACCTTCTCCCAGCATGTAACCTCTTACCTACGTAGAACTTGTCCTCTTTTCAAACACACAAAGCCTTCCTCAGGGTGAGGGCCATCACACTGAGTGTGTGTGTGTGTGTGTGTGTGTGTGTGTGTGTGTGTGTGTGTGTGTGTGTGTGTGTGTGTGTGTGTGTGTGTGTGTGTGTGTGTGTGTGTGTGTGTGTGTGTGTGTGTGTGTGTGTGCCCCAGTTTTGAGACACACGTTTTGCTTGTTTCCCATGTTTCATCAAATAGACACATACAGAGCATTGGGAAAGTATTCAGACCCCTTTCTTTTTTCCACATTTTGTTACGTTACAGCTTTATTCTAAAATGGATTAAATAAAAACATCATCAAAATACCTCATTTACATAAGTATACAGACCCTTTGCTATGAGACTCGAAATTGATCTCGGGTGCATCCTGTTTCCATTGATCATCCTTAAGATGTTTCTACAACTTGATTGGAGTCCACCTGTGGTAAATTCAATTGATTGGACATGATTTGGAAAGGCACACACCTGTCTATATAAGGTCCCACAGTTGACAGTGCGCGTCAGAGCAAAGACCAAGCCATGAGGTTCGAAGGAAGGGTCCGTAGAACTCTGAGACAGGATTGTGTTGACGCAGAGATCTGGGGAAGGGTACCCAAACATTTATACAGCAATGGAGGTCCCCAAGAACACAGTGGCCTCCATCATTCTTCAATGGAAGAAGTTTGGAACCACCAAGACTCTTCCTAGAGCTGGCCGCCCGGCCAAACGGTGGAGAAGGGCCTTGGTCAGGGAGGTGACCCAGGACCCAATGGTCACTCTAACAGAGTTCCTCTGTGGAGATTAGAGAACCTCCAAGAAGGACAACCATCTCTGCAGCACTCCACCAATCAGGCCTGTATGGTAGAGTGACCAGACGGAAGACTCTCCTCAGTAAAAGGCACATGACAGCTCGCTTGGAGTTTGCCAAAAGCCACCTAAAGGACACTTAGACCATGATAAACAAGATTATCTTGGTCTGATGAAACCAAGATGGAACACTTTGGCCTGAATGCCAAGCGTCATGTCTGAAGGAAACCTGGCACCATCTCTACGGTGAAGCATGGTGGTGGCAGCATCATGCTTTGGGGATGTTTTTCAGCGGCAGGAACCGGGAGACTAGTCAGAATCAAGGGACCGGCGCAAAGTACAGAGAGATCCTTAATGAAAACCTGCTGCAGAGAGCTCAGGATCTCAGACTGGGGCGAAGGTTCACCTTCCAACAGGACAACGACCCTAAGCACACAGCCAGTACAACGCATGAGTGGCTTTGGGACAAGTCTCTGAATATCCTTGAGTGGCCCAGCCTTGAGTAGCCCAGGCTTGAACCCGATCGAACATCTCTGGAGAGACCTGAAAATAGCTGTGCAGCGATGCTCCCCATCCAACCTGACAGAGTTTGAGGGGATCTGCAGAGAAGAATGGGAGAAACTCCCCAAAAACAGTTGTGCCAAGCTTGTAGCGTCATACCCAAGAAGACTCGAGGCTGTTATCGCTGCCAAAGGTGCTTCAACAAAGTACTGAGTAAAGGGTCTGAATACTTATGTAAATGTGATATTTACATTTTTATTTACATTTCTAAAAACCAGTTTTTGCTTTGTCATTAAGGGATATTGTGTGTAGGTTGATGAGGGGACAAAACAATTTGATCCATTTTAGAATAAGGCTGCAACGTAACAACGTGGAACAGGTGAAGGACTCTTTCTGAATGCTTATGGAAGTTTAGGGACCGAGACAATCTGTGACGTGGAGAATGCGGACGGACTCACGAAATCCAGACATCAAAACGGAATTCGACAATATTAAAACATGTATTGCACCTAGTAAGGAATAAACTAAATGTATTTCAAATGTATTCATTTGCACAAGCGTATCATAAGTCATGAACAGAATGCATCAGTGATTTGTATTTCCTGTCTGGAGAGGAAAACGGAATGAGATTTCCCTTCTCTCTGTGTGTGTGTGTGTGTGTGTGTGTGTGTGTGTGTGTGTGTGTGTGTGTGTGTGTGTGTGTGTGTGTGTGTGTGTGTGTGTGTGTGTGTGTGTGTGTGTGTGTGTGTGTGTGTGTGTGTGTGCGGTGCGCACGTCTACCAGCTTGTGTAGTGATTAGCGATGATGCTAATGAAAACTATCCCAAAATAGCCTATGCTAACCTGGCCGAATGATATCATGATTATTTGCATCATATGTGCACTACAAAAACACAGCTAAACAATAGCCTCTTGCTAGGTTGTCATTTTCCCAGACCTCAAAAATTGTTGTGGATTTAGAACAATTTAGTTGTTTTTCTATTTTAAAAAAAGGTTGGTTTTGAGAGCAAACGCCTGAGAAAACAAGGGAAATTACAAAACCTGGAAAAACTAAACAGAGAAAAAACGAATTTGGGGAAGAAACTAAACGGAATTAAGCAAAAACATCTAACATGTTTTGTAGAGGCCTATGCAAGGTTGTTGTTTGATCAGTTTAGGTGACCGCTTTCATGTCATTTTAAATAGTCATTTGAATTTCTTTTTCACCTAGAACTACATCGAAGTACGGAATATGGGAACGTGTTTTTGGTTTCTCATTAGTACTGGGATCGAAGCCAGACATTTCCTGACCATTAAATCTGAACGCTTTTTGAAGGTTCTGAGAACGGAAGTGAACATTTTTGCCAACTCTGGGAATGTTTTACTCTGGTTCCTTGGAAGTTTTCCCTGGAGGGTTTATTAAAACTGAGAATGGAAATTATAGGTGATTTTAAAAATTTTTACTAACTTCCTTAAAACGTTCCCTGAATGTTGCAATAAGACTTTTAATAACTATGATAGCTCAGTTTAGGCAGTAGTGTAATGTACTTAAGTAAAAAATACTTTCAAAGTACTACTTAAGTAATTTTTGGGGGGTGTCTGTACTTTACTATTTCTATTTTCGACAACTTTTACTTTTACTTATAATGTACTTTTTACTCTTTACATTTTCCCTGACAACCAAAAGTACTCGTTACATTTTGAATGCTTAGCAGGACAGGAAAAATACTGACTCACTAAACACAAATACATAATTTGTAAATCATTTCTGAGTGTTGGAGTTTTGCCCCTGGCTTCCCATACATAAAACCACGAAAATTGTCCCGTCTGCTTTGCTTATTATAAGGATTTTTAAACGATTTATACTTTTACTTTTGATACTTAAGTATATTTAGCAATTACATTTACATGTTATACTTAAGTACATTTAAAACCAAATACTTTAAAACTTTTATTCAAGTAGTATTTTACTGTCTGACTTTCACTTTTACTTGACTAACATTCTATTAAGGTATCTATACTTTTACTTGACTAACATTCTATTAAGGTATCTATAATTTTACTAAAGTATGTCCATTGGGGACTTTTTGGACCACTGATTTTTGGTTGTTTTTTGAACTCCCAACACAGTTGGACACATGGAAATGATTCTTAGGCATTAATCATGTAAACACATGTATTTGGTGTTGTTACTCTATCCATAGATGATCTTTAGTATTAGTCCACTGCGCCACCAGGATGGAGCTAGCATGCCAAGTTTCTTCACATGTACAAAGCTGTTCGTTTGAGTTTATTCAAACAAATTCCATTTCAAAGGAAACAAGCACTCATTGAGATCAGGTTTGGCTAAGTACACCTTAACACACTTAACTAGATAGAGGATAGAGACCGGTTTGTTGATGCTGAGAATGGAATGTACAGTATTTATTTTTAAATAACATTCTTAGAATGTTCTCGGAATGTTACTAGAGTTTTTTTGTGATTTTTATGGAACAATTTGAGAACATGACTTTAAATAGAACCACGAGGAAACGTGTAGGAAACATTATGCTGAGGTACTGAAATTCCCAGAGAAGAACAATGTTTCTTAACGTTCTTGGAACAATTTGAGAACATGACTTTAAATAGAACCACTAGGAAACCTGTAGGAGACGTTCACACAGAAGAACGTTTCCTCTTAACATTCTCAGAACTATTTGAGAACATTCCCAACGTCAAACCAGTCGGAGAACATTCCTAGAACATTACCAAAATTGAAATGAAATGCAACCATGTTTGAACTTTCAGACAAAAACTTTCTGTTAGAGTAATGAAATACCAAGAAAATGACATCATTTTTTGTCAAGGTCCTTTAATGTGGTTTGAATGTTCCTAAGCCAAGCAGCTCTCCTGCACCATTCCCAGAAACTAATGGGAAGGTTGTTTTATAAAATAACCATAGGACAACCACACTCTCACCAAGCTCTAAGAAACAAATGGTTCTCAGAATGTTATGTGCTAGCTGGGAAAGGATAGGACAACCACACTCTCACCAAGCTCTAAGAAACTAATGGTTCTCAGAACGTTATGTGCTAGCTGGGAAAGGATAGGACAACCACACTCTCACCAAGCTCTAAGAAACTAATGGTTCTCAGAACGTTATGTGCTAGCTGGGAAAGGATAGGACAACCACACTCTCACCAAGCTCTAAGAAACTAATGGTTCTCAGAACGTTATGTGCTCGCTGGGAAAGGAAAGCTCAAATAAATAACCATACTATGTGATGATACAGATGTGTGGCTGATCAGGTATCGAAACTAGACCATCAGCACACAAAACAAAATGTCACCTAGCTACCTTAAAGGGGCAGTCTGTAGTTGCTTCATCCATTTTTGGACTTGTGGAAATGTACCCATTGATTCTATAAGAATATAACTTCTAAATGCTTAGTTCAACTGTCATACCCCATCAGATCCCAAAATATGTGCTTGTTTTACTCCAAAGTTTGTAAACACAGTAAATGTAAATAATCGTGTTATAGCCTCAAAACGTGGTTAACACTAGCATTTTGAGATCATGGATGTTCAGTCCTTGTATCCATAGCTCTGTCTATTAATCTGAGAGGGGTAACATTTCTCCAGCCTCATCCTTCAGCTTTTTACCAAAACACAGGTGGGAGGTACACTTTGTTATTGTTTAAACTGCTGATTGCCACTTTAAGATGAATGCACTAAGTGTAAGTCACTCTGGATAAGTTCAATTGATAAAATGTCAATGTTAAACCATGGTAGCCCACTGAACCATGGTAGCCCACTAAACCATGGTAGCCCACTAAACCATGGTAGCCCACTGAACCATGGTAGCCCACTAAACCATGGTAGCCCACTAAACCATGGTAGCCCACTGAACCATGGTAGCCCACTGAACCATGGTAGCCCACTAAACCATGGTAGCCCACTGAACCATGGTAGCCCACTGAACCATGGTAGCCCACTGAACCATGGTAGCCCACTGAACCATGGTAGCCCACTGAGCTAAATCCTAACCCGGGTCTTTAGGTCTCCGACAAAGTACTTGTCAAGCGAGCCTAGTTCACTAATACAGAGTTGCCAAAAAACATAATTTTATGAGCTATGTTGACTACCCGCTTCTGAGCTAAGAATAGGTCATGAGTGCGTTTGAAATGGTAACCTGTTTCCTAATGCACACTTTGGGGCCTTGTTCAAAAAAGAGCACTGTAGGGATTAGGATGTCGTTTGGGATGCATCCTATGATTCCCGCACCATGTCAAAGCACACAGCCAATAGTAATAACAGGCTAGTTGCTGTACATGGTAACATGGTGTGTTGTTTACATGAGAACTTACTACAGTCATATAGAGTGGTCTTTAAGGGCCTGTTGACCTTTACATGACGGGCAGAGCTAGGCCTGTTAAATCACTTAGCCTAACACACACACACACACACACACACACACACACACACACACACACACACACACACACACACACACACACACACACACACACACACACACACACACACACACCCACTTAGCCTTGTTGTGCTGCGTCTGTAAGCAAAAGGCCTGGTAGGTTGAATAGGCCTGTGCCTGGCAGGTTGAATGGGCCTGTGCCTGGCAGGTTGAATGGGACTGTGCCTGGCAGGTTGAATGGGACTGTGCCTGACAGGTTGAATGGGACTGTGCCTGGCAGGTTGAATGGGACTCTGCCTGGCAGGTAGAATGGGACTGTGCCTGGCAGGTTGAATGGGACTGTGCCTGGCAGGTTGAATGAGACTGTGCCTGGCAGGTTGAATGGGACTGTGCCTGGCAGGTTGAATGGGACTGTGCCTGGCAGGTTGAATGGGACTGTGCCTGGCAGGTTGAATGGGACTGTGCCTGGCAGGTTGAATGGGACTGTGCCTGGCAGGTTGAATGGGACTGTGCCTGGCAGGTTGAATGGGACTGTGCCTGGCAGGTTGAATGGGACTGTGGAATGCAGAAAGCTACCGTAACAACGTCAACAATATCCTCTCTCTCCCTCTTCCTCTCCCTCTGTCTCTCTCTAGCTCTCTCCCTCTTCCTCTCCCTCTTCCCCTTCATCTCTCTCCCTCTCTCTCTCCCTCTTTCTCTCCGTCTCTCCCACACTCTCTCTCCCTCTTCCTCTCCCTCTGTCTCTCTCTAGCTCTCTCCCTCTTCCTCTCCCTCTTTCTCTCCGTCTCTCCCACACTCTCTCTCCCTCTTCCCCTTCATCTCTCTCCCTCTCTCTCCCTCTTCCCCTTCATCTCTCTCCCTCTCTCCCTCACTCTCTCTCCCTCTTCCCCTTCATCTCTCTCCCTCTCTCTCCCACACTCTCTCTCCCTTTCCCCTTCATCTCTCTCCCTCTCTCTCTCTCCCTCACTCTCTCTCCCTCTTCCCCTTCATCTCTCTCCCTCTCTCTCCCACACTCTCTCTCCCTCTTCCCCTTCATCTCTCCCTCACTCTCTCTCCCTCTTCCCCTTCATCTCTCTCCCTCTCTCTCTCTCCCTCTCCCTCTCCATCTCTCTCTCCCTCTTCCCCTTCATCTCTCTCCCTCTCTCCCTCACTCTCTCTCCCTCTTCCCCTTCATCTCTCTCCCTCTCTCCCACACTCTCTCTCCCTCTACCCCTTCATCTCTCTCCCTCACTCTCTCTCCCTCTTCCCTTCATCTCTCCCTCACTCTCTCTCCCTCTTCCCCTTCATCTCTCTCCCTCTCTCTCTCTCCCTCTCCCTCTCCATCTCTCTCTCCCTCTTCCCCTTCATCTCTCTCCCTCTCTCTCTCTCCCTCTTCCCCTTCATCTCTTTCCCTCTCTCTCCCTCACTCTCTCTCCCTCTTCCCCTTCATCTCTCTCCCTCTCTCTCTCTCCCTCTTCCTCTACATCTCTCTCTCCCTCTCTCTCTCTCTCCTAACTGGTTTATATTTTCATAGTTATGATATTGATGGATTGTTTGTGTAGGAATTTACCCGTGAATGAGTCCGTGAACGTATGTGTGTGTTTGTGTACTCAAGTCTATGGGATTGTAGAGGGGCTTAGCAGTGCTTTGGCTGACTATCCCTCTCCCTCTCTATTCAGTCCCTCACACACACACACACACACACACACACACACACACACACACACACACACACACACACACACACACACACACACACACACACACACACACACACACACACACACACACACACACACACACACACACACACACACAACACTGTCTCTCTCTCTGTATGTAAGTAGTAAGGGTTGTAGTGGATTAGGCTGTGTGTGAATGGGAGCAGGAGGACAATAGGGCAATTCCATGTGAATGGGAGCAGGACGATAGGGTGATTCCATGTAAATGGGAGCAGGATGATAGGACAATTCCATGTGAATGGGAGCAGGACGATAGGGTGATTCCATGTAAATGGGAGCAGGATGATAGGACAATTCCATGTAAATGGGAGCAGGAGTACGATAGGGCAATTCCATGTGAATGGGAGCAGGAGGACGATAGGACAATTCCATGTGAATGGGAGCAGGACGATAGGGCGATTCCATGTGAATGGGAGCAGTATGATAGGGCGATTCCACGTGAATGGGAGCAGGATGATGGGGCGATTCCATGTAAATGGGAGCAGTACGATAGGGCGATTCCATGTGAATGGGAGCAGGAGGACTATAGGGCGATTCCTTTTAAATGGGAGCAGTACGATAGGGTGATTCCACGTGAATGGGAGCAGGACGATAGGGCGATTCCATGTAAATGGGAGCAGTATGATAGGGCGATGCCATGTGAATGGGAGCAGGAGGCCTATAGGGCGATTCCACGTGAATGGGAGCAGGATGATGGGGCGATTCCATGTGAATGGGAGCAGGATGATGGGGCGATTCCATGTGAATGGGAGCAGTACGATAGGGCAATTCCATGTAAATGGGAGCAGTACGATAGGGCGATGCCATGTGAATGGGAGCAGGAGGACTATAGGGCGATTCCACGTGAATGGGTGCAGTACGATAGGGCGATTCCATATGAGGATGGACGTAAAATATTTTTAGTATCTCAGTTTGTTCTGGCAATTCTCACATAGAAATTTCATCAGGAGGACGGATCTTTGACATTTTTTTACATTTGTATTGCAAATCATTTTTGAGAAAATCATGATGGAAGTGAACATTTTAGGCCCTTTTTAGACCTGTACATGCCTCCTGTAAGACCGAATAACCCGGGATCCGTACATGATACAGACATCACCTAGGTGTCATTGTACTCTTATACGTGCCTCCTGTAAGAGGGGGAGAAGGGGAGAGGGGGATAGGTGAGAATGAGAGGTGCAGACAGAGAGAGAATGAGAGGAGCAGACAGAGAGAGAATGAGAGGAGCAGACAGAGAGAGAATGAGAGGAGCAGATAGAGAGAGAATGAGAGGAGCAGACAGAGAGAGAATGAGAGGAGCAGACAGAGAGAGAATGAGAGGAGCAGACAGAGAGAGAATGAGAGGAGCAGACAGAGAGAGAACGAGAGGAGCAGACAGAGAGAGAATGAGAGGAGCAGACAGAGAGAGAACGAGAGGAGCAGACAGAGAGAGAATGAGAGGAGCAGACAGAGAGAGAATGAGAGGAGCAGACAGAGAGAGAATGAGAGGAGCAGACAGAGAGAGAATGAGAGGAGCAGACAGAGAGAGAATGAGAGGAGCAGACAGAGAGAGAATGAGAGGAGCAGACAGAGAGAGAATGAGAGGAGCAGACAGAGAGAGAATGAGAGGAGCAGACAGAGAGAGAATGAGAGGATCAGACAGAGAGAGAATGAGATGAGCAGACAGAGAGAGAATGAGAGGATCAGACAGAGAGAGAATGAGAGGAGCAGACAGAGAGAGAATGAGAGGATCAGAGAGAGAATGAGAGGAGCAGATAGAGAGAAAACGAGAGGATCAGACAGAGAGAGAATGAGAAGGGCAGACAGAGAGAGAATGAGAGAGGAGCAGCCTTCCGTGTGTGTGTGTGTGTGTGTGTGTGTGTGTGTGTGTGTGTGTGTGTGTGTGTGTGTGTGTGTGTGTGTGTGTGTGTGTGTGTGTGTGTGTGTGTGTGTGTGTGTGTGTGTGTGTGTGTGTGTGTGTGTGTGTGTGTACGTGTTGAGGTGTGTGTGTCTTTCCGTGTGTGTTTCCACAGGCCCTCAGGAGACCCCAGAATGGACCCTTAGGGCCCCCCTCTAGCTCCATAGAAAGATGAACGAGGAAGAGAGTTTGACAGCACCTATCTGCCACCAGGAGGACATGCCTTGAATTCTTCTTCTTCAAACGGCACTTCCTCTCCTTCTCATTGCCAAGCCGGAGAGGAGTGTCAGTAGCAGTTCACCAAGCAGACAGCTGAAAGGGTGGAGACACACGCAGCACAGCGTGTACACAGCGTGTATATATATATATCAGAGAGCAGCCACTCATTCTTCCCAGTCACACACTGCATCTCAGGAGGAATCTCTCTTTATCTCTCTTCATCTTCTTACCTCGCTCTATCTTTCTTTATCCATCTCTCTCTCTATCACTCTTTCTCCATAACTCTCTTTTCCTCTCTCCGTCTGTACCATTATTTCTTCAGTATTTTTCAACTTCTCTCTCTCTCCCAAACAATATGTCAAAAAATAAGCTACATCTAAAACTTTAATAATAATATTTCCAATCTTGAATAAATGAATGTGAAAAAATGTATTCCAAAACCTAGTCCATATACTCCAGAATGTTATGAAGAGTGATCAGATGAAATGCAATTAATTGCAAAGTCCCTCTTTACCATGCAAATGAACTGAATCCCCAAAAAACATTTCCACTGTATTTCAGCCCTGCTACAAAAGGACCAGCTGACATCATGTCAGTGATTTTCTCGTTAACACAGTGTTGACGAGGACAAGGCTGGAGATCAGTCATGCTGATTGAGTGCGAATAACAGACTGAAAGCTTCACGAGGGTGGTGCTTGAAATCATTCTTCTCCCTCTGTCAACCATGGTTACCTGCAAGGAAACACGTGTTGTCATTATTGCTTTGCACAAAAGGGGCTTCACAGGCAAGGATATTGCTGCCAGTAAGATTGCACCTAAATCAACCATTTATGGGATCATCAAGAACTTCAAGAAGAGCGGTTCAATTGTTGTGATGAAAGCTTCAGGGCGCCCAAGAAAGTCCAGCAAGCGCCAGGACCGTCTGCGGGATCGGGGCACCGCCAGTACAGAGCTTGCTCAGGAATGGCTGCAGGCAGGTGTGAGTGCATCTGCACGCACAGTGAGGCGAAGACTTTTGGATGAAGGCCCAGTGTCAAGAAGGGCAGCAAAGAAGCCACTTCTCTTCAGGAAAATCATCAGGGACAGACTGATATTCTGCAAAGGGTACAGGGATTGGACTGCTGAGGACTGGGGTAAAGTCATTTTCTCTGATGAATCCCCTAAACGATTGTTTGGGGCATCCGGAAAATAGCTTGTCCGGAGAAGACAAGGTGAGTGCTACCATCAGTCCTGTGTCATGCCAACAGTAAAGCATCCTGAGATCATTCATGTGTGGGGTTGCTTCTCAGCCAAGGGAGTGGGCTCACTCACAATTTTGCCTAAGAACACAGCCATGAATAAAGAATGTTACCAACACATCCTCCGAGAGCAACTTCTCCCAACCATCCAGGAACAGTTTGGTGACGAACAATGCCTTTTCCAGGATGATGGAGCACCTTGCCATAAGGGAAAAGTGATAACTAAGTGTCTCGGGGAACAAAACATTGATATTTTGAGTCCATGGCCAGGAAACTCCCCAGACCTTAATCCCATTGAGAACTTGTGGTCAATCCTCAAGAGGTGGGTGGACAAACAAAACCCCACAAATTCTGACAAACTCCAAGCATTGATTCTGAAAGAATTGGCTGCCATCAGTCAGGATGTGGCCCAGAAGTTAATTGACAGCATGCCAGGGCGGATTGCAGAGGTCTTGAAAAAGAAGGGTCAACACTGCAAATATTGACTCTTGGTATCAACTTCATGCAATTGTCAATAAAAGCCTTTGACACTTATGAAATGCTTGTAAATATACTTCAGTTTTCCATAGTAACATCTGACATAAATATCTAAAGACACTGAAGCAGCAAACTTTGTGGAAATTAATATTTGTGTCATTCTCAAAACTTTTGGCCACGACTGTTCTATGCTCTGTCGCCTTTTCATCTCCTGCAAATAGAGCTGTCAGAATGAACATCGTTACGGTAAGGGCTCTGATCTGGTAGTATATGAGGTAGCCCTGTGTCAGCCATTGGAAAGGCTTGAGGCAGAAGATGCCCTTAGGCAGCGTTCTAAGATCAGTTTGCCCGACCCCTATACTACCCTGCACCATTAGTGGGTTTAAACTCAAAGCTGACCCTAAGTCAGCCGTTAAGGTTAACAGGAAGTCAACCTCAACACAAACAGGATGTGTTGTTGTGTTTAGTTCTCTGTGGGTTAGCCTTTCTACGTCAGCAGTGTCTGTGTCTCCTACTGTAATTCTCCCCTCCTCACTGCAGAAAGGATCATTTTATATTTATTTATAAATCGACTTTATCTGGGTCAGCTAACAAAACAGTGACACGGCTGGCTGCTTGTAGTGTAGTGCTGCTTCCTGTGGGGAGGAGAGAGATGGCCCTCTGACCTCTAGTGTAGGGAGGAGAGAGATGGCCCTCTGACTTCTAGTGTAGGGAGGAGAGAGATGGCCCTCTGACCTCTAGTGTAGGGAGGAGAGAGATGGCCCTCTGACCTCTAGTGTAGGGAGGAGAGAGATGGCCCTCTGACCTCTAGTGTAGGGAGGAGAGAGATGGCCCTCTGACCTCTAGTGTAAGGAGGAGAGAGATGGCCCTCTGACCTCTAGTGTAAGGAGGAGAGAGATGGCCCTCTGACCTCTAGTGTAAGGAGGAGAGAGATGGCCCTCTGACCTCTAGTGTAAGGAGGAGAGAGATGGCCCTCTGACCTCTAGTGTAGGGAGGAGAGAGATGGCCCTCTGACCTCTAGTGTAAGGAGGAGAGAGATGGCCCTCTGACCTCTAGTGTAAGGAGGGACGGTGCACTGATCTGGTCACAGTGGTTTATCTCTGCAGTAGTAATAGCTGTAGTAATTGATATGGTTTCATAACATTTTACCAGAGAGGGACTTAGGAAAATGACAATTGACCCAGAACAGGGCAGCAAGCCTGGCCCTTTAATGTACATGGATAGTAACATGCATGTCAATCTTTCATGGCTCAAAGTAGAGGAGAGATGGACTTCATCACTACTTGTTTTTTTTAAAGAAGTATTGACAAGCTGAATGCACCGAGCTGTATCACCACCTGGTATGGCAACTGCACAGTCTGCAACCACAGGGCTCTCCAGAGGATGTGTGGTCTGCCCAATGTATCACCGGGGGCAAACTACCTGCCCTCCAGGACACCTACAGCACCCGATGTCACAGCCAAAAAGATCCTCAAGGACAACAACCACCCGAGCCACTGCCACCTTATGGAACAGAGGGGAATGTGAAGACACACACACATACACTTGCATACACATGCACACACACACACACACACACACACACACACACACACACACACACACACACACACACACACACACACACACACACACACACACACACACACACACACACACACACACACACACACACACACACACACACATACACTTGCATACACACGCATACACACTATACACACTATACACACACACACACATACACACTATACACACACATGACAACATACACACTATACAAACACGTACACGTGGATTTAGTATTGTAGATATGTGGTAGTGGGGGAACACACTTAATGTGTTGTGAAATGTAATGTCATGTTTTTAATTGCATTTCACTGCCTGGCAGGAACTAATGGGGACCCCATAATAGATACAATTACAAAAAAAATACCTATGAGTTTGTGTGAGTGTTGGTAGTGTGGATATGACGTGTGTGTGAGTGTTGGTAGTTTGGATATGACGTGTGTGTGAATGTTGGTAGTGTGGATATGACGTGTGTGTGAGTGTTGGTAGTTTGGATATGACGTGTGTGTGAGTGTTGGTAGTTTGGATATGACGTGTGTGTGAGTGTTGGTAGTGTGGATATGACGTGTGTGTGAGTGTTGGTAGTTTGGATATGACGTGTGTGTGAGTGTTGGTAGTTTGGATATGACGTGTGTGTGAGTGTTGGTAGTTTGGATATGACGTGTGTGTGAGTGTTGGTAGTTTGGATATGATGTGTGTGTGAGTGTTGGTAGTTTGGATATGATGTGTGTGTGAATGTTGGTAGTTTGGATATGATGTGTGTGTGAGTGTTGGTAGTTTGGATATGACGTGTGTGTGAGTGTTGGTAGTTTGGATATGATGTGTGTGTGAGTGTTGGTAGTTTGGATATGACGTGTGTGTGAGTGTTGGTAGTTTGGATATGACGTGTGTGTGAGTGTTGGTAGTTTGGATATGACGTGTGTGTGAGTGTTGGTAGTTTGGATATGACGTGTGTGTGCGTAGGTGTGTATGGGAGGGAGGTGTGCGTGTTGGTGTGTATGGTAGGGAGGTGTGTGTGTAGGTGTGTATGGGAGGGAGGTGTGAGTGTTGGTGTGTATGGGAGGGAGGTGTGTGTGTAGGTGTGTATAGGAGGAAGGTGTGTGTAGGGAGTGTGTATGGGAGGGAGGTGTGTGTAGGTGTGTATGGGAGGGAGGAGTGTGTATGGGAGGGAGGTGTGTGTGTAGGTGTGTATGGGAGGGAGGTGTGTGTGTAGGTGTGTATGGGGGGGAGGTGTGTGTGTGTAGGTGTGTATGGGAGGGAGGTGTGTGTGTGTAGGTGTGTATGGGAGGGAGGTGTGTGTGTAGGTGTGTATGGGAGGGAGGTGTGTGTGTGTAGGTGTGTATGGGAGGGAGGTGTGTGTGTAGGTGTGTATGGGAGGGAGGTGTGTGTGTAGGCGTGTATGGGAGGGAGGAGTGTGTGTGTGTAGGTGTGTATGGGAGGGAGGTGTGTGTGTGTAGGTGTGTATGGGAGGGAGGTGTGTGTGTGTAGGTGTGTATGGGAGGGAGGTGTGTGTGTGTAGGTGTGTATGGGAGGGAGGTGTGTGTGTGTAGGTGTGTATGGGAGGGAGGTGTGTGTGTAGGTGTGTATGGGAGGGAGGAGTGTGTGTGTGTAGGTGTGTATGGGAGGGAGGTGTGTGTGTGTGTAGGTGTGTATGGGAGGGAGGTGTGTGTGTGTAGGTGTGTATGGGAGGGAGGTGTGTGTGTGTAGGTGTGTATGGGAGGGAGGTGTGTATGGGAGGGAGGTGGGAGTGTGTATGGGAGGGAGGTGTGTGTGTAGGGAGTGTGTATGGGAGGGAGGTGTGTGTGTGTAGGTGTGTATGGGAGGGAGGTGTGTGTGTAGGTGTGTATGGGAGGGAGGTGTGTGTGTGTAGGTGTGTATGGGAGGGAGGTGTGTGTGTGTGTAGGTGTGTATGGGAGGGAGGAGTGTGTGTGTGTAGGTGTGTATGGGAGGGAGGAGTGTGTGTGCAGGTGTGTAGGTGTGTATGGGAGGGAGGTGTGTGTGTGTAGGTGTGTATG